>NC_091175.1:16196765-16414265 GCF_040958095.1 Procambarus clarkii
TTATAACCTTTCATCCACTTGCGCGCTTCAATTATGTCACCCTTTGCTTGTCGCCTTTCTAGGGAAGGCAACTTAAGCTTCTTAATCTCGCTTCAAAAGGGGGGGGGGGGACTTTTATTTTAATTTCTGGAATTGACTTTATAATCTTTCTCTGTCAACATTAAATAAATTTCTATTCATTCTAAAGCACGGTGACGAGAAATTAACTGCATAATAACGGAACCTAACAAGGGAAAGATGAAGATAATGAATAATGTTAGATGACTGATTGTGGATTGAATCCACATTGTGTATTTGCTTCAGTGTCTTCTTTAAAAAGATAGTATTGTCATCTGTTTCATCCCTCCCTCAGGGTTGTGAGATTGAGTGCATTTAGCCTCTCGTAATTTTGTTATATTAATTCAGGCGTTAGTCATAATGAAAAGCTTTACGATCTTTCATATATGGGTTTGTGCTTGACGAGGTGCATATTTCATTTCGGTGATGCGTATTCTTTTATTATCTCCACATTGTAAAAATTGATCTTGAAAGTTTTATAATGATGGATTGTAAACTTTGATCTAATGTTTGCCAGATTCCCAAATGCCACCTATGTTATATAGTGTTCGTGGATATGCTTCTCCGATTCTTTTTGAGTGTCTGATTTCCGGTAGTTTCCTTAAGATGATTTCTTTGAGTCTATTTCTCTTTTCCATCTTCATTATCTTACATTGGCTTGGTTTGAGATCTAACAACCATTTTTCTGCCAACTCTTTGCAGTTTGTAAAAATCTTTTTATTGTACTACACGTAGTACAA
Source organism: Procambarus clarkii (assembly GCF_040958095.1). Lineage (NCBI taxonomy): Eukaryota > Metazoa > Arthropoda > Malacostraca > Decapoda > Cambaridae > Procambarus > Procambarus clarkii. The sequence continues at coordinate 16,197,563 of NC_091175.1, forward strand.
TATAGCACAATAAAATCTTTTTATTGTACTACATGCAGACCTCGATTTTTACATTTCTCATTAGTTTACCACTTCTCCATTCTAGACGAAGAGGTGCTTTAACGAGGGGCTTAAAGTCTAACAACCTCTGGAACGTTATTATGGCTACACCATAGTCTATTAAGAAGCAAGAACATTTTTAGTCCGACAGTTCATGAATAAAGTAAATTCTATGTGTATATAAACCCAGAATCCGAGTACTCCTCTCGGAATATATTTCTCTTCGAGGGGAAGAATTGTTCCCAATCTACCTCATTTAGACTGAGCTATTGAACGTCATGACTACACCTGTGCCTGCTTGAGCCGCAGCGTCAAGATACACACGGCGATAGCTATTATCCATGATAAAAATTCTATACCTTTGTTGATTTTAATTAGACAATTAATGAATTAAAAAGGATATATTATTTAAAATGTAGAATCTGATGGACCTATTTTTCTAATTCCGTTTTTTTTTTCAAATACATTCAGCTGTGTATAATTCTAAAGCAAACTGGAATTGGTTTAAATTTGGAATAAGGTAGCAATCTACCCCAATATGATCATTTCCAGCCCTGTTATTAAAACACATTATCCTGATTCATTGCCACAATTAATTTGCATGCTATTTTTCTCCTTCCTCGTTACGTATAATTACTGTAGATTACTTTATCATTTATTCTAAAGATTCCATTTTTTTGTATGTAAATGGACGCGATAGTTTGTTCCGTGATAGTATATGGTTAATTCGGGGCGAGGGAAGACACGGTGAATACGGCAGGGAGCAACACGCTCAATACCACGAAGATAACAACATGCATCCGGCAGTTATAACATTTTTTATCCGTTCCTGTAAAAATCTTTTCTTTAACAATTATTGCCGATTACACAATAAACATTTACATAGATTTAAAAATATAAAAGTCAGGAAGGGAGATGAAAAGGGGTGCAGAGAAAAGATAAGACGAAGGAGAGGTTTACCTATAAGACTTAGATCTAAAGACGAGGTCTTTAGCAGGTGGAAAATATTCCAAATTAAATATACCAGGATACAAATAGCTCCTAGGTAAGCGTTGGGTCAGAGACTCGTCTCGGTGCTTGATCAATAGTTCCTAGGTGAGCGTTCAGTCGGTGGCTGGTCTCTGCTTGCATGATCAATAGCTCCTAGGTGAGCGTTCAGTCGGTGGCTGGTCTCTGCTTGCATGATCAATAGCTCCTAGGTGAGCGTTCAGTCGGTGGCTGGTCTCTGCTTGCATGGTCAATAGCTCCTAGCAGAGCGTTCAGTCGGTGGCTGGTCTCTGCTTGCATGGTCAATAGCTCCTAGCAGAGCGTTGCGTTGGTTGCTGGTCTGTGTGCTCATGATCAATAGCCGTGGTGTCAGTAACTGAGGAACCGGCGTTTTGTCAGCAATTAGTGGTTGTCAGGCTGATGGCACCCGGAATATGGGGAACGGGACACTGCTGACAGCTCTGGCTTTATTGTTATTGGTGGTTGTGCTGGTTGTGGAATCTTGACAGCAGTAGCTGCTCCTGTGAACGTCCCCAGTTCCTGCTACTTCTTTGAACGATGTTCCCGGTTGTTACTGCTCATGTTAACAATGTTCCCGGCTGTTGCTGCCCCTGTAGACGTTTTTGGTTGTTTCTGCTCCTGTAAATAACGACTACAACTGTCCCTGTGCCTATGAAGAGAGATTTAGAGTTTTGCTGCTTCTGCAGGTTTTGGCATTTATTGGTGACAGATTTTATGTTATTATTGGCAGTACTTGGTTTGTCTGATGTATAACACCTCGCCAATGTCCAGGCTTCTATTGTCGCTGTATCTATCGATTATATAGATTTTTTTTGTAAGGATCTCACAGGTGATGCCTCGCATGGAGGCATCGATCTCGCATGGAGGCATCGATTTTGCATGGAGACATCGATCTTTGTCGCATCCTACATTAGCATGGGTCAGCTGCCAGCGCTATGGCGTTCAAAATATAAGCAAAGATAATGTTAAAAAGATACTAAGCGACCTTTGGAATGGGCAGGGGAAGGGGGTGAGGCCAAGACCACGAAAACTCGTCTCAAATGTTCCTATTTGAGGTGATGGAGTGAAGGGGTGAGTGAGGGAGTGAGGGTGTGAGGGTGTGAGGGGGTGTGGGGAAAGTGTGGGAGGGGAAGGCCGGATGACCATCTGCTCCAGCCTTTGTTGCACCATTAGTTGCACAACCAACTGCTCTGCTTGCCTCCGCTGTTATCTGGTTTTACAGCTTGTTTTTTCCTTCATTTCGTGCTATAACCAGACCTAGATTTTTTTTTAATCTCATTTTATTTGTTTTTCCCAGCGTCTCATTCTGCAACCTATACTTCCGTTGCTTAAATTCCCATCTCCAAGCTCCTTCTCCTCTTACATAATTTTTTTATCCTGCATTATCTGCTTGTCCTGCATTATCTCCAGCTTATCTTTCAGATTCTACATATTCAACTGCAACTTCTTCTCCTTCTGCTACTACTTCCCTTGCAACTTCCCCATTTCCACTTGAAACTTCTCATCTTGTAAGTTCCACTGCACTGTTGAGTGATGCAATTTGTCTATCAATTCTTTAAAAACTTCCTTTCATTCTTAACTTCCCCTTTTTCCTGCATCCTGAATCATGGTAAACTTATAACGGGACAACTGAAGTGTTGAGTATCTCTACATGACACTTGAGTGAGGCAAAAGAAGACAGGGATGCTCTCGGACGAAGGTTCGAATCCTTGTCACGGCCCTTGTGGATTTGTTCAAAAGAAGACAGTTTTAGAAAACCTTTCATACACTTCCAATTTCTTGTGAGACATTTTACGACAGCCTGACTATCCCTTTCACTCCAGCTCTCTAATTCACGAATTTTTCCCATTTCTTATCCGCGTTTTTGGTCCTATCTATCTCTGCCTCATAGGACAAGCCTAACAAGGAGTGAGATAAATCTGGAGCTGGAAGCGGCAGAATAGACTCATCGATCCTCCCTTGGTGCGCGAAGCGTGAGAAGAAAGCAAAGGTATGAGACCTTCCTGAAATCTCCCGGAGCGCTTCCTCCCTGTGCACGACTGGCAGAGATTTGTGGAACTAACTCCACGCTTGTCGTTTTTGTTCCTCTTGGGAGCGCCTGATTTTTCCTGGTTGTGGGCGATGTAATCAATGCTAACTCACATAAGTTTAGAGGGGGTTCGATACTTTTTTCTTTTCTTTTTACCGGGCCTTTAATGGATTTCATCATCGTAAATTCCAATATTCAGAAATAATGGCTCCAAGATGGAGGTTGCTAATCCAGAAATGAGCCATAAAAACGTAAGCACGCGACACGGTTCTCCAGGGAAGCGACGGGAAAAGGACTTTATCAATTCACAGGTGATGATGTAAGTCGAGGAAAAATAACCGTGAAGGGAAAGCTATGCTTTATTATTAGTAGAAAGCACTAAGTCAGTATAACTACAGAGTACAGAAGGTACACGAGGGCATGATTGGTGCTGGGATAAGATGTGGTATTGAAGAAACTGAGACCAAGGACTTGGATCTCGAACGCCGGTCTGCCGAAGTTGGAATGACCAGTTAAAGTTGCTGGACAAATCGTGATGTGAGCGAGAGATATTTTTACTCAGGCTCAACAGCCGCTGCACGAGAAACATATGAAGAGATCAAGCACCTTACACTTTCTTAAGTGTTGGGTGTCCAAGTGTTGCATGTAGAGGGAGGCTGGTTACAGTATCATCGTCGTGGTCACTTTCCAGCAGGGCTCTCTCTCTCCCTCTCTCTCTCTCTCTCTCTCTCTCTCTCTCTCTCTCTCTCTCTCTCTCTCTCTCTCTCTCTCTCTCTCCCTCTCTCTCTCTCTCTCTCTCTCTCTCTCTCTCTCTCTCTCTCTCTCTCTCTCTCTCTCTCTCTCTCTCTCTCTCTCTCTCTCTCTCTGACAAACTGTATTCTAAACGAACATTGGCCATATCTCTTGACTTTCGTGTCTCATATTTCAAACAACGAATTATCTTTTCAGTTTTAGTGCTTCAGTTAATTTCTAAACAAACACGCAAGTTTTCAGACACACGACACACACCCAACACCCACCCACCCACACACACACACACACACACACACACACACACACACACACACACACACACACACACACACCCACCCAACACACACACACACACACACACACACACACACACACACACACACACACACACACACACACACACACACACACACACACACACACACACCCAACACACACACACACACACACACACACACACACACACACACACACACACACACACACACACACACACACACACACACACACACACACACACACACAATTCGGGGAATTAACACATTCAACTTGAGAATGGTCTAGGACGGACCGAAACGTCGTTGTCTCCTCATTTTCTGGTGAGTGGTTTGGTAATCTTCAGCCACGTTATTGTGACTCATCGTCTGCAGAGTTCGGAGGATGTGGTCCTCATGGCTCGTGTTCGATTCCCGGCCACGGTAGAAACAAATGGACATACTTTTTTCACCTGATGCTCCTGCTCAGCTAGCAGTAAATAAGTACCAGATAGACAGCGGCTACGGGCTACATCCTGGGGATGTGTGTCATGTATATGAGAGAAATACATCTAGAGGATATGACGCAGGAAAGGTATGTCGGGAGTCAGTACATTTGACAACCCACGGTTAAAAAGGCGGGGCCCAAGAGCTAACAGCTAAATCCTGCAGGCACAAATAATAAATAAAAATCACATATACACTCTCACAACCCAAGATTAGTATCTTTATCAAAAAACATTCTACAATGGCTTATGGGGCCTGACAACTCAGTAAATAGCACTCGGGATTAGTAGTCCTAAGGTTTCGGGTTCGATCCCCAGTGGTGGAAACAAATGGGCAGAATGTCTTTCACTCTGATGCCCCTGTTCATCTAGCAGTAAATAGGTACCTTAGACAGCTGCTACGGGCTGCTTCCTGAGGGTGTGTAACAAAAAGGAGGCCTGGTCGAGGACCGGGCCGCGGAGACGCTAAGCCCCGAAATCATCTCAAGATAACCTCAATATAGGATGGCTAGATTCCTGAACAGCTGTGTATTTGAACATTCAGACGTGTCAGAACTGTTAATGGAGCAATTCTTTCATGGTGGACGGTCGACCCCACTAGCCTTTACAAGTGGATGTTAGGTTTTACTAGTTTACAAGTATATTTTACAAGTTGGACCTCAACTAAACATAACCTTAATAAAGCTGTATGCTTGTATGCACGTGCATTCATTATATTTATATACATATTATACATACATAACATATAATATACATGTATATAAAATGTATGTATATAAAATGTTACTGGTGTATAATGTTGGAAAAAACGGTGCATGAAATTTACTGTATTAAATATCTCTGGGAATTTTAATCCAATTTGAAATACTTTTCCGTATTTAAATATATAAAAACTACTCTCGAAGAAGAAAGGTCATTTTTTGAAGACAATTTTTAAGATTAATTTAAACTTTTAGGAAAACCTCTACCTTAATTATGAACGCTTAATCTCTCAAGTTAAAAGTATATGTTCAAAGAACGTAAGAACATTTTGCATAATAAACCTCCCGAATAAATATTGTGATATACGACGCTCAACCAGCATAGAAATCTAGCCAGTCGCATTCCAAGAAACAAAGGGAACCATAACGTTATTTTTTCGGGTGAAACAACGTAATAGCGTTGTAACTCCGGTGTTATTTCGTTGTTTGGCATGGCCATTGGTCCACTGTATGAGAGGGGGTGGGACACAGCAGCCTAATCCCGTTAAGTGTATAGATGAAGAGGGAAAGACCGCGTGCTAACACGGTAGAGATAATAGTGGTAGTATGGTAGAAAGGGGAAACTGCCATCATGGTGAACAGGCTCTATTAGCGTGGTGAAAGGGATGAAAACCTGTTGACACAGTTGGCTGCCAACCGTGAAGAAAATCACCTGAATGAGGGCAGTCATTACTGAAAGTGACCAATCGCTTGTAAGAGCTTTCGTCCTCATTGACAATACGTTTTCTGCAAAATCAATCAGTTCGGCCTTAAGAACATAGTGGCTTGAAGGACATGTCACGCTTCTGAAGGACATGTCACGCCTCTGAAGGACATGTCACGCTTCTGAAGGACATGTCACGCCTCTGAAGGACATGTCACGCCACTGACGGACATGTCACGCCTCTGAAGGACATGTCACGCCACTGAAGGACATGTCACACCACTGACGGACATGTCACGCCACTGAAGGACCTGTCACGTCTCTGAAGAACATGTCATGCCTCAGAGAGCGTGTCTCAGCTGGCGAAACCGTGTAGGCAAATGATGATATGGATAAGGCGGAGGATCTGATGGACGGGTGCAGAGCAGAAATATCAGCCATGGAAATATTAGATGATTGCTCTCGGAGTAGAAGGAACCGGATGTGTCAGAGAGGGAGTGGGTCATGTCGACAGAGAAGAGGGGCGAGCCGGTAGTGAGAGGACATGCCCCTAACAGGGAAAAGCACCATAGGTGGTGAAAGGTGAGTGTCCGACACATGTGTTGTCAGAGGGGGATACGTCAGAGGAGAGGGGAAGAGGAGTTGCTGGCAGTTGAAACTAAAAAAATAAATGCTGAAATAAATGACTGAAGAGTACAGGGTAAAATGTGTTGGCAGATAGGGTACAGGAAGGAGTTTCAGGGGAGAGAGAGAGAGAGAGAGAGAGAGAGAGAGAGAGAGAGAGAGAGAGAGAGAGAGAGAGAGAGAGAGAGAGAGAGAGAGAGAGAGAGAGAGAGAGAGAGAGAGGGGGAGAGAGAGAGAGAGAGAGAGAGAGAGAGAGAGAGAGAGAGAGAGAGAGAGAGAGAGAGAGAGAGAGAGAGAGAGAGAGAGAGAGAGAGAGAGAGAGAGAGAATGAGAGAGAGAGAGATTGTTATAGAAAAAACATGAAAATAGAGAAAAAATATACAGAGAGGAATAATGAGCAAAATGGAGGAACAGAGCAAAATGAAGAAAAAAAAAGAGATGAAAGGAGAGAAAGATAATAATCACATATATTATCGACGAGTAGAGAAATACAGGCGTCACAACGTTCCTATAGTGTAGCGATTAAGCTTGTATAGTGTAGCAACTAAACTTGTATAGTGTAACGACTAAACTTGTTAGTGTAGCAGCTAAGCTTGTATAGTGAAGCGACTAAGCTTGTATAGTGTTGCGACTAAACTTGTTAGTGTAGCAGCTAAGCTTGTATAGTGAAGCGACTAAGCTTGTATAGTGTTGCGACTAAACTTGTTAGTGTAGCAGCTAAGCTTGTATAGTGAAGCGACTAAGCTTGTATAGTGTTGCGACTAAACTTGTTAGTGTAGCAGCTAAGCTTGTATAGTGAAGCGACTAAGCTTGTATAGTGTTGCGACTAAACTTGTTAGTGTAGCAGCTAAGCTTGTATAGTGTAGCGACAAAGCTTGTATAGTGTAGCGACAAAGCTTGTATAGTGTTGCGACAAAGCTTGTATAGTGTTGCGACTAAACATTGCGTTGCTTATGCATAAGCAACAGGGCTCCATAAAGGAACACACAATCTCCTCTCACACCGAGACCATCACCAGAGAAATCTTAACAAACAACACAGAAATCATCGATAGGTACAGCGATAGCAGGCGGCTTGACGTCTGCGAGGCACTACACATCAAGAAGTCAACACCAGCAATCAACAGCCAATTAATGCACAACTATATTTTACCCACTTCAAGACTCCGCTCCAATATAGAAGCATCAAGAAATATGGGCCAATAAAAATAGGCCTTCTGCAGTTACCTACTTTTAATACCTGTTTGTATTTCATTGTTTCGTGTTCTGTCTTGTGTTAAAAGTTTATTTTCACTTCATCCAAAACTATTGTAACATGTCACTTCACTCAAATGTAGGTATAAAAACTCGAAAGATGTTTAAGCTCTATTCAGTTAGAGTTGTGTGTGTGTGTGTAAACTAAAGTCTTTGAAAATGTAATAAGTTTTACGAAACGCGCTCAAGTGTCGCGTCAGACTAGAAATAAAAATGAATTTTGGAGAATTGATCTTTGAATTACCATCAACAGTGAAAAGAAACGTAAGAAAGATCGAGAAAATTCGTGTTAGAATTATTAATCTTACTTTTTCGGTCATATTTAATAATATATGTCTACAGGAAAGACTGCTACCAAAATATACTAATATATATATATATATATATATATATATATATATATATATATATATATATATATATATATATATATATATATATATATATATATATATATATATTTGTGTATAATATTTACCTAATGCTTGATCTCAAATTAGGCCAACATTCAGAACTGGACACTACACCAGAAAGAGGATCACATTGCACCTAATCTCGTATATCACAGATTATCTTACATCAAACACGCTTACGTAGTGAATTCCGACATGCAAGTTGCTTTACTGTATCCTGTGTCAGTGTGTACGATAAGGTGCGATAGTTTACTATCGCACTTATCAGTATCACTCTATCGCACTATCAACATTAGATTAATACATATGTACAAAGAATTGTAAACATTTGTAGTTTAGTTAAACAAAAGTTAGAATAAGGTTCGGTTAAAAATGCAAAAAGGTCTGCGAACTATATATGGAAAAAGAACAAAGAAGCAGCGAAGTGGCAGAAGCAAGGTTTAATTTTTAAATGGCTGTCTTTCCCTTTCCCTATACACACAAGTTCTTTCACCTGATACCTCTGTTCGCCTAGCAGTAAATTTTCTCACTATATATGTGCCTGGGAGTTAGACAGCTGCTACGGGCTGCCTCCTAGGGAAACGTGTGTGAGAGAAATATGCATTAGATAATATATAGGAAAACCTGGTGTGTGTGTCAGTACATTAGAGAACCAACTGTTAGAAATACTACCATCTCGACCCTACAGCTACAAATAATAAACACACACACAAAATACATATAGTTTACTTCGAAACAACAAAAATAAACAATAGAGACAGTTGAGAGGCACAAAAGTTGTTTCACGGAGTGAATAAAGCCGAGATCCAGAGGACCATGAGAGAACCATGGCGCCTGTGACCAGTATATAAGAAAAACACCTCTGCACCATCAGGAGAATAACGACGGGTGCCATCAGGAGAAACATGTAATCGATCAGTCGGTGAGCACACCCGCGGTAAAACAACGAAGCAAGAGCTTGAAAAAGACAAATGACGGGGGCTATACCAGCAAGGGAATATTGAAACAGGGAGGAGCGAATGTTTCGATACCCGAGGTGGTGAGACGGGGATGTTTGAGGAAGGTGAAACAAGGGGGAGGAGGTACGTCGATATGTGGCGTTTAATACAAAATCCTTTAAAAATATGACGTATCAGTAAAGATTTAATCACTTTAATATTGCTGTGTTTTTTTACCCATCGTCTCGATAGGTCAGATAGATTGCTTGCGTTCATCAATATCTGGTAAGGTAAAAGTAATTTTTTTTTATAGAGTGGCAAATCCAGCAGCTAACGAATTTATTCACCAAGTACTTTTGTGTCCAATTAAAAGATTTGCTGCTACTAACGCTACTTTTGTGAGCTAGTTTATATTTAATGAATAGTTGACAAGCTCCGAAAGGGTACGAGATCATCCTGTACATAATAACGGTGTTGAGAGCGACCTCGTTGCTCTTCGGAGCTCGTAAACTGGACCACGTTTTATCAAACATTTACCCAACCATTTACGAAACTTGTACATCCTTCATCAATCAAGGCGGCTATGTTTATATTTATTAAACCAGCTCCGAAGCACTACGAGACTGTTTATAACAATAATAACCTTGGGTTGTTGAGTTTCGAACCTCGTAAAGTGTTTAATGAACGAAAGCAAAGCTGCCATGATTAAGAAAAGATGTACAGGTTTCGTAAATTGTCACCTAAACACTCTTTGTGAATCCATCGTATGTTCCTTGTAACCCGTTCTTGCACTTTCTTACAGTCAATATTGACTTATTAAATAAGTGCATATGTGACATACTAATACATTGTGAATATTTTAGTTTACCTTGAAAAGCTTCATAAAAAACACCGACCTTACCTAACCTTCTTAGTATGTTAAGATAAGCATCTTATTGCTTCGTAATTACGATTATTACTTAACCTATACCTATAATAGGTTAAGTAATAATTGTAATTACGAAGCAATAAGATGCTTATCTTAACATACTAGGAAGGTTAGGTAAGGTCGGTGTTTTCTATGAAGCTTTTCAAGGTAAACTAAAATAGTCACAATAAATTAGTATGTCACATATGCACGTATTTAATAAGTCAATATTGACTATACGAAAGTGCGAGAACGGGTTGGTTCCTTGTGCTGTATTATTGACAGAATTGCTGAATATGTTGTGTAATATATAAACATGTTTTCTGACTCTCACAGACCATAACCATGCTGACAGCAAGTCAATGGTGACGAGTGTGCTTTTAAACCCATACCATTTTGTATCTCCCTATCATACGTCTCTTCCAATTATCTGAAAAGGGAATATACATATGACAAGGATTCGCAGTGCTCGATTACACCAACAGCACAGTAAATCCTCAATATATAGGCTATTACTCACTCCAAAACGGTTCATCCATCAGTGGGGGAATAGGTCAGTGGTGTGGAGTTAAATTTCCCTCTCCTTTCCCTGGCAGCTCAATACCGACATTGTTACAGGGCAAGGAACGATTGAAAAAGAAAAAAATAGGGGTTATTCAGCGGTAGAATAGTTTCTGTTGATTCATTTCATTCCTTTTCCCATCCTTGAATATATGTAGCATTCCTTCCCAGTTGGGTAGGTTCTTCCACTCTTGCCCTAGCTGCTTGCCTTAAAAGCTCCCTCCCTCCCTGCGCCCCGTTTCCCTCAATACATACGTATTTTTTGGCGCCTTTACTGGCTCCACAGGCTCAGAGATGGTCTTGCTCCCACACTTTTTTGTTTCACCTGAGAACCTTGTTTAACCCGACTTTTGTACTCTTGGCTCTGGTCTGTACTCTCTCCCTGCCTCCTTCATTCATTCTTTCCCACAATCCCCTCCATCCTGTCTTATCTTCCTTCCTCTCTTTTACATCTTCCCCTAGACCCCCTCCATCAAGTACATTCTTGTTCTCCCCTTTCTCATGCCAATTCTTCCTTCTACTCTATCGCAATCTCCGACTTGCCGCCTGCCTCGACGTCTTTCACACCTTTTCCCCAAACCCCTCGTGTTTCCGTTTCCTCATTTACCTACGTCCTTTCCAGATCTCTCTGTCGTGTATCCTCCTTCCCCTACACTATAACAAGCAACGTGTGAATGTCCCGGTTTCCGGTCAACGAGATGAATAACCAGTATGTTGTGCTCAAGAAAAATGTATTCAGTACCGGTTTTCTCACGGGTGTTTGAAATTTATCACCAAGCTATGCTGAAAGCGTTCGCCTGTCCTGAACGGTTCGGAAATTCTTGCCTCAACCCCCCAAGAGGCAAGAATCTCCCAGAGGTTAGGAAAGCCTCTGGGAGATGGATCACAGGAACCGCCTCAAGGTAGATTCTATAGCATTGCAAAACCCTAGAAAACAAGGGATTTATTGAATTAATCCTAAGGCAAGGCAAATTCTATTGCATCAACCCAAAGGCAAGATAAATTATCTAGTCTCAGCCCCAATGCACGGGGAATTTCCTTCCGCCAACCCTATGGCACTGGAAATTACCTTCCAAAAACCCCAAGGAAAGAGGATTTCTGTTTCATTAACCGTAAGGAAAGAAGATTTTTCTTTCATTAACCCTAAGGGAAATTCCCTTGTAACAACCTTAATGCCAGAGGATTTCCCTGTATCACTACTTTCACAATCAAGTTTGTGTTGGTAGCAAAACAAACAAAAAACAGTAAATTACGTTTTGTATTCTCATGTATATCTCGTGTATACAGAAAATAATCATACCAATTTTGACGAGTTACAGAACAAATTTAATAAGATGTCGCAAGTCGACCAAAGAATTTATCATAGAATCAAAATATATATTGTTAACAACTAGACCTTATATATTGTATTTACACTTGTACACAATTGATACATGCATCCATAACAAAATTCAATGAGCAAAATTTAAAATTGCACCTATTTTTACTAACAAATAAGGAGAAATAAGCAAGAAACAGAGGATGACGATTCGTTCCCAGGTTTTAGAGTTAAACCGTACAAAGTGTACGCTTCAGACTGAACTTTGACAAATTTTATTTAAAGGTCAAAGTTACCTCTCCATATCATCTTTTGCATTTGTTTCGGTATCAATGACTCAATTTCTGCGACGCAAGATGATAAATAAGTCAACTGCAGACTATTAACCTGAACAGTAAGACGAAATTGAGCCTTGGGACATCTGAAAGGAGAGTTCGATCCTATTGTACTGACTCACTGTTTTCTAACAGTTACGTCACCTTGTAATATTGTGATAGGTCTTAATAAAATCTTCTCTGGTTGAATATATACTGTTGTTTCTGTATAGTGAAGCATTTCTTGCTAGGATTTTATTACTATTTTATGTCCTATTTCTTTCAGGGACCCAACTGCGTAAATTAAAAATATGAGCGCTTCTGCTACCCAGGACTTGTGAACAGACCTGAAAAGACCATGACCCTGCCGGGAAGAGACTAGAGAACTGCCATGAAGATGGAGAGACGAAAAACCAACGTCTCCCCCACCTCCTTCTCCAGTGACACGGTCCTCCCGAAGTGTATCTAATTTCTAGTCAACTTATGCAGTCAATGTGACTGGCTGACTGGTTGAAGGAGAGGCATCGGTGGTCTCCCCACACTTTCCAGTGGTGCGAGTCCTTGGTGTCGAGTTGGGGCCAGATGGGACCAAGTCTGCAGCCCTTACTGCTTCCTGTGGCGGGTGAGTCTATCTCGATTGTATTTTCAACCAGTAGCGTGTAAGATTACTGACGGAGGCTTGGGATAAGGTTTGTACGTTATAGTATGTTGCTGATTGTTGGATGTGCGCAGTGATTTTATTCTGTTTAACTATTCGCTCTACATTTCCTCCATTTTTTCAGCTCTCTTTAATTAGCATTTGCTCTAAACCATTTGCTCCTTCCCATTTCTTTTTTTTTTCTCTCTTTCTCTCCCTGTTCTCTCTCTCTTCACCGCGCGCCTCTCCTCTTCCAGCTACCAGCATTAACATAAGCGTGTCATGGGAGCCTCGCGTCTTCTCTGAACAACTTTGACCTCCACCTACCACACTTAACAGGACCCAAGTTACATCTCGTCCAGGATCCGACAAGTGTTGCTGCATCCTACTCTTGTTTGCCTTTCCAGCTTTCCTCTGTTCCTTTTATAAATTTCGTTCTTCCTCTTCCTTTCTGTATCTCCTTCAATTTTCTACTCCACACTTTCTTTTTCACACCTGCTCTCTCTCTCTCTCTCTCCGATTTTGCTGATGATCCTTCCTCTTATTACAAGGCATTAATTTTCTCACCTCCTGGTTCTTTTCCTCTTGTCTGTATCTCTTTGCACTATCCTTTACCCATCGTTTTATTTGTTGTTTCTGGCAGGGACGAATACTATATATTTATCCATTTTCCTAAATCTGGTCTATAGATCTACTTACTACAGATCGAGTAAATACAAGTGGAAAATACTCTGTGATTTATAATGCAAGAATTTTGAGTCTAAATACATGCTACAAACTCACAAGAATTTCATGTGAAAGATGCATTTCGGGTTGGGTTTGAATTTTGTTGACAGTCATCCATTAATATACAATAGTCAATGCACACAGAGACAGACATTGAGTGGAAGTGGAAATATTAGTTTTTTTATGTTGAATGAAAGTATAGAAAGTATAGAAGAAGCATGATGATGTTATAGAAGATAGGGTATGAAATATGAAAAGGACTGAGTGGTGTGAGCCCTCACTGAGGAACTTTAGGGTTGAGAACTTACAGAAATAGTAACTTGGATCAGATTCTTTCCCTCGCGTTCTTTTTCCTGATGTTGAGTGGAACGGTCTGGATGAAGTGGTAGAATGTTGCAAATGATACCAAAAAGGCAATAAAGTGCGAAATATGAATTGCTATGAAAGGATTGTGCAGAAAGGAAGACAATGATGAATGATTGAAGCCTGGCATAGGTGCCACAACTATTTCACAGAAAACACACAATTTTCATCGAATTAGAACATTAACACAGGAAAAGAATACACGAAACTCTTAGAAAGAAGTTTTTTTAAATGCCATGGCTTCAAAAATTTTACATACATGGCGTAAGTTACACATGATTTCTGAAACTTACAGTAATACGAGATATTTCTAGTAAGGAACTGTAAGGAATCAAGGAAACCAATCTGAAGGACAATGGAACATAAAACTAACATCTGCTGGAAGTGCCATAAAACCAAGGATTTTATGGTAATTCCATAAAAATAGATGTACAATAACCGCGTCCTCAGCGCTACAGCAGCAGCCCCTATGGGAAACCAGGCGCCAGAGAGAGCTCACAAAACATCATTGACTGACTAGGTGGAGCTTCCCAGGATCAGCACTTTGATGGGGATATTTCCTCCTGAATCATCACTTTACCAGCTTCAGTTACCAGTTCAGGTATAAGCTACAGCTACCAGCTACAGCTACTAGTTGTCACTTTGTCCACTCTTGTAGGATCACATAGCCACCACAACTTCTACTGATATTCCAACTATATCATATATGTTGGCAGGAAACGGGAAACAGAGAAATATAGATGTAGATACGGAAAGGAACAGAGAGAAGACGATAGAGGAAGGTAAAGAATGTGAGAGAAGGACAGAATGAAGTAGAGTGATCGAAAGGGTGATAAAGTGAGAGAGAGAGAGAGAGGGAGACCCAGAGCGTACAAAGATCAAGTGCTGGAGACCACAAGCATTCGGGCGTGTCCGCAACAGTCAGGTCCTTGAGAGAGAGAGAGAGAGAGAGAGAGAGAGAGAGACAGAGACAGAGACAGAGAGAGAGAGAGAGAGAGAGAGAGAGAGAGAGAGAGAGAGAGAGAGAGAGAGAGAGACAGAGAGAGAGAGAGAGAGAGAGAGAGAGAGAGAGAGAGAGAGAGAGAGAGAGAGAGAGACAGAGACAGAGACAGAGAGAGAGAGAGAGAGAGAGAGAGAGAGAGAGAGAGAGAGAGAAAGAGAGAGAGAGAGAGAGAGAGAGAGAGAGAGAGAGAGAGAGAGAGAGAGAGAGAGAGAGAGAGAGAGAGAGAGAGAGAGAGAGAGAGAGAGAGTGAGAGAGAGAGAGAGAGAGAGAGAGAGAGAGAGAGAGAGAGAGAGAGAGAGAGAGAGAGAGAGAGAGAGAGAGAGAGAGAGAGAGAGAGAGAGAGAGAGAGAGAGAGAGAGAGAGGGGGGGGGGGGGACCTGACTTCTACAATATTTGTCTCAGTCTCGCTTTTACTCAATTTCAATTTCTCCTCCACACGCTCACGCACTCATGAGCTCCCACACGCACTCTCGAGCGTGCACTCAAAGTCATACCGCTCGTATGTCTATGTCTCTTGCTCCACCACTTTCTCCTCCACTTCTCCCTCTTGCACAAAATAGCTGCACAAAATAGCAGCCACATACACACCACCAGAGAGATTTCCCACAATAATGGTTCCAAAACTAAATGAACTTTGCTTGGTCTTTGTGATCGGAAGTGTCTATTACAAAATACATGATTTTATTAGGATAGAGCAAAATAAAGACCCTATTCTTACACAGAGAAGAGTAGACAGCTTACAAAAAGAAACTACATAAGATTAGGCGCATATCTAGGGATTGTAAAACGGATATGGGAACGACAGTTAAAAAATATGAGGGATCAAGTCAAATGAAGTAGCAAAGCGGAAGAGATAAATACTATCAATAACAGAGTTGATTCCAAGAAACTAAATATATACCATGAGAGGGAAAATTTGAAAGAGGACAGACAGAAAGCGAAATAGAAACAGCTGGTATATTAACGAATTCATGAAAATCGAAGGAGAATCGGTAACAAAATATAAAAGTTGTATAGTATTCAATACGAAGAAGTAGCTGCAATTATGCTGTCATATTAGGGTAATAAGAGAAAGCTGTGATGAACTGAGGACAAGCTTCCATAGGGGTTCTCCCGACGATGCAGCATTCGCTTCCAGGATTGAGAGAGGAGTTAAACTAAAAGGAGAGACTAGTAAGTATTGAGGTACCAGCAGAGGAGGTAAAGAGGCAACAAGAAGTATACCCTGAAACAAAGATTGCAGAACCAGGGAACACATCGACAGACAGATTTGTAAACAACTACGATTACGGCTTTAAGGAAATAAAATCTTGCCTAACAAATTTAATGGAGTCCTACAGCTATAAGACAGGACAAAGATGAAAGGGAATACTGCAGATTTCCAGAATTCCCAGAAGTCCTTGGCGTAGTTCTACACAAATGACTACTAAGTAATCTTGGCGAAACTCGAAGAGCACAAACATGGATAGGATTACCTAACAGACAGGAGGCAGGGTTTCATGGGGGCACCTTCATATGACCAACAAGGTGAACCTTTTATACAAATTTAAAGGTCCACTAATTACATGAATTAAAAACCTAAACCCCAGTTACCCTCTTATATTAGATGTCGCCTTGTCCATCCACTTGGACTGGTCGGTAGAGCCAAATCCTCACTTTTTGCAAGGTCAGCGTTCGATTCCAGAGTCCAAGTGGTTAGTGTCTTCTATGTTGGCAACAAGTTCGGAACATAAAGATGCCAACATAAAAGACACTGCTCTACATGCTACGCCCACTACACCTGATTAATCTTTGTATGTGCTTCGTACCCTATTTTCGCCTTTTTCTTCATACTTTAACCCCCTTACTTTTCTCCCCTTTACGCATTATTCTTGACCCATTTGTATTGGTCTATTTATCTACACCTGACCCCATAATGGTATAAATCCATTATGCCCTGTACTATTCTATCACTTAAGAATGAACCATGTAGGTTCGAAACGTTGTGTAATTTTATAATAAGTGTAATACATTCTACAGTTATTTATTTATTTATTTGTCTTCACCTCGAACGAAGATGACTTTTGGAGAACTCCTCTTCCAATTAAACCAAGATGCAAGAGCAGTAGTCAGAGGAACAGAAGCCCTAAACAAGAAAATAATCAATACAGAATATTGTATTAATTATCAATGCAGTCATATTTAATGAAACATGTATAAATGAAAACCTGCTGCCAGTATACACCAATATATATATATTGGTGTATACTGTATATACATATACATGTATATACGCCAAAATTATATATATATATATATATATATATATATATATATATATATATATATATATATATATATATATATATATATATATATATACACATATATATGTCGTACCAAGTAGCCAGAACGTCCTTCTCGGCCTATTATGCAAGGCCCGATTTGCCTAATAGGCCGAGTGATTTTCTTTATTTTCAAAATATTGTTTCCAGTTGGTTTATTTGAAATATTATTATTATATTATATTAAGAACATAAATTATTGATTTAGTTATGTTAGTTTAGGTTAGGTTAAGGTAGGTTAGGTTAGATTAGGTAGGGTAGGTTAGGTTCGGTCATATATCTACGTTAGTTATAACTCAGATTTAACAAAATTAACTCATACATAATAAAATGGATAGCTTCATCATTTTATAAAAAAAAAAAAAATGAAAAATATATAAATTCAGGAAAACTTGGCTTATTAGGCAAATCGGGCTTTGCATAGTAGGCCGAGTACTGCGTTCTGGCTACTAGGTACGACATATGTTTATATATATATATATATATATATATATATATATATATATATATATATATATATATATATATATATATATATATATATATATATATATGCGAACAAGCCTGAATGGTCCCCAGGACTATATGCAACTGAAAACTCACACCCCAGAAGTGACTCGAACCCATACTGCCAGGAGCAACGCAACTGGTATGTACAGGACTTGTCAAGCGGATTAAGGCGTCCTGTACATACCAGTTGCGTTGGTCCTGGCAGTATGGGTTCGAGTCACTTCTGGGGTGTGAGTTTTCAGTTATATATATATATATATATATATATATATATATATATATATATATATATATATATATATATATATATGTCGTACCTAGTAGCCAGAACTCACTTTTCAGCCTACAATGCAAGGCCCGATTTGCCTAATAAGCCAAGTTTTCATGAATTAATATATTTTCTCTAATTTTTTTCTTATGAAATGATAAAGCAACCCATTTCATTATGTAAGAGGTCAATTTTTTTTATTGGAGTTAAAATTAACGAAGATATATGACTGAACCTAACCAACCCTACCTAACCTAACCTAACCTATCTTTATAGGTTAGGTTAGGTTAGGTAGCCGAAAAAGTTAGGTTAGGTTAGGTTAGGTAGGTTAGGTAGTCGAAAAGCAATTAATTCATGAAAACTTGGCTTATTAGGCAAATCGGGCCTTGCATAGTAGGCTCAGAAGTGAGTTCTGGCTACTAGGTACGACATATATATATATATATATATATATATATATATATATATATATATATATATATATATACATATATATATATATATATATATATATATATATATATATGTCGTACCTAGTAGCCAGAACGCACTTCTCAGCCTACTATGCAAGGCCCGATTTGCCTAATAAGCCAAGTTTTCATGAATAAATTGTTTTTCGACTACCTAACCTACCTAACCTAACCTAACCTAACCTAACTTTTTCGGCTACCTAACCTAACCTAACCTATAAAGATAGGTTAGGTTAGGTTTGGGAGGGTTGGTTAGGTTCGGTCATATATCTACGTTAATTTTAACTTCAATAAAATAAAATTGACCCCATACATAATAAAATGGGTAGCTTTATCATTTCATAAGAAAAAAATTAGAGAAAATATATTAATTCAGGAAAACGTGGCTTATTAGGCAAATCGGGCCTTGCATAGTAGGCTGAGAAGTGAGTTCTGGCTACTAGGTACGACATATATATATATATATATATATATATATATATATATATATATATATATATATATATATATATACATATATATATATATATATATATATGTATATATATATATATATATATATATATATATATATATATATATAATCTCCATATCTATATGCACTAGTTTAATATAAATGATGAATGGCTCCTGGCAAAAATAAATGTATTCCTAACTCAGTTATACAAAATGAATTGCTTTCCTGAGTCTGAACACAAATTCACGCACATAAATATATATAATGTACTACAAACGTAGCCGCCCACAGGCACGAAACAATGTTGCATCGATTAAAGCAATATCAACATAGATATGCGAGCTTAATTCCGACCAGTGAAAGTTTCTCAATATGAAAATAAATCCAACCACTGCTGATTATCTTTTAGAAATCTACTGTCAAGAATAATCTCCCTTCATAAAGACTAAACTCGTGACGCTGTTAAGCAGACATTAACAGTTTTAAATAGAATTATATGCCAATTAGGTACAACTCACTAACTCACTAAACCTTGCCTCCTCACATGAAAATGCGACAGATTTTAAATATTTGAGGGTATTTATACAGACTCCATATTGCTTGCTGGTGCTCGGAACGTCCCGTCATCTTTGAGATGAGATGCAATATGTGTAGTGATAGATATTGCATTGCAATACGTGGCATATTGCAACATTAACATTAGCATACCATTCTAGTGAACTCCTGTGAGATGCAATCACTCACTAGGGAGAAGAACGCCCTGTAGACTTGTGTCGTAAATGATGGTGTTATGTTCACAGTGTTTTGAACAACAACGTGTTATCTCGATGGTGAAATGAAACCCAACCATGACATTATACGATACGATGATGATCTCATAATCCATACCATTAGATATACTAAAAGAACATAAGAATAAAGGAAACTAACGAAGGTCACAAATGAGGCAGTTTCAATTTATATCCACCTGATCTAGCTTAAAATAATCAAGCAATCCTACGTCTATTATGTTTCCCAATTAACCTAATACCAGCACCTATGATATGCTCAGTCACACATTAGACACTTATCAGCGCCAAGGATTAATCATCTCAGATGGGGAAAAAAAACAAAGACACTAGATCGAAGCACAGACAGACAGACAGCAGGAAGCTGCTCTCAAGATCCATCTGTATGATGGCTCTCAGCTTGGCCATGTAACTGGATACAAAGTCTTTGGTCTTGAGGTTCTAACGATTAATTCTGCGAAGTAACCAGATTAGGCTATATATATGGACACGACACACACACACACCCTACCATACTGATACACCAAGACACTCACTCCCATCTGCACATATACTCAACCAGTCACCCCACACCGTTTCTCCCTTGCTAAACATATCCCAATACTTCCCCCTACATATCTAAATATTCTCCTCTCATCAAGCTATGCTCGTCTGTCCCCTCTTTTACACACAGACATTTAACCCCTTCGGTGGCCTGTGGACACTATTTTCACTCTCCCATTCACCAAATATTTGCCGTGTGTGGTGCATTGGGTTTCTTTGCCGGTCAATATTTGTCATTACTGCTTCTGTATAGATATTCCTCACCTCTCTATTGGTGGATCTTTGTTTTTATTACAAATGCACTCTTCCCTTACTAGTGCTAGTGTTGCTGCTATTGCTACTACTGCTGCTGTTGCTCCTGCTGCTGCCGGTGCATCTTCTGTTGCTGCTGTTGCTCCTGCTGCTGCCGGTGCATCTTCTGTTGCTGCTGTTGCACCTGTCGTTGCTCTTTCTGTTGCTGCTGCTTCTGTTGCTTACGTTGCTCCTGCTGCCCTTGTTCCTGTTTCTTCTGTTTTTGTTGCTTACGTTGCGGTTGCTGCTCCTGCTGCGACTAATTCTCCCGCTACTGCTGTTGTTACTCCTGCTCCTGCTCCACCTCCTACTGCTCTTGCTTCTGTTACTCATCATTCTCCTGCTTCTACTCCTGTTGCTTTTACTTTTCCTCCTCTTCTCCTGTTTCTCCTCCTCGTGCTCTGCACCGGTTAACAAACATTGTCTCCCTTCCATGGGTAAACACAGTCCCCTTCCAGCGCGAGGAAACACCTTGTTAGTTGCAATTGTTTATATTGTCACTGTCTTACTTGTCTTTGTGAAGTACAGTGGGCACACAACTCCGAACTCATTTTTCATGTCGCATTTCTTGTTTTGTTTTATATGTCTCGTGTGTCTCATTGTCTGTTTGTGTATGTTTTATCTCTCTGGCTGTGTCTGCGTCTATCAGTGTCTAACACATACACTTTTTGTCTGTGCTTCTGTCTCTCTCTCTCGCTCTGTTCTCTGAGGATTAATAAAGATCTGGAAAATAGAAGGGAACGCATTTTATAGTTGCCTAATTATATGCAATTTGTCACCAATCTCCAAGTGCCGCCTCTTCTGGCCATCGCAGGAGTGTGTAATTTGGCATAATCACACGACCATCTATGTAACAAACAGGAATTATTGTTAGGGTGAGCGAGAAGGACGCAGTTGTACAATTTTCTCGCATGTACAGATGCTATAACATTCTCATTTTTATATTGTTTCGCGCGAGTATGCGACTTCAGGGTACGCCAGGCGCACAAATTGGCAGTAAAAATATTTATATAGCAAAATATTAAATTTCTTTTACTAGGTACTTAGCGGGAGTGATGTTTGCGTAACTGGGGGAAAAGTGGGCTTTAGTGGCAAGGATGTAGGTGGATAGTTCTATTTGCAATACGCATTCAACATTGACACCGGCAGACAGAGAATGGGAAACCAATCACATGATAGTTTTTTTCCCAATTTGCTTTTGCTGTTTTATTTGTTGTCTTTGACACACTGCCGCAAGGGTGTACAAATGTCTGTACGCAGAGTGTCGTTCGTGTCCTTCGTGTGCTGCCAATTGCCTCCTTACTCCTCACCCCTCATTATTTGGCTGTACAAAGAGTAATACAAATAATGACAGTCGTAACACAGGCATAAACGCTTATTTTCTCAGAGTAAAGAGCGGACTGCACGATTATGAGGTGATCTTTATTTCCAGTACCGAGGTTCTATTTGTTGACGTACAGTACTTTATTTATTCATGAGGGTAAGAGGGTGTATGTAGGGTAGAATGAGGGGCGAATATCAAGGGGGGGGGGGGGTAATTGGGTATGGGATGTTGGTGGGGAAAGAAGATAGTGAAGGGAAGATGGTTGGTAAGCAGGATCGGCACAAGTGTACCATATTACCTTCCTCCCTCCCAGATTTTCAAACACTGACACAATTACCCCAACCCAACACCAAGGTATAATTCCCCAGTAGTAATGCAATCTATTTGGGTAATGTACACAAATAAAGATGGTATCATTAATAAATATGAAGAACTCCAAGAATAATTGCAGGACTTTAACTGTACATCACAGTAACATAAACAACACTATCAAAGATAGATGAATTAGTATTAACAAGGAGCAGTCAGATTATAAAACTGACAAAGAAAAGATGATAGTATTAATGGTTTTATAAATTAACCTATGTGTCCAAGGTGGCCAACCCCTCTTGACTTCATAAAAGGCTTAGTAATAAACTAGAAGAGAGTAGAATCAGTCATATATATATATATATACAACCCTTGGTCAATATATCTTGAAAAATTGAAGAGATACATATTGCATCAGGATGAGAGGATACAGTTGTAAACACGATAAACATAATTAGATTTGGAACCCATTTTCATTGCAGGTGATACAAAATTGAACTCGCTTGACGCAGAAACCATGGAGGCCACTTCGATTTATAACATCAAGAGCAAATATGACACAGCAATATAACAAGGAAAGTGTAAAAACACCAGGTAGAGTAAATAGTTGGGATATGAGAGAATTTCGTCCTCATTAATCAAAGGTTAAATGAGAACGAAAGTAAAACCAAGAAGAGACAGGCAGACACACACACACACACACACACACACACACACACACACACACACACACACACACACACACACACACACACACACACACACACACACACACACAGGCGGGGGTGGGGGGAAAGGTCCTAGCATGGATAAGGAACTACCTAACAGGAAGGAGCCAAAGAGTTACGGTAAGGGGCGAGAAGTCGGACTGGCGAACAGTAACAAGTGGAGTACCACAAGGATCGGTGCTGGGACCAATTCTATTTCTTGTATATGTTAACGACATGTTTACAGGCATAGAGTCCTACATGTCGATGTTTGCGGATGACGCAAAGTTGATGAGAAGAGTTGTGACAGATGAGGATTGCAGGATCCTCCAAGAGGACCTGAACAGGTTGCAGAGATGGTCAGAAAAATGGCTACTGGAATTCAACACGAGCAAATGTAAAGTTATGGAAATGGGATTAGGAGATAGGAGACCAAAGGGACAGTACACAATGAAGGGGAATAGCCTTCCTGTGACGACGCGCGAAAGAGACCTGGGGGTGGACGTAACACCTAATCTATCTCCTGAGGCACATATAAATAGGATAACGACAGCAGCGTACTCTACACTGGCAAAAGTTAGAACATCATTCAGAAACCTAAGCAAGGAGGCATTTAGGGCGCTTTACACTGCCTTTACACAGGCCAGTCTTAGAGTATGCCGCCTCATCATGGAGTCCCCATCTGAAGAAGCATATAATGAAACTGGAAAAGGTTCAGAGGTTTGCAACGAGACTCGTCCCAGAGCTACGAGGGATGGGGTATGAGGAGCGCCTGAGGGAACTGTGCCTTACGACACTAGAAAGAAGAAGGGAGAGGGGGGACATGATAGGAACGTATAAGATACTCAGAGGGATTAACAGAGTGGACATAGACGAAATGTTCACACGGAATAGTAACAGAACGAAGGGACATGGATGGAAGCTTGAAACGCAGATGAGTCACAGAGATGTTAGGAAGTTTTCTTTTAGCGTGAGAGTAGTGGGAAAATGGAATGCACTTCAGGAACAGGTTGTGGAAGCAAATACTATTCATAATTTTAAAACCAGGTATGATAGGGAAATGGGACAGGAGTCATTGCTGTAAACGACCGATGCTCGAAAGGCGGGATCCAGAGTCAATGCTCGATCCTGCAGACACAACTAGGTGAGTATAACTAGGTGTGTACCCACACACACACACACACACACACACACACACACACACGCCACCCCATTAAATCTTTTCCAGTGCTTTTTCCCCTGTCCATCATGGGGGAATTTCACTGTCGGGTGTCGCATAAGCTACCTCATTAACAGGGATCACGACCGACCCCTTTACCAACGCTAAATTCACCAAAATGTTTTCCTCAGACTGAGAAATAATAAGACCAACAACCCTTCTTGACGCACGGGGAAATTGACTGTCTATTGCATAAATAAACTTTCCCCAAAGACAGCACTTCTGGCTGACTCCCTAATCACGGGCCAACTCATAAGGTGTTCGGCTGAAAGTGAGCGTCTAAAATAAGTGGAGTACGGATTGCAGTAAAGGCTTAACCAGGAATACATGTAGTATGTATATATGTATGTATGTATGTATGTATGTATGTATGTATGTATGTATGTATGTATGTATGTATGTATGTATGTATGTATGTATACATGTTTCGTCTCTTAACGAAAGGCTTATGTTTAGAGGATAACGCTACTAGACGACAGCGTGTTGAGCTCGTCGTTGACTTAAGCTTCCTTAGATAACGACAACTTAGGAGATTAGCGAAAATTCTTTTGAGTTTTTATGGAGGCTCCTGGCGTCCTTTTTTCTCTACTTAATTCAAGGTCAGGTTTTGCTGTAAATGATGTTCAATTTAATGCAAATATTCCTCTCGGATTTCATTATAAGGAAGAGGGAGACCTTTGATATGTTGACGGCTTCCTGTCCCGTTCGGGCCACTGAAGAAAGTGGCCTGTAGGCAAAATTCAGATAAAATTAGTGATTTTTGGCACTTATATTTTGAATGTATATTTTAATATATTTTTGTTATGGGTTATTTGTGTGTGTGTGTGTGTGTGTGTGTGTGTGTGTGTGTGTGTGTGTGTGTGTGTGTGTGTGTGTGTGTTTTTGAGATAAATATATTTAGCAGGTAAAATATAGGAAAAATAGATTGGTTAGAAAGGCGGGGTCCAAGAGCTAATAGCTCAATTCTGCAGACACAAATAGTAAATACAAACACACACACACACTCTGTACACACACACAATCTGGAATCTGTACACCAGTTGATTGACGGTTGAGAGGCGGGACCTCGTAGCCTGGTGGATTTTGGGTGGATAGCGCGCGAGGCTCGTAATTCTGTGGCGCGGGTTCGATTCCCGCACGAGGCAGAAGCAAACGGGCAAAGTTTCTTTCACCCTGAATGCCCCTGTTACCTAGCAGTAAATAGGTACCTGGAAGTTAGTCAGCAGTCACGGGCTGCTTCCTGGGGTGTGTGTGTGTGTGTGTGGTGTGGAGAAAAAAAAGTAGTTAGTAAACAGTTGATTGACAGTTGAGAGGCGGGCCGAAAGAGCAAAGCTCAACCCCCACAAACACAACTAGGTGAATACACACAGACACACACACACAGACACACACACACACACGTCTTAGAGTATGCCGCGCCATCATGGAGCCCCCACCTGAAGAAACACATAAAGAAACTGGAGAAGGTTCAGAGGTTTGCGACGAGGCTTGTCCCAGAGCTACGAGGGATGGGATATGAAGAGCGGCTGAAGGAACTGAACCTTACGACACTAGAGAAAAGAAGGGAGAGAGGAGATATGATAGGGACATATAAAATACTCAGGGGAATTGACAAAGTGGAAATAGATGAAATGTTCACACGTAATAATAACAGAACGAGGGGACATGGGTGGAAACTTGAAACTCAGATGAGTCACAGAGATGTTAGGAAGTTTTCTTTTAGCGTGAGAGTAGTAGAAAAATGGAATGCACTTGGGGAACAGGTTGTTGAAGCAAATACTATTCATACTTTTAAAACTAGGTATGATAGGGAAATGGGACAGGAGTCATTGCTGTAAACAACCGATAGCTAGAAAGGCGGGATCCAAGAGTCAATGCTCGATCCTGCAAGCACATATAGGTGAGTACATATAGGTGAGTACACACACACACACACGCACGCTCACTCCCACTCTAATGACGGTCGAACCAAACTAATATTTCAGAGCGGCTAAGCTCCTGAGTATCGGAAGACTCCAATTTAAGCTCATAATTCTCAAGTCTTCTAAATGACTCGAGTGAATTATCTAGCTTTACCTACTTCCTGCTTTACAGCTGGAACTGATATACTGCTAGTTTAGAGATTTTTGTTATTAAATGCATAACACACACATTCCCGACCTTTCGGGTATGTGTGTTTGTTTTTGTAATCAATACGTCTTCAGGTATTTAACAATTTTTTTTTGTCACGTAAGGTTTGTTAGCACTTTTTAAACATTTTTGTTTCAATGGTAATTCATAATTAGGGAATATTTATGCACCTTCAAGAACCTATAGTACAATGGTTTGCGTTTTCGACCCTAAATCAGGAATGCTGGGTTCGAGCCCGAGTGAAATATATAGTTGTTTACGTTTCTTTTCACCTGACGCCTCTGTTCACCTTGCAGTAAATACCAAGGGAGTTAAACAACTATTGTGGGTTGTATTATGGCATAGAGTAGTTCGACCTTAGGGGGACCTGGATATAATCCCTGCCTCTGACGAGATGAATTAAATTAGATCTGTTTATCTTCGTCTCTCTTATAAAAAATATAATTGTCTATCATTGATAGGTGGTCGCCAGTGAGAGGTGCTTAATTAGCTGTGTGAAAAACTAAAAATAGAATATTTACCCCTTTACTCTTAGGAAGGAGCGTGGCTTCAAAAACATTTGGAGTTGAAGCAGTGATCTGTTTTATACTAGTATACAGGCTAATTATGGATAGCAGGAAATTGGTGGTAATTTTGCCGAGATCAGTGCGTAACGGTATATATTAGTATAAGAATAAATATGTTTTCAAAATGTTTGTTTTCAAAATATTTATCTGTGCAGTCGGCAGTCAGTAACAAAATGGTCGTGGGGGTCTGAATGGACCCTGCCACGCCTTTCCCTTTTGAATTATGGCGACCCCGACCAGCCTATGTACATTCCGTACCCTACACAATTTTCTCTTTCAATTTGGGTAAAGGTAGGCTCGGGCGTCTGGCCTCCAACTTTTGATAGGCAAACAGAGAAACAGTCACTTTCTTTATATATATATATATATATATATATATATATATATATATATATATATATATATATATATATATATATATATATATACATATATATATATATATATATATATATATATATATATATATATATATATATATATATGTCGTACCTAGTAGCCAGAACTCACTTCTCAGCCTACTATGCAAGGCCCAATTTGCCTAATAAGCCAAGTTTTCATGAATTAATTGTTTTTCGACTACCTAACCTACCTAACCTAACCTAACCTAACTTTTTCGGCTACCTAACCTAACCTAACCTATAAAGATAGGTTAGGTTAGGTTAGGTAGGGTTGGTTAGGTTCGGTCATATATCTACGTTAATTTTAACTCCAATAAAAAAAATTGACCTCATACATAATGAAATGGGTAGCTTTATCATTTCATAAGAAAAAAATTAGAGAAAATATATTAATTCATGAAAACTTGGCTTATTAGGCAAATCGGGCCTTGCATAGTAGGCCAAAAAGTGAGTTCTGGCTACTAGGTACGACATATATATATATATATATATATATATATATATATATATATATATATATATATATATATGTGTGTGTGTGTGTATATCACGAAAATAAACACGTGATTAAAAATGTGACATTGTCAGACCATATTTCAACGCAACCAGGGACGGAAATTTATACATTATATCTAGAAATCTTGTCTCACAAAAACAAATGTTAAAAGAGCCTCACCTGTATGTATTTATTCAATTGAAGCCTGTCACGGAAATTATTGCAGACTGACCTTATCAAATTCGCTTAACTAGATTAACATGTTTTCTATTTCACATTTTAAATTATATATTATATATATATATATATATATATATATATATATATATATATATATATATATATATATATATATATATATATATATATATATATGACAATGTCAGACCACGGAGGAAAAATGAAACAGGAATTTCCTTAAATACTTTCGTATATTATATATTTCTTCTGAAGATGTATTAATATACAAAAGTACTTAAGGAAATTCCTGTTTCATTTTTCCTCCGTGGTCTGACATTGTCATATATATATATATATATATATATATATATATATATATATATATATATATATATATATATATATATATATATATATATATATAATATATAATTTAAAATGTGAAATAGAAAACATGTTAATCTAGTTAAGCGAATTTGATAAGGTCAGTCTGCAATAATTTCCGTGACAGGCTTCAATTGAATAAATACATACAGGTGAGGCTCTTTTAACATTTGTTTTTGTGAGACAAGATTTCTAGATATAATGTATAAATTTCCGTCCCTGGTTGCGTTGAAATATCCCACCTTAGCCAGGTGTCCGAAACACCGGCAAGGCGAAAAATATGTTGACGAAAAATAATCTGTTGGAACACTTTGGGATTATGCTAACAAAGCTTTCGGTCTGGGATGAGAGTGCGGGTATAAAGGTGGTGTGAAATGCGATCACCAGAAGTGTTCGGCTTCCAAACAAAGGTCATGCTAAAAACATTTACCTGTGCGATCGTTACCAACTTCGCAATATGTGCCTCCGACCAGAAAATGCCACTGTTTAGAGAGTATTCAGAGGCTTTCAATACGCCACGCCACGTCTAGGCAGCCAGCACAATCTTGGACCTCAGAAGTCAGTTTCCTCAAGTGCCTTCACAATTACCCAGGTTCCTTTCATTCTCCGTAGCAGTTCTTTGAGAACTCCTTCCGTGTATTAACCCAAGACGCTGGCTGAACCAAACGCTCGAGCGAGCTACAGTGTACTTTGACTGATGCGCTAGATAAGGCGCTCAAGTATTTGCTTCTGGATTCGGGTGACGTGAGACCTGTTGTAAGACCTGGAGAAAGACCTTGAGCAAGACCTGGTGCAAGCCCAGACGTAAGACCAGTTCTCAGAAACTGACACAAATCCTGACAGAAGACCTTGACGCAAAGCCTGAAAAAAGACCTTGACGTAAAGCCTGAAAAAAGACCTTGACGAAAAGCCTGAAAAAGGCCTGATGCAAGGTCAGGCACGTAATCTAACGCATGACCTTACGCAAAGCCTGATGCAAAGCCTGACGCACGGAGGCCAGTACGTTTCCGTTCTTCACCATTTTTAATGTCATCACATGCAATGACAAACCAGGTTAAAACATGTTGTAATCAGAAGGTATTATAAATTGACGAGTCACTGAAAAAAGTGAATATGATTTGCTGTTTTGAATTCTCTTTGATGACAAAGGTGAAGCTTGTCCTTTCATCAACATATACACTACAGTTATTGATGGAAACGTATTTATTTTAATGAAAGAGGAAAATGGAATGTATTTGTGTTTTACTTTTACAGCAGTTAAATTTATAGTTTTAATATATATATATATATATATATATATATATATATATATATATATATATATATATATATATATATGTCGTACCTAGTAGCCAGAACGCACTTCTCAGCCTACTATGCAAGGCCCGATTTGCCTAATAAGCCAAGTTTTCATGAAATAATGGTTTTTCGATTACATAACCTACCTAACCTAACCTAACTTTTTCGGCTACCTAACCTAACCTAACCTATAAAGATGGGTTAGGTTAGGTTAGGTAGGGTTGGTTAGGTTGTCATATATCTATGTTAATTTTAACTCCAATAAAAAAAAATTGACTTCATACATAATGAAATGGGTAGCTTTATCATTTCATAAGAAAAAAATTAGAGAAAATATATTAATTCAGGAAAACTTGGCTTATTAGGCAAATCGGCCCTTGCATAGTAGGCCGAGAAGTGCGTTCTGGCTACTAGGTACGACATATATATATATATATATATATATATATATATATATATATATATATATATATATATATATATATATATATACACATATATACATATATATATATATATATATATATATATATATATATATATACATATATACATATATATATATATATATATATACATATATATATATATATATATATATATGTATATATGTATATATATATATATATATATATATATATATATATATATATATATGTATATATGTATATATATATATATATATATATATATATATATATATATGTATATATGTGTATGTATATATATATATATATATATATATATATATATATATATATATATATATATATATATATATATATATATATATATATATTAATTTTTGTGTACGTATTTGATAATTTGGTGCGTGTTTATATGTATCTTTAAGTTTTTATTGACAAAATACGAATGGAGAATTAATTTTCTTCATACAGTTTGTTTACAAAAAAATATTAAAAAAATAGCTGGCAGCAAATTAGACGGCGTCTGTAACTTGTGGTTGTTGAGCCTCGCAAGCCCAAGTTATGGTTGATCTTGGTGGCTGTAAACTTTTATAGCAAACAGCTAGAGGCGGCCCCTGGACGGCACCCACTGTTGGCTCCTCTCCTCCTCCTCAGACGAGTCATAACTGAAGTCGTAAAGTTATGGCTGATTCATCACAAAACTCTCAAGATTAAATAAAATAACGGAGTACATGGTGGAGGTCGGATCAATTTTTTTTTTACTTTATTACATTGCTAGTTTATTAATGTTATTCAGTCCAGACACCCTACATTCCATTATTCTGCGTGCACTTCGACGTGGGTAAAGCACTAGGGGAGAAGACAGTGAATCAATACTCAGAAAACCAATGCCAGGACGTCTCTTAACGCGGCGATGCACAGGGATTCTCTGCGGTTCCGGTCAGCTGATCAAAGGATCTTACCACGCCATCTCTCTAATGAGGGGCCACCCTTTCACTCCCCGAGTTCACAAACTCCCTTACCGAGGCCACACTCTCTCACTGAAGTCACTCCCCCGCACCGTGGCCACACTCACTCCGTTTCATCATGTGCATCTATTTATATACGAAGATTATACTGCAAGTGGTTCGAGGCACTCCGATGTGCCTCTTCTTGTGGATCATGTATTATAATACCGTCTTAGTCCTATGTATCTGTTTATGGGTATATATGTGAGTGCTTGGTTAGAAAGCACTCATTTGCTTGGTAAGAAAGCACTCATCTGTTACACATTTGCAAAAAATGTGTAACGTTTGCTGTTTTTATGTTTTACTTTTCAGTTTCAATGAATTTTTTCAAATTTCAATCACAAAAAATTCCTCTCCTCTAGTCTCTCTTGTCCCTATCTTTCGCCCATCGAGAACCGCTTTGGGAATCCATTGGTGCATTATAAATTTTCTCTATAGATATAAAACTATCGCTGACATTCACCTGGAGATTCTACAACCCTGAACACAGCTGCCTCTTCCCGTCATCTCATTTAATATGTAACTTATAGAATCGAAGAATCCGGTAAAATATTGGCAAATAAGTAATAAAGCATCGGTTTGGTCTGTTGCTTGCATCAGGTTTAATAATGTGTGTGTGTGTTTATATTATAAACACCAGCGTAAAGCAGCAGGTCATAAAATTTAATAAATTTGGTAGTGATAAATTGCACAATGCGGCGGTAACGTATTGATCAGTGGAGGAGTAGGTTAGAGGTCAAGGTGGGTTGGGTCACATCAGCTATGATGGTCACTATCTGCTGCTCGGCCCCCAATACCTGCCACGATGTATTGCTTTTGTTAGACATTACATACACAGACACACAGACACACACGCGCACACACACGCACACACACACACACACACACACACACACACACACACACACACACACACACACACACACACACACACACACAATGGAAGTTTGATGAGCTGGAAAATCCGGGTACCAATGAAAGCACAAGCTTCATACATGGAACTCTGACAGTGGATGGGAAGAAGATGTAATCTTGATACTCTACAATCCCCCAACAAACAGTAGAAGGCCCAGGCAGGAGTACGAGGACAGCAACAAGACATGTATGGATGAACTGCAGAGGGCAGCAACTTTAGCGCATAGAATGAGAGCGAAGCTGCTGGTCATGGGGGACCTAAATCACGGAGAGATAGATTGGGAAACGAGGAATCCCCATGGCGGGGAGGAGACCTGGGGAGCGAAGCTGGTAGACGTTATTGACAGGAATTTCCTAACACAGCATGTGAAAGAAGATACTAGGGAAAGAGGAGGGGATACGCCCAGCCTATTAGATCTCATTATCACTCAGAATGTAGAAGACATCGAGCAGTTGGAACATGAAATACCACTAGGAGCTAGTGACCATTGTGTCCTAGTCTTTGACTACATGATGGAACTTAAAATTGTGACCAAAGGACAAGAGGTCCGGGAAAGGAGACTTGATTACAGAAAAGGGGACTACAGAAGGATAAGGGACTACCTGGGAGAAGTGCAGTGGGAGGAAGAACTTAGAGGAAAAACAGTGCAAGGTATGATGAACCAAGTCATATTGAAATGCAAGGAGGCTGAAGATAGATTTATTCCAACAATAAAGGAAAAAAGCAGGAGGGAATATAATAACCCATGGTTTAATAGACAGTGTCAGGAAGCAAAGGTGAGAAGCAGGAGGGAGTGGAGGAAGTACAGAAGACAAAGGACAGAGGACAACAGGATTAGATGTAACAGAGCTAGGAATGATTACATTAACATAAGACGAGTGTCGGAAAGAAATTATGAGAACGATATTGCAGTCAAAGCGAAAAAGCAACCAAAATTACTACATAGCCATATAAGAAGGAAGATGTCGGTAAATGACCAAGTGACAAGACTGAGGAAAACAGAAGGGGCATATACAGAAAGCGACAAGGAAATCTGCGAGGTACTGAATGCAAAATTCCATGGAGTGTTCACAACCGAGCCTGAGCAGCTCCCATTGTTAGAAGAGATTACCCAAGATGAAAGACTATCAGATATAGAGGTGACAGCAGAGGATGTAATGAAACAGTTGACAACACTGGATGCAAATAAAGCTGTTGGACCAGACAAAGTATCACCGTGGATACTTAAAGAGGCAGCGCAGGCTCTCAGCGTGCCTCTGGCAATGATCTTTAATGAGTCACTTATGTCGGGAGAATTGCCCAGTTGCTGGAAGGAGGCAAATGTCGTACCGATTTTCAAAAAAGGTGATAGGGAGGAGGCACTTAACTACAGACCCGTATCACTGACAAGCATCCCCTGCAAAATACTTGAAAGAATAATTAGGCTAAGACTTGTTGAGCACCTGGAGAGCATTGGGTTTGTAAACAAGCACCAACATGGGTTCTGGACAGGGAAATCATGCCTAACAAACCTTTTAGAATTCTATGATAAAGTAACAAGGATAAGGCAGGACAGAGAAGGCTGGGCAGACTGCATATTTCTTGACTGCCAAAAGGCCTTTGATACGGTACCGCACATGAGACTGCTATACAAACTTGAGAGGCAGGCAGGAGTAAGCGGAAAGGCCCTAGTATGGGTGAAGAACTACCTAACAGGAAGGAGCCAGAGGGTAATGGTAAGGGGCGAAAAGTCGGACTGGCGAACAGTAACAAGTGGAGTACCTCAAGGATCGGTGCTGGGACCAATCCTCTTTCTAATTTACGTAAATGATATGTTTACAGGAGTGGAATCATACATGTCAATGTTTGCAGATGACGCAAAATTAATGAGAAGAGATGTGACAGACGAGGATTGTAGGATCCTCCAAGAGGACTTAAACAGGCTGCAGAGATGGTCAGGGAAATGGCTACTGGAGTTTAACACCAGTAAATGTAAAGTTATGGAAATGGGATCAGGTGACAGGAGACCAAAGGGACAGTACACAATGAAGGGGAACAGCCTACCTGTAACGATTCGAGAAAGAGACCTGGGAGTGGATGTGACACCTAATCTAACTCCTGAGGCACATATAAATAGGATAACGACAGCAGCGTACTCTACACTGGCGAAAATTAGAACTTCATTCAGAAACCTAAATGAGGAAGCTTTTAGGGCGCTTTACACTGCCTACGTGAGACCCGTCTTAGAGTATGCCGCGCCATCATGGAGCCCCCACCTGAAGAAACACATAAAGAAACTGGAGAAGGTTCAGAGGTTTGCGACGAGGCTTGTCCCAGAGTTACGAGGGATGGGATATGAAGAGCGGCTGAAGGAACTGAACCTTACGACACTAGAGAAAAGAAGGGAGAGAGGAGATATGATAGGGACATATAAAATACTCAGGGGAATTGACAAAGTGGAAATAGATGAAATGTTCACACGTAATAATAACAGAACGAGGGGACATGGGCGGAAACTGGAAACTCAGATGAGTCACAGAGATGTTAGGAAGTTTTCTTTTAGCGTGAGAGTAGTAGAAAAATGGAATGCACTTGGGGAACAGGTTGTGGAAGCAAATACTATTCATACTTTTAAAACTAGGTATGATAGGGAAATGGGACAGGAGTCATTGCTGTAAACAACCGATAGCTAGAAAGGCGGGATCCAAGAGTCAATGCTCGATCCTGCAAGCACATATAGGTGAGTACACACACACACACACACACTCAGTCATAGAAAGAGGTAGACATACCCAAGAGGGTACAGGACCCCATATGGCATCCTCATCGAGTACAGAATAGGCAATACCCCTGAGAATATGTAGATATTTCCCTTGTAACTGTACGGTGTGTTTAGTTTGGCACGGCGATTAATTGAACGCCTCCTCCACTGTCTATTCTACTTCATCTGCCTTCTTCTACCACCTCTTCCTGTTCTACCTCATATTTATAATCCTCCTTATCTACATACTGTCTTTCCTCTATATGCTGTTCGTTCTCTACTTCCAAATTCTCTACCTCATCCTCATTCCTTCCTCTTTCTTCCTACATCTAGTCCTCTTCATCTGTTTCCTCCTCTACCTCCCACTCCTCTGTCCCACCCCCTCTCCTTCCCTATCTACTCTTCCTGCTTTTCCTGCGCCAACCCTACCCCACAGTCGTGACCACAGTGGACTGTGGAAGTCACCAGTAAGCTGTGGGGGGGAATTCATTACGGCTGGAATCCCCTCGTTGGGTTGGGAGGTGAACACCGAGTCAACAGTCTTGCACAAACTCCGGCGCTGTGCTTCACTGATACCTGAAATTGCTGCGCCTCCCGTCGCGTTTCACAGGGACCAAAATCAACAAAGGAATGGTCGTGCCTTTCCCCTCAGAGATAGAGCGGAATGGGATTGCTCGGTCTGAACTACGTAGAAAACATTGTTTGTGGTGTGGAGGGCTTGTTAAGGCCACTAGCTGAGGGAAAAATCTTATTAGCATTTGTTTTTTCTCGGGTTTATCAGTGTTTTAATGCAATTACACTTAGAGATGAAATGCGTTCGTGTGTGCGCGGGCATGTAGGCAAGCGTTTGGGGTGTAAATACACCTTATCTTATTGTATCAGCGGAACAAAGTATTTGTTCTTGAAAACTTTTCAATTGTCGGTCATCTATTGCATTGGTTCCCGATTCACTCTATTTTTGTTATATCTACATTTAAATCGTATTATATTTGCCTCAACTACCTCCACTAGGAGGTAGTTGAGGCAAATATAATACGTATATTTGGCATGAGTTACGAGGAAAGCGCAATCCATTCGCTACCTACTTGCAAGTTAAATAAATCTGTCCTAATACCCTAAGATACACCTGTGTGTCTCGCTTTCCTCCATGACTTTTCGTTCTAATGTTTCATCTGATAAGCAGTGCGTCCTTCATCATAAATGCTCCATAGTATCTTACACGTCACAATCATGTCATCTCTTTTCCGTAACTTGTGAAATATAGTTTCCTCTGCTGGTCTCTTTAGTACCCACCGGGTAAGTCCAATGGACGGAATCTCCCGAAAGATATTTGTTTAGATGTTTAAATTTATCTCCTTTGTTGCATTCGGTTGCCTCCTATTACCTATGGATATTTCTATGTTGCAAAGTCACTCATTTTGTTGGTTCCATTTCCCCCTGTAGCTGAGAGATGTTAGGTCTTTTGAAAAGACCTGAAACCTTTCATTGAGGATTTGTGTGTTTGTGTGAGTGTGTGTACACACAGCTTCTCTATCCGCTCCCCCTCTCACTCTCACATAGGTATCAGTACTCTCTCTCTCTCTCTCTCTCTCTCTCTCTCTCTCTCTCTCTCCCACACACACACATAATATCAGTACTCTCACTCTCACATATGTATCAGTACCCCCTCTCCCTCCCTCTCTCCCACTTTCAAGTCATAATTAGGGGGGAAGGAAGTAAATAACGCTCTGCTGGGTCTCTTTGATCAACAATGCAAGTTGGCTCAGTTTCCCTTTACGGAGAACACGAGCGAGGAAACAAAAAACGTTTCATTTGAGGCATTATCTTGCTCCCACAATGGTAATGGTAGATGTGAGGGAGGGAGCTTGGTGATGGGTAGTGGTCTGGGTGATGGGTGGTGGTCTGGGTGATGCTTGGAGGGTGGGGTGATGGGTGTCTGTGGGGTGGGGGGTGAGGAATTATGGCTTATGCTATTTCACCATCCATTACTTCCGCTATGTAGCAATTTCACTATGTAGCACTCTCGCTCTCTAGCGCTCTTGCTATCTATAACTCTCGCTATCATGTTCTCTTGGACACTTACACTCTCGCTTGCTTCTTCGCTAGTTCTCTCTCCCTCTCTCTCCCTCTCTCTCTCTCTCTCTCTCTCTCTCTCTCTCTCTCTCTCTCTCTCTCTCTCTCTCTCTCTCTCTCTCTCTCTCTCTCTCTCTCTCTCTCTCTCCCCTTCCATGTTTACTTCTCTGTCTTTTGCTGTCGTTTCCACAAAGCCTCATGAAAAAGGCAAGAGAACTGCTATTGAAAAGATCTATTTGCATGTAATTTTCTACCGAGGTAAATGGGGTATAATTTTTTGGTTGATGATTGGTTTCTAAATCGAACTTTAAAATCGATGTGCCTGCAGCATGCGGCTGTTATGATACAGGATTTTCTGATTGAAAATAATTGAAATGGCTTAACAACGAGGTCGTTGGCGTTTATTAAATAAAATATTTCTTTGACGTTTGAGCTGGATACGAATTCTCGGACTATCCCACAGGAAAGGTCAATTGTTGACCTATGAACTGGTCAGATTAACATCTCAGTTCCTGGAGGATAAAACACACTTAGTTTGTCTGTTATCATTAATTTGGATTACATAAGAGTGCCTTCATAAGCCACACAAGTGCTTTCCGGGTCATTCTAGCGTTCAAGCGGAGGATAATATAATTTTATAGGGCATTTAGGCAGAAGAATACACTATAAACACTCTGGTAATGTAACATGTATCACTATCAGCCGTTATATTGGAGTTAGTATTACGGAATATATTAATACTATCCCAAAATGATGCTATTTTTCTCTTCTCCGTTTTAGATAAATTGATCCTTGCATAATGGGATTAATACATATCATGCCCCTTTTGATCGGTCCTGGTACCTGCAGGTACGCTGCTCTCTGCTTCATGTGGGTATTCTCGAAATACAAGGATGTAAACCGAGAGGGTCTAA
The DNA here is from genome assembly GCF_040958095.1 of Procambarus clarkii. NCBI lineage: Eukaryota > Metazoa > Arthropoda > Malacostraca > Decapoda > Cambaridae > Procambarus > Procambarus clarkii. The sequence continues at coordinate 16,235,357 of NC_091175.1, forward strand.
CCCGCTTCACCCTTTACACTCAGAGTTTATCCTATTCAAAGACTATTTTCAGGATTAAAGCATTCTCGCTGGTTGGTCAGTAAGCTGCCGTTATTGCCTTAATAACCCTCCAGAGGTTGACAGGCGTTAAGCCCAACAACAAACGAAATGCTCGTTTTGCAGGTGATACCCAGTTTAATATGGGCACTGAGTCAGCTGATCAAAAGTTATTTGCTTATGTTTAGCAATACTCATCCTCCTCTACTTCCATTACTCACTCCACCCATCATCATTCATTTCCTCCATCTCTTCCCTATCCATCACTCATTCCCTCCTACCCATTACCTCATAAAATAATATTAATGCCCACTGGAAGAAAACTCTGAACAAAATATACCATTAGTTACCAATATATTATATTTTTTACAGCATTTTAATTACAATTTTGTCATTCCTGAACTGACGGCCAATACCCCAGTTTCATATCTTGTACAATATTTTTTGTTTCGGATATTGCACGAGTTCTGTTTTCGGAAAGATAAAGGCAGTGTCTATAACCTAGGATATGTGTTTAAAGTGTCAGTAAAAAATACTCAAGCGTACTTAGCAATACAAATAGTTTATAATTTAGCCCATTTATTATGAACCCCATACCCATCCTGTTAATGGTAGTGGACCCCATACCATCCTGTGAGAAGTAATGGACACCATACCAATCCTGTGAGAAGTAATAGACACCATACTCATCCTGTGAGAGGTAGTGGACACCAAACACATCCTGTGAGAGGTAATGGACACCATACCCGCCCTGTGAGAGGCAGTGGGCACCGTACCCAGCCTGTGAGAGGTAGTGGACACCATACACATCCTGTGAGAGGTAATAGACACCATACCCGCTCTGTGAGAGGTAGTGGACACCATACCCATTCTGTGAGACGTAGTGGAATAAGATACAGAAATGGATAATAGGTTCAGGAACCAAACTCCTCAAGTCCGTAAAGAGTTACACAGTATAATCCCCGATAAGTAAAAGAAAACCTTCTTCTACGATTCAGTTCTTTGTGCACAAATTTACAGTCGAGAAATAAAAGTTTTTCTCTAAATTTCTGCTGTTATAAGGGAAATGACAACTTAAAGGCCAGAACAGTTACCAGGTTTCAAGAGGATATGTATACAGAGATATACTCCAATTCTCGGCATATATACAGTTTACTTTAGTCTTCCAATTTGTTCTGGATTAAGGTATAATTGCTAGTTGGTCTGTAAGCTTAAATAACCCTACCGCGGTTGATAGGCATTAATCTCAACATCAAACCAGCTCTCCTACGTTGAAAGGACTTCACCCCAACACCAAACGAGCCCTCCAACGGTTGAAAGGACTTCACCCAACACCAAACCAGCTATCCTACGGTTGAAAGGACTTCACCCCAACACCAAACGAGCCCTCCAACGGTTGAAAGGACTTCACCCAACACCAAACCAGCTGTCCAACGGTTGAAAGGACTTCACCCAACACCAAACCAGCTATCCTACGGTTGAAAGGACTTCACCCAACACCAAACCAGCTATCCGACGGTTGAAATGACTTCACCCAACACCAAACCAGCTATCCTACGGTTGAAAGGACTTCACCCAACACCAAACCAGCTATCCTACGGTTGAAAGGACTTCATCCCGACACCAAATGATCAAAACTCCGTTCTGGATAGACTTAAGAAAATCCTCTTCTGCCGTCCAGGCCCGGTCTTGGCGTGCTAACACCACATCTTAGAAAATTACTAGTCATTAATGAAGCAAATATTTCCTCTTGGATAATTTCCCAGGCTTCATCGATGTTTGCGTTGCATCTGGCAATTATCTTTTATCTGTAAATAAAAGCTAACATCAATAGCATGGTAAATCCAGCCTCTCATACATATCGTGATATTTGTGATGCCAATTAAGCCAACGCTTATAATTCGTAGGTAATTATAGATGCAAATATTACATCAGACGTAATGACCTACGTTGTCATATTATCCACAATGAACGTTAATTTAATGTCGTATTAAAAAAAATATTTACATATTAAAATCAAATGATGTTTAAGAGACGCGTTAATCCCATTTTAGTGTCCATTGGTAGTTTCCGGGTGTCGAGCAGCAGCCTTATTTAAGGTTGTTGCTAAAGACTGATGTGGGTCTGAGGTAGCAGAAGCGAGGTTATGTGATATATTCTACATGCTATACCACAGATAAGACCAATACTGGTTACGTATCTATCAACAAATTTCACCAAGCAGGGAAGATCATGTACCCCCAAAAATGGTTACTAATATAATCCCCCTTTTTTTTAGGACGCACCCAGCGCAGGTTTAAATATCCATTAATTCCCTATATATATTATATACACAAACACTTAAAAATACAAAAATCTGCTTGCATGTTAACTCGGTTTCGAATAACCCCAATATTACATACAAACGCTTAAACGTAATGTTATCCAGAAAAGAATTGAGGCTGGGATTATGTTGGTCAAAAAGGTCGAGTATCAGACTGTCACTCGAATCCTAGCTCGGAAACATTGGCTTAAGAATTTGAACACAGTAATTCTGGTACTATTCAATTTTCAAGACAATACATGCGTTTGCAGCATCACCTCCAACAGCACCCTAACCACCAGCTTCAGTTCCGCCACCAGCATCACCACTACATCCAGCTCCACCACCACATCCAGAGCATGGCTCGAGGCTTTCCCCCTCCAGTTTCTCACAACCAGGTGCAGGTCCTTCTCCTTGCCCGGGTTCCTGCAGAGTCAGTGGGGCGGGTGCGCCACTCTCAAGCACCCAGCACCGCTCCTGAATAAGTGAAGCAATCAGTCAAACACTCTCGAAAGGGCCTCGAGACTGGAAGGATGGAGAGTGCTGGGGGAGGGGTAGGAGGTCGTCCTCATCGCTATCGCCTTTCCAGTCGTCTGGAAAAAGGATGAGGTGGAGGAAGATGTGGCGTTGGAGAAGGGTCGACAGAAATAGAAAGTAGAAGCAGTAGTTTTAAGTTTAGACCGCAGGTTCAGATGTTACACTGGGAGGCAACCAATGCTGCGTTCGTATTAAGTCTACTGTCACTCTGAGTGACGTCTTCGTGAACGTGGCCCTGAGATTCCCTGATCCAGCTCGTTGTTCATATCTGACGTGGTTGGCTTAATGTGACGTGGCGTTGACTGATACCAACGGCTGAAATATACACGTACAACGCGTGACTACGTGCATAGGGACAAAAACGCTCACATCAATGAGATACCATCCCACCTACTCTGTTAACGAGGATATAATCCCACCTACTCCATCAACGAGGATACCATCTCAAGCACTCTGTTAACGAGAAAATCATTGCCCCTCACTCGATTAACGAATATATTTAATTTGATATTTTAGCAACGAAAATACAATACCTCATATCACCCATTAAAACAGTCAGATGCCACCACCGGGTATATGTGGGAAAATGACGCTGAAGCAAGCGTTGATTAAATATTTCTCGAACATCTTTAGCCTGCTGGGAGCCAGCTGCCTTACACTAAGATTCATCAAGATACATTTGTTCACACGAACGTATATCTGAGTCCTTCCATTTCCACACTATATATACTTAATTTTGGACCCTGTCGATGGTATCATCCAAATTAGGTGCTATATTGGTTAAGATTGTCAGTTTGAACGCATTCCCGAATTAAAGACCATTGAATTTCGATAAGTTTTTGGTGGGTTTGGTATGGTCCGTATGCTTATGACATGGCTAAACCTATATAAATTAGAAGCGTGTCAAATCATGAGAACGGATCGCCTCAGCAGCAATCTGTTCTGACCTCAGCTGACGTTCTGTGATACTGAAATGTGATGGGTTCCTTCCGCAGACTCACGAGGAGGACGTCTGCATTTTTAATGTCTCTCCACGGAGTTCTAAAACTTGCATTTTAAGTATATCCTCTGATATATTTGGTTCTAGTGAAGAAACTGCATATATTTTTCACTGCAAGATTTTTTTGGGGAAACTCTTCGTGTACCAGTGGTAAGAGGTTTCCAGAAGCAATCCTTCGTGTACTTGGTTTGTGAACACATGTAAACGCAGGAGAGCAAGGATCGAACCCTCAGTACCAGGTACCAATTCTTAGCTTCGTAAGTCTCCAGAAATCATCCTTCGAGTAATTGTATGGTCGTTCAGGAGTCGTTCTTCGAGTCGAAGAGCTCCAGGAGTCGTTCTTCGACTACAGCGCTGGTATAATGTTATACAATGGTTGCTATGTTTACTTATGTTTTAACGTATGAAATTGCCTTTACTCGTAATATACAGAAATCTTGGGTATCATAGTAGACATCTGACTCAGCCGAACGAATCACATGATCGCAGGAGAGGAAGGAACCGTCTGAACCTGTTACGAACTTCTGTCTTCTTAAGTTTAAGGGATGGTTCTCCTGCATTTGCTACGAAACTAGGCATAAATGGCGAAAGACTTACCCCTGTAAGGTAGACTGAATCCGTCATGATATACAGGGTTCACCAACTTTCTTCCGGCCCCCTCAGCCGAGGAGCGGATTTCATTCCCGTGACCAAGTTTAGAGAGAAATTAAGGTTCTGTGAGGTTGAAGTTAGCAGCCGTAGTATCTGCTCTCCCGGAGGTGTGGGCCAATACTGTTAGATCACCCTAAGTACGCACACACTTCACCTTTAGTGTCTTCAGTTGTGAAACACAAGCGAGTCTGCTGCAAGGTATAGGTCAAGAAGTGTATTCTGCACAGGTGTTCAGCTGCCGTGTTTAAAGAAGTGGAGGATCATCAAGAGGTGTAGTGCGAAGAATTGGAGGAGGCAGAGGACGGAAGAGAAGTAGGCAAAGAATTGGAGAATATGGAAAGTTAAAGACCAGATAATAATTAAAACAGAACAAAATTGAAAAAATGGAAAGTTGTTGTGAGAGGACGATAATATGGTAAAGAAGAGATAGTGTGTAAACGTTGGAATAGGAGGAAGTGAAACAGAAAGGAGGAAGTGGCGGAAAAGAAGAAAAGGGATGGAAACATGTAGGAGGAGGGGGTTTAGTAAAAGGAAGTAAATAAAGGAGAATAAAGTGGAACACGAAGGAGGCAGAGAAAGTGATGACAAAAAACAGGAGAAGGAAGAGAAACGGAAGAAAAAAATAGTATGAAAAAACAAACAGAATCAGCAAGAAGGCAAACAAAAGTTACTAAGAGAGAGAAGGAAGAGGTGCATAAATAGGGGTAGAAATAGATCGAGGAGGAAACAATGAGAGGAGGAAAGAAGGTTTAAGGAATAAATTGTGGATACAAGACAAAACAGGAGGAGCCTGGTGACAAAAGTGCGTATAAGTGTGTTTGAGAGGCAGATGGTGTAGAGTTTATGCTTGGGGCGTCGGTGTATGTGTGTATTCACATAGTTGTGCTTGCGGGGGTTAAGTTCTGCTCTTTCGGCCCGCCTATCAACTGTCAATCAACTTTTTTCACACACACACACACACACACAGCTGATTGACAGATGAGAGGCGGGACCAAAGAGCCAGAGTTCAGCCCCCGCAAGCACAAATAGGTGAGTACACACAGGAAGCAGCCCGTAACAGCTGTCTAACTCCCATTTACCTATTTACTGCTAGGTAACAGGAGCATCAGGGTGAAAGAAACTCTGCCCATTTGTTTTCCGTCATTGCTGGGATTGAACCCGGACCCTAGGATTACAAGTCCTAAGCGCTGTTCACTCAGCCACAGGGCTCCCTGTGTGTGTGTGTGTGTGTGTATGTACTCTCCTATTTGTGCTTGCGGTGGTTGAGCTTTGGCTCTTTGGTCTCGCCTCTCAACTGTTAATCAACTAGTGTACAAATTCCTGAGCCTACTGGGCTGTATCATATCTACATTTGAAACTGTGTATGGAGTCAGCCTTCACCACATCACTGCCTAATGCATTTCATCTGTTAACTACTCTGACACTGAAAAAGTTTTTTTAACGTCCCTGTGGCTCATGTGAGTACTCAGTTTCCACCTTTGTCCCCTTGTTCGCGTACCACCAGTGTTGAATAGTTTATCCTTGTCTACCCGGTCGATTCCCCTGAGGATTTTGTAGGTTGTGATCATGTCTCCCCTTGCTCTTCTGTCTTCCAGTGTCGTAAGGTGCATTTCCCGCAGCCTTTCCTCGTAACTCATGCCTCTTAGTTCTGGGACTAGTCTAGTGGCATATACCTCTGAACTTTTTCCAGCTTCGTCTTGTGCTTGACAAGGTACGGGCTCCATGCTGGGGCCGCATACTCCAGGATTGGTCTTACATATATGGTATACAAGATTCTGAATGATTCCTTACACAGGTTCCTGAACGCTGTTCTGATGTTAGCCAGCCTCGCATATGCCGCAGACGTTATTCTTGTTATGTGGGCTTCAGGAGACAGGTTTGGTGTGATATCAACTCCAAGATCTATCTCTCTGTCCGTTTCATTAAGTACTTCATCTCCTATTCTGTATCCTGTGTCTGGCCTCCTGTTTCCACTGCCTAGTTTCATTACTTTGCATTTATTCGGGTTGAACTTCAACAGCCATTTGCTGGACCATTCACACACTCTGTTTAGGTCATCTTGTAGCCTCCTACTATCATCCTCTGTTTCAATCCTGCTCATAATTTTTGCATCATCAGCAAACACTGAGATACAGACTCCATGATGGGGCTGCATACTCCAGGATTGGCCATACATATGTGGTATACAAGGTTCTGAAGGATTCCTTACACAGGTTTCTGAAAGCAGTTCTGATATTAACCAGCCTCGCATAGGCCGCTGATGTTATTCTTGTGTGTGTGTGTGTGTGTGTGTGTGTGCGTGTGCGTGTGTGTGTGTGTGTGTGTGTGTGTGTGTGTGTGTGTGTGTGTGTGTGTGTGTGTGTGTGTGTGTGTGTGTGTGTGTGTGTGTGTGTGTATTCACCTAGTTGCGTTTGCGGGGGTTGAGCTTTGCTCTTTCGACCCGCCTCTCAACTGTCAATCAACTGTTTACTAACTACACTAACTATTTTTTTTTCACACCACACACACACACACACACCAGGAAGCAGCCCGTGACAGCTGACTAACTCCCAGGTACCTATTTACTGCTAGGTAAATAAATGTGTGTGTGTGTGTGTGTGATTTAAGGAATCCGCAAAAGCCACTTAACCACACAAACACACACCTACTTATATTAAGGTGGACGTTGAAAGCATGAAGTGCTGACTGAAACAGCGCACAGTCGAGCAGACAAGGTCCTCAACTAATACTTTTCCAAGAACGTTATCATCCAGCAATATTTCTCATTCATATTCCTTTTTGAAGACATTTTCATATTATAATTTATGTTTATGTTTTGAGGAATTCAAATATTTTAATCCAAGCAACGAATATATATGTTCAGACGTCTAAGCATTCGATCGTTCTCAGGAAAAACAGATTTCAACGTAAATTACAGATTATTGCTCCCAGGTACATCAATCATCTCCCGTGGCAATAGTGTATTTCCAGTAAGCAGCAGACGACACTCCTGGTAATAAGAGGGAATACATATGTGCAGCAACCAGCGCCCATGGCAAACGTTATAGTGCAAATCACAGTACATGGGATTAATAGCAATTATAAGTGTGTATCACAGATTATAATTAAAACTATATTCTAAATAGGAACGAAACACAAGAAGAGCTTAAGAGAGAAAATAAGAAGGATATATATGTGTGTGTGTATATATATATATATATATATATATATATATATATATATATATATATATATATATATATATATATATATATATATATATATAAATATATATATAAATATATATATATATATATATATATATATATATATATAAAGATAACAGATCACAAAATTACGTATGTTACTTGATCTTATCTCCCTCTTGTCTTTTGTATATTCCCCTATTCCAGGGCTCAAAGTCAAAAGGTTTAATGAGTCATTTAGTTCACAGAGTGACTTCTTAACCCATAAAACGCAAGAGCGAGGTCCACTTTCTCCCTTAAATCAGTCTTCACTCCATTAAACATGCACTCATAAAAGGGTGCAACGCACGGTCCAAGAAGACAGGGGGTTGAAAGGACGTCAAAAATTTATTCACATTGTGCCATGCTGCGTTTTCTATTCCAGACGGAAACTATCTTATTTGCCTTGCCTCTCCGGAACGTGCCAGTGTCCTACTCTCTACGTAACACGTTGTATGAGAAGAAATGAGATACGAGAGGTGCTTTACTAGACTCTCCAGGACATGCATATATCATGAGAAACGCGCTGGTAACCGAATACAAAACGGGGTGGAGGGGATGAACATGGATCTTTACGGTTAAGGGAATGGTACATGTAACTGTAAACGAGGACTTGAACCGACACAGCTCCCTTCCCTGTTCCCGTCACCTTCCTCTTCTCCAGTACCACAAACTTGGAATTATTTAATCGTTTTGCTCGCTGGGGGAGTGAGAGATCTTCAGCCCATTCCTTGAGTCTTTGGAAGCGAGTCTCCAGAGGGAGTATCAAAGCACAGCGTCTTTGCAGCCCTCAAGCAGGAACGTCAAGGGGCTTGATAACGGTAAAACGGGCAAAGTCCTAATGACCCACTCGCGAGGGACTGAGTTGGACATTAAGGATAAGGTTCACATCTAAAAGGAAACATTTTGCTTTTGAACATTCATATATCTGGGGCAGCTCCTCAGATTTTGTTTGTTTTATCTTGTAGCATATGTATGCAGCTAGGTAAAATCTTTTATATACCGTCTTGAGTTAAGTTTTAACAAGGATATGTATCATCAGACTCCTAGTATAAACTTTAAGACACGTATATTGGAATACTAATCAAGAACAATGCATTTTTAAATTTAAGACAAATCTACAGTTATTTTATACAATATCTCAAACATTTTACGATTCTTGAAATTTTTGTATCAGACGGATGCAAGTAGAGTTCGTGTGTGTGGTCTTTAGAAAAGAAATAGACATTTTTCAGTAAGAGCGAGAAAATACAATTTTCGCCTCAAGGTGGGCGTTATAGCATTATTGTTATTATTCTATTATGTACTGCAACAAGTTTGAAGGTTAATATTTGTATGGAAGTATTTCTAAGCGTAATTCCATTATTTTTTGTAGGAAGCTGGACTTTGCTGTGTGTGACAATACGAGGACCTTCATCGTTAAAATATAAGTAAATATCAATGAAATTGAAAGTAAACGGATTAAACTCCTTTTACTCCTGAGTTTTGAGCAGCTGAAGACCAACACATTATCATCACAAACAACGTTATAAACCACAAGCCACGAATCTTTGAACATCCTGACTATTCACGGCCTTAAGGCTCACCAAAGAAGTCAAGAGTATATCAACATATGTCGTTCTTAAGTATTCTTTCGCCTAACTTCCTAGCATATTCGGCCCTCCTCCCTCTTCTCTCTCAAGGCAAAAATATAATATGCATGAGTTTGCTTATATTGAGAATGTTGCGTCACTACAAGGTAGTGTCTAGTGTGATTAGTAGTCATGCGCTGCCTAGTTTGCAAAGACAGAGGGATAATTTTGTGTCCGTGACTTGGGCAGCGGATACGACACCTTGGGGTGACGTAGGGCCCGTTGTGTTATTTTGGAGTAGGTCAAAGCGAAAACAAAGGAACAGTGTGAAGAAATCCACAAGGGCCGTGACGAGGATTCGAACCTGTTCATTTGATGCATCACGTTACTGTGATTTCTGTGTGTAAGGGAACAGCGTTTTTATTCAACTACCAAATCACAGGGTTTTACATCAATAAGCCCGTAGGCGGTGGACAGGTGATTATATTATTTTGTTCAGACTTCTTCCGTGAAATACGGTGGATGGGGCGGTTATGACCTGTGTACAACAATAAAATTCCCTCTTTTTATCATCCCGGGTTACACCCTTGAGGGCTACTACGAACCTATTACGTTAACGATCAGCTTCCCGGAACAGGATGGTCGTTAGAGCCATTCAGTTGCATTTTTAACACTCACAGATTTATATGAACTGTGTAGAGCAGCAGTGTTAAGGCTACAGATTAAAGTCGTCTTTCCTCGATCTTTACAATGCCCAGAATTCTGCAGCATATTACAGTAACCTTAAATAGCCCAACGCATTACCATGCATCTTGCTACAAGTTGTAATACAATAAGTACAAATTGTACCTTGTCTGTACACTTTCGTATCTTGCTTAAGATTGCAATTTGCTTTATCCGGCAAGTAAAATGCCAAATACCTTCGTTGTTGCTGTTGTTGTCAATAACCAAATAACCAGTAAATCCGCTCCCACCATCCACTCAAACGTTACTGTTGATTAGCACGGCAGAATAGGTCAGCTTTTATTTGCGTCAGTTCTCGGTGATAGCTACGCATACGCCGTCGGGAGAAGAGAGGGGGTCAAACTTTAAAAAGATTTATAGGCTCGCTTGATGCCGAGGTGAAATCCCCAAATCCGGTTACATTCCACTCAAGCGTTTATGGCCTCTCGAAAGACGTAATGCTCTAAAACACACTCACGCGCGGGTACACACTTGCGTGAGGGCAAACAGGCACGCACACACACACACACACACACACACACACACACACACACACACACACACACACACACACACACACACACACACACACACACACACGCGCGCGCGCGCACACACACGCACATACATACATACATACACACACACACACACACACACACACACACACACACACACACACACACACACACACACACACACACACACACACACACACACAGAGAGGCGGGACCAAAGAGCCAGAGCTCAACCCCCGCAAGCACAATTAGGTGAGTACAATTAGGTGAGTACACACACATACACACACTAGGTGGTGACTAGAAACTTTTTAACCCAGCATGTCAGAGAACCCACAAGGATGAGAGGAAATGACGAACCAGCGAGACTCGACCTAGTCTTCACTCTGAACGACTCCGACATAAGAGAAATCGGTTTTGAGGACCAAGTAGGAATGAGCGACCACAGTGTATTGGTGTTTGAGTACCTGATTGAAGAAGGGTTATTGAACTCGAGCATGGATACCGAAACCAAAAGGTTAGCATACCGAAAGGGAAACTATGAGGAGATAAGAAAATTCCTAACAGATATAGCATGGGAAACAGAGCTCAGGGAAAAGACGGTCCAGGATATGATGGATTACATCACGCAGAAGTGCAAGGACGCAGCAAACAAGTTTGTCCCAGTCCAAAAGGAAAACAGTGAAATGAAGATGAGAAACCCATGGTTTAATCAGAGACGTAGGCTAGCTAAGCAGCAAAGTAAAAGGGCATAGAGAAACTATAGGAATAACAGGACACTGGAGAGCAGAGAAAGATACCAGAATGTCAGGAATGAATATGTCAGGATGAGAAGAGAGGCAGAAAGACAATGCGAAAATGACATCGCAAGCAAGGCAAAGACTCAGCCTAAGTTGCTGCATAACCACATCAGGAGAAAAACAACAGTAAAGGAACAGGTTATGAAATTAAGGATAAGGGCAGAAGGATTCACTACAAACGACAAGGAAGTGTGTGAGGAACTGAATAAGAAATTCCAGGAGGTCTTCACCTTAGAGCAAGGAGAAATTCCAGAGATAAGAGAGGGAATAGCTAACCAGGAACCACTGGAAAAGTTTGAGATTACCAGCGGGGAAGTAAGGAAGTGTTTACTAGAGTTGAATGTGACAAAGGCTATAGGCCCAGATGGAATCTCCCCTTGGATACTAAAGGAAGGAGCAGTAGAACTGTGCCTACCACTCTCCATAGTGTATAACAAATCACTGGCAACAGGGGAACTGCCAGAAATTTAGAAAGCAGCTAACGTAGTCCCGATATACAAGAAAGGGGATAGGCAGGAGGCACTGAACTACAGGCCAGTGCCCCTAACCTGCATACCATGCAAGCTGATGGAGAAGATTGTGCGAAGAAAGCTAGTGGAACATCTGGAGCGAAAGAACTTTGTAACACAGCATCAACATGGGTTCAGGGATGGCAGGTCCTGCCTCACAGGGTTACTTGAATTCTACGACCAGGCAACAAAAATACGGCAAGAAAGAAAAGGGTGGGTAGACTGCATATTTTTGGATTGTCAGAAAGCCTTTGATACAGTACCACACAAGAGGCTAGCGAAAAAGCTGGAGATGCAGGCTAGAGTGAAAGGGAAGGTACTCCATTGGATAAAGCAGTACCTAAGCAACAGGAGACAACGAGTCAATGTGAGGGGTGAGGTCTCAGATTGGCGAGACGTTACGAGTGGAGTCCCGCAAGGGTCAGTCCTTGGACCTATACTGTGTCAGATATATGTAAATGATCTCCCAGAGAGTATAGAATCGTTTCTCTCAATGTTTGCCGATGATGCAAAAATTATGAGGAGGATTGAAACAAAGGATGATAGTAGGAGGCTACAAGATGACCTAGACAGACTGAGTGAATGGCCCAACAAATGGCTGTTGAAGTTCAACCCGAGTAAATGCAAAGTAATGAAACTAGGCAGTGGAAACAGGAGGCCAGACACAGGATACAGAATAGGAGATGAAGTACTTAATGAAACGGACAGAGAGGAAGATCTAGGAGTTGATATCACACCAAACCTGTCACCTGAAGCCTACATAAAAAGAATAACGTCTGCGGCATATGCGAGACCGGCTAACATCAGAACAGCGTTCAGGAACCTGTGTAAGGAATCATTCAGAATCTTGTACACCACATATGTAAGACCAATCCTGGAGTATGCGGTCCCAGCATGGAGCCCGTACCTTGTCAAGCACAAGACGATGCTGGAAAAAGTCCAAAGGTATGCCACTAGACTAGTCCCAGAACTAAGAGGCATGAGTTAAGAGGAAAGGCTGCGGGAAATGCACCTTACGACACTGGAAGACAGAAGAGTAAGGGGAGACATGATCACAACCTACAAAATCCTCAGGGGGAATCGACCGGGTAAACAAGGATAAACTATTCAACACTGGTGGGACGCGAACAAGGGGACACAGGTGGAAACTGAGTACCCACATGAGCCACAGGGACGTTAGAAGGAACTTTTTTAGTGTCAGAGTAGTTAACGGATGGAATGCATTAGGCACTGATGTGGTGGAGGCTGACTCCATACACTATTTCAAATGTAGATATGATGGAGCCCAGTAGGCTCAGGAATCTGTACACCAGTTGATTGACAGTTGAAAGGCGGGACCAAAGAGCCAAAGCTAAACCCCCTCAAGCACAAATAGGTGAGTACACACACACACACAAGCATACGAAACTAATGAGAAAGGTTAAAACAGATGAGGATTGTAAAATTCTCCAAGATGACTTAAACAATCGGCAGAGATGGTCCGAAAAATGGGTGGTAGAGTTCAACACCAACAAGTGTGAAATGATGGGAATTGGAACAGAAGCCAGTAGACCTAAAGACCAATACACGACGAAGGGAACCTATCCCCAATAACAACTATAGAAAATGACCTGAGAGTGGATATAACACTAACCCTAACTCTAGAGGCTCATGTAAATAAAATAACGTCAACTGCATACTTTACACAAGCAAAAGCAAGAACATCCTTCACGTACTCAAATATGGAAGCTTTTAGATAAATGTATACCACCCATATGAGACAAATTCTAGAGTATGCCGCCCCATTGTGGAGCCACCATCTTAAAAAAAAACATAAAGAAGCACGAAAGGGTGCAGAAGTTTGCAACGAGACTTGCACCATAATTTCGAGGAATGAGGTACGAAGAGAGACTGAAGGAACTGAACCTGACGATGCTAGAAGGGAGGAGGGAGAGAGAGACATAATACAAATGCGTAAAATACTTAGAGCGGGATTGACAGAGTGGAGAAAAAAGTAAATGTTTACAATGCAGACCGATAGAACAAGCATGAACGGCTGGAAGCTTGAGATGTCAAAGAGATGTTAGGCAATTTTCTGTTGGAATAAGAGCAGTGTAGAAATGGAGTGCTAAAGGAGTAGGGTATTGAGGAAAACTCCATTCATAACATTAAAAACAGGTATGACAGCAAAATAGATCAGGATTCATTGCATTAGACAACCGGAACCTAGAAAAGCGTGGTCCAAGAGCTTGAGCTCAATCCTGCAGGCACAAATAGGTGAATATACACACACACACGTTGTCTCTTTTGTTAGGGCGACACTTGCAGCGTCACCACTGCTCGTTGCTAGTAGGAGTGATGGTGGTAATGAGAGCAGTATTATACAGGCATTAGTATTGGTGGGAGTGGTAACGTTGGTAGTAGTGGTAATGAAACCAGAACTAACAGTAGCTGTAGAAAGATAATATCTTCCTGTAGCTCAGAATCCAATCATAGATATCGCATGCACACACTACGAATCGATTGAGATAACCAAAAATTCATTAACATTATTTTCATCTTCACTAACAGTGGCTTAGGAAGCCATCTATCCCACGTAGAATTAATAACGGGAGAATGCGCGTTCCAGTCTAAAGTGATCACGTGATGGAATTTGGGTAGAAGTCCACATTCTGATATAATATGAGGGCGAGACAAGAGGCAAGGTGTCCCGCATTGCTGACAGCTCTAACACACCGCGATATACAGATGTTTTGATAACGAAAACTTCAAGGAATAATCGGGTCTAAGTAATGTCTCTTTGAGAGCTCAGGTACGTGAAGAAAACTCATCTATAAGGTCTTTGCTAATGATTGTATTGGTGAGAATTAATTATCTGCATTGCTGATGAACTTCTTGTTGTGTGTGTATGATGTGTATTGATGAACATCTTGTATGTCAATAATATGTATTGATAAACATCTTGTATGTCAATAATATGTATTGATGAACATCTTGTATGTCAATAATATGTATTGATAAACATCTTGTATGTCAATAATATGTATTGATGAACATCTTGTATGTCAATAATATGTATTGATGAACATCTTGTATGTCAATAATATGTATTGATAAACATCTTGTATGCCAATAATATGTATTGATGAACACTTTGTTGTGCGTCCATGTATTGATGAGCATCTTGAAGTGTGTCAATGAAAAATATTGATGAACACTTTAATGTGTCAATGATACATAATGAACATTTTGGAAGGTATCAATGATGTGCATTGATGAAAATGTTGGTATGTGTCAATGATATATATTGAATATTTTAGTGTGCGTCAATGATATATAATGATGAATATCTTGGTGAGTGATAATTATATATGTTGATGAATATCTCGGTGGGTCAATAATCTGTATTGATGATCTTGTAATGCATAAATAACTTGGTTGTATAAACATCTTGTAATGAATCAATGATCTGAATTTATGAACATCTTGATATGTATCAATTATCTACTTCATGGCACACATACGATGCTTTTTTTCATCAAAGGAATAAACCAATTGTTGTGAGTGAAACGAATCTTTAGCACAAATGAGTTACTCGTTCATTTGAAGGCATTAATTAAATTCTCAAGCATAATGTATAAACGACTATTGCTATAAATAAATCAACATTACACTAGGCAAACATTTTTAGGTAAAATTGCACTTCTGATATATATATTTTTTAAACTATAAGATGTACAGTATTAAGTAGTGATTTCTGACATAAAGATTTAATGCACAATAATATTTTCACATGCGGACATTATCTTCGTATGGTAATATTACTTAATAATATTTCGTTACGATAATATAACATTATCTTCGTGTAATAATAATTATATTCGTGTGGTAATATTACGAGCCAAATAGTTCCATTAGAAAGGTGAAAATCCTTACAAGCCGCATAGTTCCATTACAGAAGTGGAGATCCATACAAATCGGATCGTTTCATTGCAATAGTGTGATCCTTACAAACCGGATGGTTCCATTACAGGGGTGGACAGAGGTGGGGATCCTCACAAGGCGATTGGTTTCATTACAGAAGTGGAGATCCACAAAAGCCGGAAGGTTCCGTTTCAGCGATAGATATCCGTATAATCCGGATGGTTCCATTACAGAAGGTGGGGATCATTACGGCAGGATAGTTCTCTTGCAGTGTGTAATTGGTAAACTTCAGTGCCTCGCGTGCACTTTTTTGCAACTAGGTGAACTTGTTATGAATTTAAGTTGGAAGACAAACTGTTCAAAGTTGCTGTTGCAAGTCGAGAAAATGTTTTTTTTTCAGTGATTTGTAATGAAATGTGTGACCACACTTTCCAATCGAAGCAGGAGAAGGTACAGCAGGCGAACCTGGAGCTGGCGAACCTTCAGCAGAGGAATATGAAGCAGACGAATATGTAGCAGACTAATGGTGAACAGACGAATGTAAAGCAGGCGAATTCAGAGCCGATGAATGTGAAACATGGTAGTGCATATCGACAGGATATCTACATGAACAAATAGCAGCATTAACATGTATAATTAGACAATGACAGCTGTCACTCTCTCAAGCCACTCGCTAATTATTGGAAAGCTATGAGCGCAACAAACTGACTTGAGTAGTAACAATATCATCAATGTTTTAACAAAATTCCCCAATCTTACCCCCTCTCTAACTAAGCCACATCCTAGCCCTCTCTAACTCAACGACATTCTAACCCTCACTAAACCATATCCTACTCCCTCGCTTACTCAACCACATCCTACCCCCTCTCGCAAACCCAACCATATCCTATCTCTCTCTCTTACTCAACCATACTAACTCCACAATACCCTACCCGCTCCCTCTCTACCACAACAACAGTCTAACCCACGTTTCTCTGTGCACTATAACAGCATCTAACTCTCCCCTTCCCCTATCCCATGCCTATTTTACTGATCTCTCTATACCCCATTCATACCCAACTTTCTCCCTCCCCCCCTCCATACTAAACCCCTACCTCCTAACACCCCCACAACCCCCTACCCCCAACCACTTTCCAACATCCTAAAAAAAAGGGAAAAATCTATTCAGAGAATTCTCAGAACACTTTACAGTGCTCCAGCTGTTGCGGAACTAAGAAGAGGACAGTATGGTGAGGGCTGGAGATTGTGACAGGGAATGAAAGGAAAGAATATCAGGAAAAGAATGTCATGGAACAAACGAATGTCCGGGAATAAAAGAGTGAAGAAGAAGAGAATTACAGGGAAGGAACCATCCTTCTCATTCCTTTGTCTACGTTTCCTCTCTTCGACTTTCCACACTTCTTTTCCTTTCCTGTTTTTCACTGTGTCCTTATTCCCCTTCTACTCATTCCTCTCATTTATACTACTTATCCTCTCTCTCCTACTGTTCCGCATCTTTCTTATACAAACCCTAATTCTCAACTTCCCTCTCCCCCTAATGTTCCTTCTCGTTCTTTCCCTTCATCATTCGTCTACTCATGATCCTCCTCTGCGTCCTCATCTTCGCTCCTGTCCTCATCCTTCAGAATTAACAAAAGAACACACAAGGCCTCAGGGAGATGTCTATTGCGACTGTACATCGGGTTTGGGTTCAGAATTATGAAGAGGTGTGAGAGGCGAGTGAGAGCGCAACCCAGAGAGTCCCTCTCTCTCTCTGTCTCTCTGTCTGTTCTGTCTGTCTCTCTCTCTCTCTCTCTCTCTCCGACCTTCTTTGATAAAGAGAAACGTAATATGGAGTGGGATAGGCTGGTCAGTGATTTAAGAGGCGAGGTTTTTATTATTAAATGCAAATGTCTCTGTTGTTCCTGTACTGACACATTCCCTGCTTCACAGAACCAACTGAAACGATATCTATAAAAAATTTACCATCTGAAGCCTTTAACGCTAAACAAATTTGAGTATTTATAGAATTTTGAGCACCTTGGGAGTGCTTTAATGAGATATTATTCACTGCACCACGGCTAAAGCCAAATGATCTTACCAACATCAAATCAGAGTTACCATCTTACTCTGGTACACAAACAGGAAAAGTCTAAATGGAAACCTTAGAGTCCTGAATGCAGGGATCACAAGTAGGGGAAGAAAATACTCTTCGTCTTCTGTCCCTTTTCCAGAAAGGGGAATTCACAATAAACGCTCAAATGCTCTCTTTTCCAACAGATGGGAGAATAAAGTGATGGAGAGAAACTGAAAGTTTAGTATAGGAAAGAATTCGATTAACGAAGTTTTGTGACGACAGAAATAAAAGGTGTTAAGGAATGAGTTGGGGACAGTTGGATTAAGGGAAAGAGATTTGGGATAAGATAAGGAATTGTTGGGTATGGTGTGGGAGATTAGAGGAAGGACAGAGTTGGGGAATGGAATGGATTGTGGGAAAAGGGGATGCAGAGTAAAAGGGGGCGAGATATTGGGCGACAAGGGTAACTTAGGAAGTGAAAGGGAGGAACAGTGTGGAAAGTGTTGGGAAAGTAAAGTAAGAGAAGGTGGGAAAGTGAGGTTTGTGGAGAAGAGTGGGGCAGAGAATAGGCTAGTGCTTCGTGAATATGGAAGAAGAGGGCGTTGGCGAAATGTGCTGGGAGACCTGAGGTTAGAGGAGAGGTCACGTAACCTCGGAGATACTTGTGACTGTGTTTGGAATGTTAAAGTTGAAATGGTGATAAAGGCAATTAAAAGAATGAAGAGAGAGAGAGAGAGAGAGAGAGAGAGAGAGAGAGAGAGAGAGAGAGAGAGAGAGAGAGAGAGAGAGAGAGAGAGAGAGATAGATAGAGAGAGAGAGAGAGAGAGAGAGAGAGAGAGAGAGAGAGAGAGAGAGAGAGAGAGAGAGAGAGAGAGAGAGAGAGAGAGAGAGAGAGAGAGATAGAGAGAGAGAGAGAGAGAGAGAGAGAGAGAGAGAGAGAGAGAGAGAGAGAGAGAGAGAGAGAGAGAGAGAGAGAGAGAGAGAGAGAGAGAGAGAACCAAATATGTAAAACCACGATGAAAATCACCATCAGAGAAATATGAAAAAAAAGAAAACGAAAAAATGAAAGGGAATAGAAAGGTAGAGCAATGACAAGAGGAAGAGGCAGCGTAATCGTGGAAAGACAGTAGAGAGAGAAGCATAAGCAAGACGGAAGACAAGTAATGACCATAACTCCCTCGACCACAAAGAAGAATTTTCCCGAGGAGATATCTAGAGAACAATATATTTCGCAGCCGAGGGACTTTAAGTCTTGATAAAAGAGACAAATATGCGAGCTGAAGAAATTAGAGGAAGGAGAAAGTGGGTACGAAAAAGATTTTGTTGTCGAAACACCTTAATTCAGCTCGACAGGATATACCTAGTCGCTAGAATATCGATGTTTAATTAATAAAATATGTGTATAAGATAATCTATGTATCAGGATTAGTCTAAGAGTTATGTCTTCAGATGCTTAGGGCTAAATGTATTTCCATGAAAAATATAGTTATATAGTACATTCGTCCACAGATAGACTTGAACCACCAACTTCAGCAGTCATTCATATTAGCGTCATCCACCCCCCCCACCCCCAACACACACACACACACACACACACACACACACACACACACATATATATATATATATATATATATATATATATATATATATATATATAAATCAACCCGTTCTCACACAAGACAGTACATATATGACTAGTGCTTAAAGTCAATATGTGGAATGTGATTTAGTACATATGTGATATATTCCCAGTTAACTTTTTTACCAAGGCTCAAACTCTTCCTCACGTACCAATTTACGTCTCACAGTACTCGTCCATCAACGTAGATAGCTGAATAGTCGTGATTGGTTCAATTATAACGAAAATTGTAGTTTTCAGGTCCCACATGGGTTGTGAAATTCACCTACTATTGTCCATGCTCTTATAATATTACAGATCAGCTACATCCTATTGAAGGCTCGTAGTTTTGTTTTGAGAAATATTAGTTGTTCTTAGTAAATTATAATAAGCACAATAAATTATTACATAGAATAAGTGCTTCACCAATCAATATTATATACCATAGTTTGTGCTTTAGAAATCTTTAAAGAATGTTTTGTAGGAACGCTAACAGAAAACGATGTTATGTTGGAATGTATATAGGGTAAACTACTGCAAACAGGATGGTATGGTGTGGATTATTGGAAACTATAGGATTAGTATAGGGTCCACTACCACCTGTTAGGTGGGTAAGGGGTCCAATAACACCCGCAGGATGAGTATGGGGGTCACATCCACCCACAGGAATGGTATGGGGATCACTTCCACCCACAGGAAGGGTATGGGATCCAATACCATCCACTGGATGTGTATTGCGTCCACTACCACCGACAGGATGGGTATGGGCTCACAACCACCCACAGGATAGGTATGGGGTCCAATACCACCCACAGGATGAGTATGGGGTCCACTATAACCCACAGGATGGGTATGGGGCTCCAACCACCCACAGAATAAGTATGGGGTACAATAACACCCACTGGATATGTATGGCATCCATTGCCCCCACAGGATGACTATAGGGTACAGTATCGCCCACAGGATTAGTATATAGGGTTCACTGCCGCCCACAGAGTCGGTATGGGGTCCACCGCCACCCACAGGGTCGGTATGGGGTCCACTACCGCCCACAGGGTCGCTATGAAGTCAACTACCGTCCACAGGGTCGGTAGGGGTCCACTACCGCCCACAGGGTCGGCAGGGGGTCCACTGCCACCCACTGGGTCGGTAGGGGGTCCACTGCCGCCCACAGGATCGATAGGGGGTCCACTGCCGCCCACAGGGTCGATATGGGGGGGGTCCACTACCGCCCACAGGATCGATAGGGGGTCCACTGCCGCCCACAGGGTCGGTAGGGGGTCCACTGCCGCCCACACGTTCGGTAGGGGTCCACTGCCGCCCACAGGGTCGGTAGGGGGTCCACTGCCGCCCACAGGATCGATAGGGGGTCCACTGCCGCCCACAGGGTCGATAGGGGGTCCCTTACCGCCCACAGGGTCTCTATGAAGTCAACTACCGCCCATAGTGTTTGTATAGTGTCCACTATCGCCCATAGTGTTATTATGGGGTCCACTACCCCTCATAGGGTCGGTATGGGGGTCCATTACTACCCACAGGGTGTGTCTGGGGTCTATTTTGGCAATACTGCTTTTCCAATCTCATTTGTTGTTCAATGTAAAATATTTGTTGCTCGACTTGCAACAATTTATATATATATATATATATATATATATATATATATATATATATATATAGTATAGTGCCTTTGCAATAATGTACCAATGTGTGTATTTTCATAACTCGTTTTAAATTGTTGAAAAATAAATAACTACATTGTGAATGCAAGTCAATGTTTACATGCTAAATCAGAGTTGCCAGATTCCGCTTAAAATAGCAAATTGTGCTTATTTTCAAAGCTTGAGAATTTAGCTTTAAAGTAGTTAAAAAACTACGAATTTCGCAATTTGCTATGTACTTTAGTGTACTATTTTAAAATAAGGTTGGTTTTTAAGCTGCAAGTCATATGAATCTCAAAAAAAGTATATTATTAACAATCTTATCTCCATAGTTCACTAGTTTCTGTAAATCAGATCTGGTAACTGTAGGCCAAGTACTGGAAGACTCAAGACACAATGTGTTGAAGCTATTCTCTTTGAAGAAGTCATCTCGACAGGATCTTCCAGCTCCAGCTATAAAACTTCACCAAACATGGATCTACCTAGTACATCAAATGGTAAGGAATTACTAAACTGTACAAAGTTTTATGCTAGAACATTTGTTACAGTCCCCTGTTCTATGTGTACTCCATCACATAGTGACGGAGTATGTGGGAATAATTTTGTTAACACTGTCCATTTGACATGGTGGTGGTGTATGGTGCTGGTGGTGTATGGTGCTGGTGGAGTATGATGCTGATGGTGTATGATGCTGATGGTGTATGATGCTGATGGTGTATGATGCTGATGGTGTATGATGCTGGTGTATGGTGCTGGTGGTGTATGATGCTGATGGTGTATGATGCTGGTGTATGGTGCTGGTGGTGTATGATGCTGGTGGTGTATGATTCTGGTGGAGTATGATGCTGATGGTGTATGATGCTGATGGTGTATGATGCTGATGGTGTATGGTGCTGGTGGTGTATGATGCTGGTGGTGTATGGTGCTGGTGGTGTATGATGCTGGTGGTGTATGGTGCTGGTGGTGTATGGTGCTGGTGGTGTATGGTGCTGGTGGTGTATGGTGTATGATGCTGGTGGTGTATTATGCTGATGGTGTATGATGCTGGTGATGTATGATGCTGATGGTGTATGATGCTGGTGGTGTATGATGCTGGTGGTGTATGATGCTGGTGGTGTATGGTGCTGTTGGTGTATGATGCTGGTGGTGTATGGTGCTGGTGGTGTATGGTGCTGGTGGTGTTTGATGGTGGTGGTGAATCTGACACTGTCATATATATATATATATATATATATATATATATATATATATATATATATATATATATATATATATATATATATATATATATATGTGTGTGTATATCACGAAAATAAACACGTGATTAAGAATGTGACAATGTCAGACCACGAAGGAAAAATGAAACAGGAAATTTCCTTAAGTACTTTCGTATATTAAATACATCTTCAGATGGACCTTCTGAAGATGTATTTAATATACGAAAGTACTTAAGGAAATTTCCTGTTTCATTTTTCCTTCGTGGTCTGACATTGTCATATATATATATATATATATATATATATATATATATATATATATATATATATATATATATATATATATATATATATATATATATATATATATGAGGGGTACCACCTCTGGTGCAAGTGTAGGGACCCATAGCCTCGGAGAAGAAAATAAAGAGTACTCAGAGAAGACCTTGTGGATCCTCACTGAACACTTTCATATTTTCTTCTCCTATCACCCTTATTCTTTTGGTATGTGTGTATATTTATCTAACTTTATTTGAAAACGTCATTACACAAAAAAAGTTACAATATTGATTATATATATATATATATATATATATATATATATATATATATATATATATATATATAATTTTTTTTTCTTCCAATAATATAGTATTCGCTTGAAATTAACAGCCTGGTCAATCAGGCTGTTGGATTCAACTCCTCTCAGTTTTGTTATACGAGTTACAGCATGGTTAATCACATCCAAAATTAAAGTTATTTCCAGATGCAGTCCTAAAATTTTTAACATTGCTCTCACTAGTGTTAATGTAGATTATTTCATAATTTAAATAATATATTTAATTACTGTAGTACATTTTAACAACAATTTAACTTATAATTTTTGCAGCATAGGTCATTTGAATATAAGTATTTTATTAGAAACTATTTCCTTCAGGTCTTCAGGGAAAATTCTTGAGGAGATGCACAAACTGCAAACAATGTGTGCATGTCCGAAGCAATGTTTGCAAGTTCTGCCAGTGTGACTTCCGAAACAGTAGAGAATTAATGAAGAAAGAAGAGGAAGCCCGTTTTCTACTTAAAGGCAAGAAGGCTTTAGAACGAAATACAGCAAGCCGGGTTCTACGAAGGATTGAAAATCAGGTATTGAAGTTTGTCTACATCTGTTGTATTCATTTGTATTCTTCTTATGCTGAACTTGCTTGATAAGGTATAGAATCAACATGAATAATGCTGTACAGTACTTACATACTATTTGTTTATTTATTTATATACAAGTTAGCACACTGGGATTATGAGAGTACATAGCATTGATGTTTTTACATTCTTGTAAAGCCACTAGCACACATAGTGTTTTGGGCAGGTCCTTAATCTAACAGATAATTTTAAATAGGCAATTTAAAGCTTAAATGGAAAAAAATTGGCTGGTACATTGTAAGAAAGTATCACAAAGATTACTATGTACATTAAAGTAAAATTTGAGGGTTATCAACATATAAATTGTAGCATAATTTGAGGAATATTTCAAGGTATAATATAGTAAGATATGCATTCAATATAACAATCATGATATAAGGTGATAGCAATGATTACAATGGAAAAGTTGTATGGTTTAGGCACATATATTCTGGCATTGGATTTCATAAGATACAGTGCGAGTTTAATACACTAGTTAGGAAACTATCAAGAAAAAATTTAGGTACTTTTTGGTTTTATTTTTTAAAATGGCAGAAGTTGGACAGTTTTTAAATTTGTTAGCGAGTGAGTTCCATAGACAAGGTCCCTTTATTTGCATAGTGTATTTACACAGAATAACTTTGACTCTGGGGATATCAAAGATATTTATATATATATATATATATATATATATATATATATATATATATATATATATATATATATATATATATATATATATATATATATATATATATATATATATATATATATATATATAATTTCAATTCAATCATCTCTGTCATTGATGTATATGGCAAAAAGTGTGTGGCCCAATACAGCACTATGTCTTAACGTAATGGGTCCAAGGGCCCATAAGGTCTCGACAGCATTAAGGGCCCTTTAGCAAACCAGTGTGCTGGGGCCCCTATGACACCCATGACGTCTTTGTATCATTTCAAGTTTGTACATGTACTTCTTAAGATATGGGCACCATACAACTGCTGCATATTCTAGCTTTTGTCTAAAAAAATCATGAACAATTTATTTATTATTTATCCATGAATGCCAGAACTAAACCCTGTGGTACTCCACTCGTGACATTTCTCCAGTCCAATACATTGCCTCTGATTACTGCCCTCATTTTTCTATCAGTTTGAAATTTTTTAATCCATGTTAGAAGCTTACCTGTCACCCCTCCAATATGTTCCAGTTTCCAGAACAAACTCTTATGTGGAATTCTGTTGAATGCCTCTTTTAGGTCCAGATAGATGCAGTCAACCCAACCATATCTTTCCTGTAAAATTTCTGCGGCTCGATCATAGTAACTGATTAAATTTGTTACACAGGATCTTCCATTTCAAAATTTTTTATTTTTTATTTTTATTTTTTTTCCAGCACGCACAAGGAAGCTTGATGCAGATAAACTTACATTAGGATCAGAAGGTGATAGCGATAATGCCTTGGAAAAAAATCCTGACGAGCTACAAGTGCAGCAGGTGCATAAAGTCCAAAAAGTACCGCAGGTGCAAGAAATTCAACAAGTACAAAAAGTTCCGCAGGTGGAACATTTACAAAAAGTTCCGCAGGTGCAACAAGGGCTACCATTAGCAATCATTCAGAAACAGCAAGAAGTACAAGTAGTAAAATTTGAACCACAGGGAACTACACCAGGAAAACAGTGTAGTAACAACGGAATGGGAATTTTAAAATACCTGAGGAAACAGGTAAAAAAGGACAAACAATAGAAATGGTTCCTTACACCTTATTATTTGGTAGTTTATAGGTATTTTACTTATAATACTTTATATTATGTCTACAGTTTATAATTTAGTTTACAGTTAATTTACTTTTCAACTTCCATATCTTACATGAAGGATTTTTACTGTTTTTCATTTTTAAAACCTTATTAGTATCATTTATAGTTTAGTGTCAATTCACTTATAATACAATATATGGAATAATTTACTAAATTCATTTAACTATAATAAATTTAAATAAACATTTTTACCCCAGGATGAGTTTCAGTCACCCTACCCAAAAAATTAATGTTTCTTTATTACTAATCTTGTGAGAGGTAGCTTATTGTGCAGCCCATACTCATTCTGTGAGTGTTAGTTTATTGTGCACCCCATAGTCATCATGTCACCCAAGCCTGCTGCAGCTGCACCTGAGGGGTGGTGTAGGGAACCATTAGTGTACTATTATGATTTGAGAGAGAGAATGCTTTGTGGACAGAGCATCAATATGGCTTAAGGCATTGAGCTTTGCCTCAAGATGAAGCTTGGGCTGATCTCTGATTTGCTTCTTGGGAGTCTTCATTTACGTGCACCCCATACTCAACCACTTTGTAGTAATTAATTGTGCAACCCATACTCATCCTGTTACCAGTAGTTTGTGCAACCCATACTTATCCTGTGATCCCTATCCCTCTACTTCAAGTCCCTCAAGGGGCGCACGAATTCAGTTTGGCATACTGCATCCTGCCTTCCCATCCCTAGCTACTGACCCATCACAATATTTTATTTTATTTTATTTATATATATACAAGTAGGTACATTGGGGTTGTGAGAATACATTGAATAGTACAGTATTTACAATCTTGTAAAGCCACTAGTATGCGCAGCGTTTCAGGCAGGTCCTTAATCTAACAGATAATTTTAAGTAGGTAATTTCTATCAGAATTGATAAATGATAATAAATACATTGTTTACATACATACATTACAAATACATACATATAAGCTCAAAAGCTTCATTGAAGGTTGTAACAGAACCCATGAGCACCACACCAGAAATAAATACAGTTTTGATATTCCAAGAGTACGACTTAATCAAACTAGAAATGCTCTACAAATCAAGGGACCCAGAATGTGGAATGATCTTCCCAACCATGTTAAAGACTGTACCTCTCTCAACCAGTTTAAGATAAAAACTAAACACTACCTAATAAATTCACTAACCTACCTTACCCCTCTATTGTCAACCCATGTCTGTTATTTTTTTTTTTTTTTTTAATCAACACTGTTTGTCAACCTATTGTATTTGTGCTGCTTTTTCAGTCATGTTCCCTCTTTTTTTTATCTTTATTTGTATTTGTTCTCAACACATTTTATTCTTTATGCTCAATTAGTATTAAGTTCTAGATATTAATGTTTTTCCTGCCCGAAACGCGTTGCGTAATAGTGGCTTTAGGCATTGTATGTACTAGCTCTATCTATATATCGATCCATTAATGTAACATTACTTGTATGTATGTACCTTACCTGAATAAACATATTTATTTATTTATTTATTTATTTATACAAGTTTAACTCTGGGGATATCAAAGAGATATTTATTTCTGGTGTGGTGATAATGGGTCCTATTACATCTGTCCAGGAAGAGTTTCAGAGCAGGATTTGCATTTAAGAACAGAGTTTTGTAAATGTAGTTGACACAAGAGAATTTATGGAGTGAGATTATGTTTAGCATGTTTAGGGAGTTAAACAAGGGGGCTGAGTGTTGTCTGAAAGCAGAATTTGATATTATTCTGATAGCAGATTTTTGCTGGGTGATGATGGACTTGAGGTGGTTTGCAGTGGTTGAACCCCATGCACAGATACCATAGTTGAGATAGGGATAGATTAGTGTATAATATAGAGAGATGAGAGCAGGGTTAGGTACATAATATCTGATTTTGGAGAGTATACCAACTGTTTTAGAGACTTTCTTAGTTATGTGTTGTATGTGGGTACTGAAGTTGAGTCTCTTGTCTAAGAATAGACCAAGAAACTTTCCATCATTGTTATTGCTAATGTTTACATTGTCATCTGAAGCTGAATTGCATTTGTAGATTTGCTTCCAAATAAGATGTAGTAGGTCTTTTCTATGTTAAGTGTTAGTTTGTTGGTTGACATCCATAAGTGGACTTTTTTTAGTTCATTATTAACAACATTACAGTATTTAGTGTATGTGGGTTGGGGTTGGAGTAGATGAGTGTAGTATCATCAGCAAACAATATAGGTTTCAGAATGTTAAGAACATATACATCCTGCCTTCCCATCCCTAGCTACTGACCCATCACAATATACATCCTGCCTTCCCATCCCTAGCTACTGACCCATCACAATATACATGTAGTAGAGTGTTTTCTGTAGGCAATTTTCTAATTATACAATCATATGTTGCCCTCAGCTCTCCTATTTCATACATACTTTTTTTCTTTTGCAAGGGAGTAATTACTACATCTACATTACAATCCTCCCATGGTGGTGTAAATTTTCTCTTGGGCACAGCAATACACTCTGAAATAACATCATACTTAATAACATTAGAACATAAGGTATTCATATATGCTCTTTTCTTCATCATACATTGTTCAGTACTTCCCACCTTTTGAACTGAGAGGACCAATTCATTAGCTCCCCCACCTCTCATTAATCTAATGGCAGAAGCTACATTTATCTCTGCAATTCTATCCCCAATACTCTGCAGATTCAACTCCATCCTGATTTTCTCAATCATAGCATTTCTTGGGCATCCTAAGATAATTCTCATGGCTTCATTTTGTACCTGTGGGAGGTTGGTGCTGGGGTTACTGTGGGAGGTGTACTGTGTGAGGTTGGTGTTGGGGTTACCTGTAGGAGGTGTACTGTGGGAGGTTGGTGCTGGGGTTACCTGTGGGAGGTGTACTGTGGGAGGTTGGTGTTGTGTACTGTGGGAGGTTGGTGTTGGGGTTACTGTGGGAGGTGTACTGTGGGAGGTTGGTGTTGTGTACTGTGGGAGGTTGGTGCTGGGGTTACCTGTGGGATGTGTACTGTGGGAGGTTGGTGTTGTGTACTGTGGGAGGTTGGTGTTGGGGTTACTGTGGGAGGTTGGTGCTGGGGTTACCTGTGGGAGGTGTACTGTGGGAGGTTGGTGCTGGGGTTACCTGTGGGAGGTTGGTGCTGGGGTTACCTGTGGGAGGTGTACTGTGGGAGGTTGGTGTTGGGGTTACCTGTGGGAGGTTGGTGTTGGGGTTACTGTGGGAGGTGTACTGTAGGAGGTTGGTGTTGGGGTATTCACCTAGTATATCTTGTTTCTGGGTGTACTAACCTAGTATATGTTGCGTGTGTGTGTGTATACTCACCTAGAATATCTTGTGTGTAAGTACTCAACTAGTACTCACCTAGTATACCTTGTATGTGTGTATTCACCTAGTATATCTTGTTTCTGGGTGTACTAACTTAGTATATGTTGCGTGTGTGTGTATACTCACCTAGTCTCACCTAGATGTGTGTATTCACCTAGTATATCTTGTTTCTGGGTGTACTAACTTAGTATATGTTGCGTGTGTGTGTATACTCACCTAGTCTCACCTAGAATATCTTGTGTGTAAGTACTCAACTAGTACTCACCTAGTATACCTTGTATGTGTGTATTCACCTAGTATATCTTGTTTCTGGGTGTACTAACTTAGTATATGTTGCGTGTGTGTGTATACTCACCTAGTCTCACCTAGAATATCTTGTGTGTAAGTACTCAACTAGTACTCACCTAGTATACCTTGTATGTGTGTATTCACCTAGTATATCTTGTTTCTGGGTGTACTAACCTAGTATATGTTGCGTGTGTGTGTGTATACTCACCTAGTCTCACCTAGAATATCTTGTGTGTAAGTACTCAACTAGTACTCACCTAGTATACCTTGTATGTGTGTATTCACCTAGTATATCTTGTTTCTGGGTGTACTAACCTAGTATATGTTGCGTGTGTGTGTGTATACTCACCTAGAATATCTTGTGTGTAAGTACTCAACTAGTACTCACCTAGTATACCTTGTATGTGTGTATTCACCTAGTATATCTTGTTTCTGGGTGTACTAACTTAGTATATGTTGCGTGTGTGTGTATACTCACCTAGTCTCACCTAGAATATCTTGTGTGTAAGTACTCAACTAGTACTCACCTAGTATACCTTGTATGTGTGTATTCACCTAGTATATCTTGTTTCTGGGTGTACTAACCTAGTATATGTTGCGTGTGTGTGTGTATACTCACCTAGTCTCACCTAGAATATCTTGTGTGTAAGTACTCAACTAGTACTCACCTAGTATACCTTGTATGTGTGTATTCACCTAGTATATCTTGTTTCTGGGTGTACTAACCTAGTATATGTTGCGTGTGTGTGTGTATACTCACCTAGAATATCTTGTGTGTAAGTACTCAACTAGTACTCACCTAGTATACCTTGTATGTGTGTATTCACCTAGTATATCTTGTTTCTGGGTGTACTAACTTAGTATATGTTGCGTGTGTGTGTATACTCACCTAGTCTCACCTAGAATATCTTGTAAGTACTCAACTAGTACTCACCTAGTATACCTTGTATGTGTGTATTCACCTATAGTATAGATATAGATATAGACGTATAGATAAGGATATGCAAAGTCAGTGAGAGAATGACAGAGATAGAGCGAGGAAAGAGACAGAGAGATAGGCTGACACAGAGAATGTCAGAAACGAGGAGAGGCAGAGACAGAGGGACAGGGACAGACGGACAGGGCCAGAGGAGGGACGGGGGAACAGAGGGGGAGCAGTGGGACAGGGAGGGAGACAGGGACAGAGAGGGGGGAGAGCCCATTAACCCCCAACTGACACTATAACTACTAGCTACTAGGTACATGAACATAATTACATAATTTACGTACATAATTTAAGGTACATAATTACTAGGTACATGAGGACTGGCCATTGTACTATATAGACCTGAAAAAGTGTAACTTAGCGACAACAAGAAAATATTGAATCACAAGACCACCGACGACCATTCCCTTACCCTGCCATAAACACTGAAATTTGACACCCTACCTCTGGAGCCACCCTGACCACAGGTCCACCAACTACATTTCCCTCCCTCCAACTCTGCCTCCACTTACATTGTACACACACATATTGTACACCACGCAAGTGTGGACTAGTGTGTAAATCTTACTGATACCACACTTAACCTTTATTCTTTCTCAATGTGTTGTATAAAAGGATCTGATTATACCGTTTCATTTCTAACTCCTTTTCTTGGAAGAATGCCACATATGATCGTACACACACACAAGGTCTGTATAGGGTATAGGCAAGGTCTGACAAGGTATACTAGGTGAGTACTAGTTGAGTACTTACACACAAGATATTCTAGGTGAGACTAGGTGAGTATACACACACACGCAACATATACTAAGTTAGTACACCCAGAAACAAGATATACTAGGTGAATACACACATACAAGGTATACTAGGTGAGTACTAGTTGAGTACTTACACACAAGATATTCTAGGTGAGACTAGGTGAGTATACACACACACACGCAACATATACTAGGTTAGTACACCCAGAAACAAGATATACTAGGTGAATACACACATACAAGGTATACTAGGTGAGTACTAGTTGAGTACTTACAAGATATTCTAGGTGAGACTAGGTGAGTATACACACACACGCAACATATACTAAGTTAGTACACCCAGAAACAAGATATACTAGGTGAATACACACATACAAGGTATACTAGGTGAGTACTAGTTGAGTACTTACACACAAGATATTCTAGGTGAGTATACACACACACACGCAACATATACTAGGTTAGTACACCCAGAAACAAGATATACTAGGTGAATACACACATACAAGGTATACTAGGTGAGTACTAGTTGAGTACTTACACACAAGATATTCTAGGTGAGACTAGGTGAGTATACACACACACACGCAACATATACTAGGTTAGTACACCCAGAAACAAGATATACTAGGTGAATACACACATACAAGGTATACTAGGTGAGTACTAGTTGAGTACTTACACACAAGATATTCTAGGTGAGACTAGGTGAGTATACACACACACGCAACATATACTAAGTTAGTACACCCAGAAACAAGATATACTAGGTGAATACACACATACAAGGTATACTAGGTGAGTACTAGTTGAGTACTTACACACAAGATATTCTAGGTGAGACTAGGTGAGTATACACACACACACGCAACATATACTAGGTTAGTACACCCAGAAACAAGATATACTAGGTGAATACACACATACAAGGTATACTAGGTGAGTACTAGTTGAGTACTTACAAGATATTCTAGGTGAGACTAGGTGAGTATACACACACACGCAACATATACTAAGTTAGTACACCCAGAAACAAGATATACTAGGTGAATACACACATACAAGGTATACTAGGTGAGTACTAGTTGAGTACTTACACACAAGATATTCTAGGTGAGACTAGGTGAGTATACACACACACGCAACATATACTAAGTTAGTACACCCAGAAACAAGATATACTAGGTGAATACACACATACAAGGTATACTAGGTGAGTACTAGTTGAGTACTTACACACAAGATATTCTAGGTGAGTATACACACACACACGCAACATATACTAGGTTAGTACACCCAGAAACAAGATATACTAGGTGAATACACACATACAAGGTATACTAGGTGAGTACTAGTTGAGTACTTACACACAAGATATTCTAGGTGAGACTAGGTGAGTATACACACACACACGCAACATATACTAGGTTAGTACACCCAGAAACAAGATATACTAGGTGAATACACACATACAAGGTATACTAGGTGAGTACTAGTTGAGTACTTACACACAAGATATTCTAGGTGAGACTAGGTGAGTATACACACACACGCAACATATACTAAGTTAGTACACCCAGAAACAAGATATACTAGGTGAATACACACATACAAGGTATACTAGGTGAGTACTAGTTGAGTACTTACACACAAGATATTCTAGGTGAGACTAGGTGAGTATACACACACACGCAACATATACTAAGTTAGTACACCCAGAAACAAGATATACTAGGTGAATACACACATCTAGGTGAGACTAGGTGAGTATACACACACACGCAACATATACTAAGTTAGTACACCCAGAAACAAGATATACTAGGTGAATACACACATACAAGGTATACTAGGTGAGTACTAGTTGAGTACTTACACACAAGATATTCTAGGTGAGTATACACACACACACGCAACATATACTAGGTTAGTACACCCAGAAACAAGATATACTAGGTGAATACCCCAACACCAACCTCCTACAGTACACCTCCCACAGTAACCCCAACACCAACCTCCCACAGGTAACCCCAACACCAACCTCCCACAGTACACCTCCCACAGGTAACCCCAGCACCAACCTCCCACAGGTAACCCCAGCACCAACCTCCCACAGTACACCTCCCACAGGTAACCCCAGCACCAACCTCCCACAGTAACCCCAACACCAACCTCCCACAGTACACAACACCAACCTCCCACAGTACACATCCCACAGGTAACCCCAGCACCAACCTCCCACAGTACACAACACCAACCTCCCACAGTACACCTCCCACAGTAACCCCAACACCAACCTCCCACAGTACACAACACCAACCTCCCACAGTACACCTCCCACAGGTAACCCCAGCACCAACCTCCCACAGTACACCTCCTACAGGTAACCCCAACACCAACCTCACACAGTACACCTCCCACAGTAACCCCAGCACCAACCTCCCACAGGTACAAAATGAAGCCATGAGAATTATCTTAGGATGCCCAAGAAATGCTATGATTGAGAAAATCAGGATGGAGTTGAATCTGCAGAGTATTGGGGATAGAATTGCAGAGATAAATGTAGCTTCTGCCATTAGATTAATGAGAGGTGGGGGAGCTAATGAATTGGTCCTCTCAGTTCAAAAGGTGGGAAGTACTGAACAATGTATGATGAAGAAAAGAGCATATATGAATACCTTATGTTCTAATGTTATTAAGTATGATGTTATTTCAGAGTGTATTGCTGTGCCCAAGAGAAAATTTACACCACCATGGGAGGATTGTAATGTAGATGTAGTAATTACTCCCTTGCAAAAGAAAAAAAGTATGTATGAAATAGGAGAGCTGAGGGCAACATATGATTGTATAATTAGAAAATTGCCTACAGAAAACACTCTACTACATGTATATTGTGATGGGTCAGTAGCTAGGGATGGGAAGGCAGGATGTATATTGTGATGGGTCAGTAGCTAGGGATGGGAAGGCAGGATGTATATGTTCTTAACATTCTGAAACCTATATTGTTTGCTGATGATACTACACTCATCTACTCCAACCCCAACCCACATACACTAAATACTGTAATGTTGTTAATAATGAACTAAAAAAAGTCCACTTATGGATGTCAACCAACAAACTAACACTTAACATAGAAAAGACCTACTACATCTTATTTGGAAGCAAATCTACAAATGCAATTCAGCTTCAGATGACAATGTAAACATTAGCAATAACAATGATGGAAAGTTTCTTGGTCTATTCTTAGACAAGAGACTCAACTTCAGTACCCACATACAACACATAACTAAGAAAGTCTCTAAAACAGTTGGTATACTCTCCAAAATCAGATATTATGTACCTAACCCTGCTCTCATCTCTCTATATTATACACTAATCTATCCCTATCTCAACTATGGTATCTGTGCATGGGGTTCAACCACTGCAAACCACCTCAAGTCCATCATCACCCAGCAAAAATCTGCTATCAGAATAATATCAAATTCTGCTTTCAGACAACACTCAGCCCCCTTGTTTAACTCCCTAAACATGCTAAACATAATCTCACTCCATAAATTCTCTTGTGTCAACTACATTTACAAAACTCTGTTCTTAAATGCAAATCCTGCTCTGAAACTCTTCCTGGACAGATGTAATAGGACCCATTATCACCACACCAGAAATAAATATCTCTTTGATATCCCCAGAGTTAAACTTGTATAAATAAATAAATAAATAAATAAATATGTTTATTCAGGTAAGGTACATACATACAAGTAATGTTACATTAATGGATCGATATATAGATAGAGCTAGTACATACAATGCCTAAAGCCACTATTACGCAACGCGTTTCGGGCAGGAAAAACATTAATATCTAGAACTTAATACTAATTGAGCATAAAGAATAAAATGTGTTGAGAACAAATACAAATAAAGATAAAAAAAAGAGGGAACATGACTGAAAAAGCAGCACAAATACAATAGGTTGACAAACAGTGTTGATTAAAAAAAAAAAAAAAAATAACAGACATGGGTTGACAATAGAGGGGTAAGGTAGGTTAGTGAATTTATTAGGTAGTGTTTAGTTTTTATCTTAAACTGGTTGAGAGAGGTACAGTCTTTAACATGGTTGGGAAGATCATTCCACATTCTGGGTCCCTTGATTTGTAGAGCATTTCTAGTTTGATTAAGTCGTACTCTTGGAATATCAAAACTGTATTTATTTCTGGTGTGGTGCTCATGGGTTCTGTTACAACCTTCAATGAAGCTTTTGAGCTTATATGTATGTATTTGTAATGTATGTATGTAAACAATGTATTTATTATCATTTATCAATTCTGATAGAAATTACCTACTTAAAATTATCTGTTAGATTAAGGACCTGCCTGAAACGCTGCGCATACTAGTGGCTTTACAAGATTGTAAATACTGTACTATTCAATGTATTCTCACAACCCCAATGTACCTACTTGTATATATATAAATAAAATAAAATAAAATATTGTGATGGGTCAGTAGCTAGGGATGGGAAGGCAGGATGCAGTATGCCAAACTGAATTCGTGCGCCCCTTGAGGGACTTGAAGTAGAGGGATAGGGATCACAGGATAAGTATGGGTTGCACAAACTACTGGTAACAGGATGAGTATGGGTTGCACAATTAATTACTACAAAGTGGTTGAGTATGGGGTGCACGTAAATGAAGACTCCCAAGAAGCAAATCAGAGATCAGCCCAAGCTTCATCTTGAGGCAAAGCTCAATGCCTTAAGCCATATTGATGCTCTGTCCACAAAGCATTCTCTCTCTCAAATCATAATAGTACACTAATGGTTCCCTACACCACCCCTCAGGTGCAGCTGCAGCAGGCTTGGGTGACATGATGACTATGGGGTGCACAATAAACTAACACTCACAGAATGAGTATGGGCTGCACAATAAGCTACCTCTCACAAGATTAGTAATAAAGAAACATTAATTTTTTGGGTAGGGTGACTGAAACTCATCCTGGGGTAAAAATGTTTATTTAAATTTATTATAGTTAAATGAATTTAGTAAATTATTCCATATATTGTATTATAAGTGAATTGACACTAAACTATAAATGATACTAATAAGGTTTTAAAAATGAAAAACAGTAAAAATCCTTCATGTAAGATATGGAAGTTGAAAAGTAAATTAACTGTAAACTAAATTATAAACTGTAGACATAATATAAAGTATTATAAGTAAAATACCTATAAACTACCAAATAATAAGGTGTAAGGAACCATTTCTATTGTTTGTCCTTTTTTACCTGTTTCCTCAGGTATTTTAAAATTCCCATTCCGTTGTTACTACACTGTTTTCCTGGTGTAGTTCCCTGTGGTTCAAATTTTACTACTTGTACTTCTTGCTGTTTCTGAATGATTGCTAATGGTAGCCCTTGTTGCACCTGCGGAACTTTTTGTAAATGTTCCACCTGCGGAACTTTTTGTACTTGTTGAATTTCTTGCACCTGCGGTACTTTTTGGACTTTATGCACCTGCTGCACTTGTAGCTCGTCAGGATTTTTTTCCAAGGCATTATCGCTATCACCTTCTGATCCTAATGTAAGTTTATCTGCATCAAGCTTCCTTGTGCGTGCTGGAAAAAAAATAAAAATAAAAAATAAAAAATTTTGAAATGGAAGATCCTGTGTAACAAATTTAATCAGTTACTATGATCGAGCCGCAGAAATTTTACAGGAAAGATATGGTTGGGTTGACTGCATCTATCTGGACCTAAAAGAGGCATTCAACAGAATTCCACATAAGAGTTTGTTCTGGAAACTGGAACATATTGGAGGGGTGACAGGTAAGCTTCTAACATGGATTAAAAAATTTCAAACTGATAGAAAAATGAGGGCAGTAATCAGAGGCAATGTATTGGACTGGAGAAATGTCACGAGTGGAGTACCACAGGGTTTAGTTCTGGCATTCATGGATAAATAATAAATAAATTGTTCATGATTTTTTTAGACAAAAGCTAGAATATGCAGCAGTTGTATGGTGCCCATATCTTAAGAAGTACATGTACAAACTTGAAATGATACAAAGACGTCATGGGTGTCATAGGGGCCCCAGCACACTGGTTTGCTAAAGGGCCCTTAATGCTGTCGAGACCTTATGGGCCCTTGGACCCATTACGTTAAGACATAGTGCTGTATTGGGCCACACACTTTTTGCCATATACATCAATGACAGAGATGATTGAATTGAAATTATATATATATATATATATATATATATATATATATATATATATATATATATATATATATATATATATATATATATATATATATATATATATATAAATATCTTTGATATCCCCAGAGTCAAAGTTATTCTGTGTAAATACACTATGCAAATAAAGGGACCTTGTCTATGGAACTCACTCGCTAACAAATTTAAAAACTGTCCAACTTCTGCCATTTTAAAAAATAAAACCAAAAAGTACCTAAATTTTTTCTTGATAGTTTCCTAACTAGTGTATTAAACTCGCACTGTATCTTATGAAATCCAATGCCAGAATATATGTGCCTAAACCATACAACTTTTCCATTGTAATCATTGCTATCACCTTATATCATGATTGTTATATTGAATGCATATCTTACTATATTATACCTTGAAATATTCCTCAAATTATGCTACAATTTATATGTTGATAACCCTCAAATTTTACTTTAATGTACATAGTAATCTTTGTGATACTTTCTTACAATGTACCAGCCAATTTTTTTCCATTTAAGCTTTAAATTGCCTATTTAAAATTATCTGTTAGATTAAGGACCTGCCCAAAACACTATGTGTGCTAGTGGCTTTACAAGAATGTAAAAACATCAATGCTATGTACTCTCATAATCCCAGTGTGCTAACTTGTATATAAATAAATAAACAAATAGTATGTAAGTACTGTACAGCATTATTCATGTTGATTCTATACCTTATCAAGCAAGTTCAGCATAAGAAGAATACAAATGAATACAACAGATGTAGACAAACTTCAATACCTGATTTTCAATCCTTCGTAGAACCCGGCTTGCTGTATTTCGTTCTAAAGCCTTCTTGCCTTTAAGTAGAAAACGGGCTTCCTCTTCTTTCTTCATTAATTCTCTACTGTTTCGGAAGTCACACTGGCAGAACTTGCAAACATTGCTTCGGACATGCACACATTGTTTGCAGTTTGTGCATCTCCTCAAGAATTTTCCCTGAAGACCTGAAGGAAATAGTTTCTAATAAAATACTTATATTCAAATGACCTATGCTGCAAAAATTATAAGTTAAATTGTTGTTAAAATGTACTACAGTAATTAAATATATTATTTAAATTATGAAATAATCTACATTAACACTAGTGAGAGCAATGTTAAAAATTTTAGGACTGCATCTGGAAATAACTTTAATTTTGGATGTGATTAACCATGCTGTAACTCGTATAACAAAACTGAGAGGAGTTGAATCCAACAGCCTGATTGACCAGGCTGTTAATTTCAAGCGAATACTATATTATTGGAAGAAAAAAAAATTATATATATATATATATATATATATATATATATATATATATATATATATATATATATAATCAATATTGTAACTTTTTTTGTGTAATGACGTTTTCAAATAAAGTTAGATAAATATACACACATACCAAAAGAATAAGGGTGATAGGAGAAGAAAATATGAAAGTGTTCAGTGAGGATCCACAAGGTCTTCTCTGAGTACTCTTTATTTTCTTCTCCGAGGCTATGGGTCCCTACACTTGCACCAGAGGTGGTACCCCTCATATATATATATATATATATATATATATATATATATATATATATATATATATATATATATATATATATATATATATATATATATATATGACAATGTCAGAC
This sequence comes from Procambarus clarkii, assembly GCF_040958095.1. NCBI lineage: Eukaryota > Metazoa > Arthropoda > Malacostraca > Decapoda > Cambaridae > Procambarus > Procambarus clarkii. The sequence goes on from NC_091175.1 coordinate 16,273,892, forward strand.
CACGAAGGAAAAATGAAACAGGAAATTTCCTTAAGTACTTTCGTATATTAAATACATCTTCAGAAGGTCCATCTGAAGATGTATTTAATATACGAAAGTACTTAAGGAAATTTCCTGTTTCATTTTTCCTTCGTGGTCTGACATTGTCACATTCTTAATCACGTGTTTATTTTCGTGATATACACACACATATATATATATATATATATATATATATATATATATATATATATATATATATATATATATATATGACAGTGTCAGATTCACCACCACCATCAAACACCACCAGCACCATACACCACCAGCACCATACACCACCAGCATCATACACCAACAGCACCATACACCACCAGCATCATACACCACCAGCATCATACACCACCAGCATCATACACCATCAGCATCATACATCACCAGCATCATACACCATCAGCATAATACACCACCAGCATCATACACCATACACCACCAGCACCATACACCACCAGCACCATACACCACCAGCACCATACACCACCAGCATCATACACCACCAGCACCATACACCACCAGCATCATACACCACCAGCACCATACACCATCAGCATCATACACCATCAGCATCATACACCATCAGCATCATACTCCACCAGAATCATACACCACCAGCATCATACACCACCAGCACCATACACCAGCATCATACACCATCAGCATCATACACCACCAGCACCATACACCAGCATCATACACCATCAGCATCATACACCATCAGCATCATACACCATCAGCATCATACACCATCAGCATCATACTCCACCAGCACCATACACCACCAGCACCATACACCACCACCATGTCAAATGGACAGTGTTAACAAAATTATTCCCACATACTCCGTCACTATGTGATGGAGTACACATAGAACAGGGGACTGTAACAAATGTTCTAGCATAAAACTTTGTACAGTTTAGTAATTCCTTACCATTTGATGTACTAGGTAGATCCATGTTTGGTGAAGTTTTATAGCTGGAGCTGGAAGATCCTGTCGAGATGACTTCTTCAAAGAGAATAGCTTCAACACATTGTGTCTTGAGTCTTCCAGTACTTGGCCTACAGTTACCAGATCTGATTTACAGAAACTAGTGAACTATGGAGATAAGATTGTTAATAATATACTTTTTTTGAGATTCATATGACTTGCAGCTTAAAAACCAACCTTATTTTAAAATAGTACACTAAAGTACATAGCAAATTGCGAAATTCGTAGTTTTTTAACTACTTTAAAGCTAAATTCTCAAGCTTTGAAAATAAGCACAATTTGCTATTTTAAGCGGAATCTGGCAACTCTGATTTAGCATGTAAACATTGACTTGCATTCACAATGTAGTTATTTATTTTTCAACAATTTAAAACGAGTTATGAAAATACACACATTGGTACATTATTGCAAAGGCACTATACTATATATATATATATATATATATATATATATATATATATATATATATATATAAATTGTTGCAAGTCGAGCAACAAATATTTTACATTGAACAACAAATGAGATTGGAAAAGCAGTATTGCCAAAATAGACCCCAGACACACCCTGTGGGTAGTAATGGACCCCCATACCGACCCTATGAGGGGTAGTGGACCCCATAATAACACTATGGGCGATAGTGGACACTATACAAACACTATGGGCGGTAGTTGACTTCATAGAGACCCTGTGGGCGGTAAGGGACCCCCTATCGACCCTGTGGGCGGCAGTGGACCCCCTATCGATCCTGTGGGCGGCAGTGGACCCCCTACCGACCCTGTGGGCGGCAGTGGACCCCTACCGAACGTGTGGGCGGCAGTGGACCCCCTACCGACCCTGTGGGCGGCAGTGGACCCCCTATCGATCCTGTGGGCGGTAGTGGACCCCCCCCATATCGACCCTGTGGGCGGCAGTGGACCCCCTATCGATCCTGTGGGCGGCAGTGGACCCCCTACCGACCCAGTGGGTGGCAGTGGACCCCCTGCCGACCCTGTGGGCGGTAGTGGACCCCTACCGACCCTGTGGACGGTAGTTGACTTCATAGCGACCCTGTGGGCGGTAGTGGACCCCATACCGACCCTGTGGGTGGCGGTGGACCCCATACCGACTCTGTGGGCGGCAGTGAACCCTATATACTAATCCTGTGGGCGATACTGTACCCTATAGTCATCCTGTGGGGGCAATGGATGCCATACATATCCAGTGGGTGTTATTGTACCCCATACTTATTCTGTGGGTGGTTGGAGCCCCATACCCATCCTGTGGGTTATAGTGGACCCCATACTCATCCTGTGGGTGGTATTGGACCCCATACCTATCCTGTGGGTGGTTGTGAGCCCATACCCATCCTGTCGGTGGTAGTGGACGCAATACACATCCAGTGGATGGTATTGGATCCCATACCCTTCCTGTGGGTGGAAGTGATCCCCATACCATTCCTGTGGGTGGATGTGACCCCCATACTCATCCTGCGGGTGTTATTGGACCCCTTACCCACCTAACAGGTGGTAGTGGACCCTATACTAATCCTATAGTTTCCAATAATCCACACCATACCATCCTGTTTGCAGTAGTTTACCCTATATACATTCCAACATAACATCGTTTTCTGTTAGCGTTCCTACAAAACATTCTTTAAAGATTTCTAAAGCACAAACTATGGTATATAATATTGATTGGTGAAGCACTTATTCTATGTAATAATTTATTGTGCTTATTATAATTTACTAAGAACAACTAATATTTCTCAAAACAAAACTACGAGCCTTCAATAGGATGTAGCTGATCTGTAATATTATAAGAGCATGGACAATAGTAGGTGAATTTCACAACCCATGTGGGACCTGAAAACTACAATTTTCGTTATAATTGAACCAATCACGACTATTCAGCTATCTACGTTGATGGACGAGTACTGTGAGACGTAAATTGGTACGTGAGGAAGAGTTTGAGCCTTGGTAAAAAAGTTAACTGGGAATATATCACATATGTACTAAATCACATTCCACATATTGACTTTAAGCACTAGTCATATATGTACTGTCTTGTGTGAGAACGGGTTGATATAAATATATATATATATATATATATATATATATATATATATATATATATATATATATATATATATATATATATATATATATGTCGTACCTAATAGCCAGAACGCACTTCTCAGCCTACTATTCACGGCCCGATTTGCCTAATAAGCCAAGTTTTCATGAATTAATGTTTTTTCGTCTACCTAACCTAACCTAACCTAGCTTTTTTTGGCTACCTAACCTAACCTTACCTATAAATATAGGTTAGGTTAGGTTAGGTAGGGTTGGTTAGGTTCGGTCATATATCTACGTTAATTTTAACTCCAATAAAAAGAAATTGACCTCATACATAGAGAAAAGGGTTGCTTTATCATTTCATAAGAAAAAAATTAGAGAAAATATATTAATTCAGGAAAGCTTGGCTTATTAGGCAAATCGGGCCTTGCATAGTAGGCTGAGAAGTGCGTTCTGGCTACTAGGTACGACATATATATATATATATATATATATATATATATATATATATATATATATATAAATATATATATATATGTCGTACCTAGTAGCCAGAACTCACTTTTCAGCCTACTATTCAAGGCCCGATTTGCCTAATAAGCCAAGTTTTCCTGAATTAATATATTTACTATAATTTTTTTCTTATGAAATGATAAAGCTACCCTTTTCACTATGTATGAGGTCAATTTTTTTTTATTGGAGTTGAAATTAACGTAGATATATGACCGAACCTAACCAACCCTACCTAACCTAACCTAACCTATATATATAGGTAAGGTTAGGTTAGGTAGCCAAAAAAAGCTAGGTTAGGTTAGGTTAGGTAGGTTAGGCAGACGAAAAAACATTAATTCAGGAAAACTTGGCTTATTAGGCAAATCGGGCCTAGCATAGTAGGCTGAGAAGTGCGTTCTGGCTACTAGGTACGACATATATATATATATATATATATATATATATATATATATATAATGAACTTGAATGGTTCCAAGGTACATTTTACACATATATAGAGCATAGTACATTATGAATTGACTCTTTGTATACATAGGTTCATCGTCAGAAATTCGTACTACTGTCTTTGCACTAGAATAGCCAATCCGAAAATCATTCAAGTTCAGGAAAGACGAAAGGACACAAACAATCGGAAAAGTACACGCAATGGCAAACAAAACAAGCTACAAAGAGCCGGATAAACAAATGAAACCGGTACATTGTGAATTACAGAGAAATAAAAGGAAAGAGGACAGAGTATTGTTTTGCGAGGCTTAGTCTTGTCTCAGAAGGAAAGTGGCTCTGAGAATGGTGAGGGCAGTGTGAGGTGAGGATAGTGAAGATGGTGAGGACCAAGCAAGGCAGTGAGGATGGTGATGATGAGGGTTGAGGAAGGTACGTGAGGATAGTCAAGCAAATGAGGGAAAATGGAAAACAAGGAATCTGGATGCCAGGAGGAACATTGAGGTTGGAATAAATATTTGGAAAAAGTGGGAGAAGTTGGAGACAGCAGAGAAAGGAGAGGAATGAAGGAGAACAGAGAAATGAAAGAAATAGCAGTTCAAGCCACCTCTACTTCGCAGGTGACGCTTCTGGGAAAGTTGAAAGTGAATAGGAAATGAAAATGTAGATTGAAATAAATTATGATTCCCCAGCATATGTACTTCTCTGCCTCTTTTCCAGCATTTTTCTTTCCTTTTCCCCAGTTCTCCTCTTTCGTTCTATAAATTACATTCATCAACATTCCTAATTTCAGAAATTTCAATAATCACTTTTGCCCAGACAACAATAAAAAAAGTGAAGTTAAAAAGTAAAAACAAATTACAGTCATTAAATGCCAATAACAACATTTAATTTACTATTGAGACAAAATTTAAAGTCAATAACAAAAGAACAACAATAACAATTCGATGCAATATTAGTTTTTTCGTGTATGAAAATCAGACAGAATACTTTTATATATTTTTACAGAATATATTTTCTCGATAAATTGTTTATATAAATTAAATACCGATTTGCTTCTATAATTAAAAAGTTGTTGTAAAAAAATCGCGTTATAGTCGTTAAATCAAAGTCGAGAAAGAACAGTAACATGATCCGAGGAGCAGTAGCAGCACACTGTTACTTTATAGAACTACGTCACAAAACTACATCACACAGGTACGTCATACTGCAACGTCGCAAGATCACGTCATTCGGCTACGTCACAATATTACACTACAACTCTATGCCACAAGACTACGTCACTCGTTTACGTCACATATCAACATCACAAAACTACGAAACACAAGCCACGTCACATAACTACGTCACCCGGGGCCACTAACGATCGGGGCTTTATTGCCCGAGTCAGGTTAATTAATAGCTAGGAAATAAGAAATGCATCGAAGCGTGAGTAACTACCCGTAATTACACCTTACGCCTGCGTTCTCGAGGTGAAGGATTATGGCCACCGTTCTCACTCGGGTTCTGGTGAAGATGCTATTTTCACACGGATTTTAACGTGTGAAAACTTCTCACACATTTCCTAACGTATAATACGACATTATCAAATGGGTTGTAATACGCAAGATATGCAATGATCACAGTCTTAATACTGATAATACCAGTTTTGTTATTTTTAATAGTAAAAAAAATACATTTTAACTGATATTCTGATTCATTTGACGTTTATACTTTTGCCAATTAACATTAAAATCAAAATATTAAGAAAATATTACTTTTAATATGTTGTAATTCAGTATCAGTAATATTAAAAATAGAATTATTCTATTCAAATTTTTTTTTTAAGTTTGTTGTTGTACTAAGCACTATACGTGGAGGCGCTATAAATGACCCACGTATCTCCTGAAAATCCAGGGATTATCGTCAATTACAGTATAAATAATTTAAGTGAAAAAAACTTAGTTATGCAGATTGTTTTTTTTAACTTTTGGGGGTTTAAATGTAGCATTGTCTGGACATGAATGTTAACTAGGTAGAAAATATAAATATGGTTGTTACATATTTCTTATGTAATTCTTTTGCTTGTAGGTTGACTATTAATTCTTGGGCCCCCACTTCTTTTTAACCGTCGGTTACATCCTTCTCGAATTAGCTCACTCCACTTGTTCATTCACTAATGAAGTGAAAAAGTTCTTTCTTCCACACACACAAAAGTACTTATGTATTAATAAGTAAACTACTTTTCATAAACTTCACATAAAAAAGTTTTTGTCATGCTAAGTAAAACTAAAACATTTTCTAAGAATAAATAATTTCTAAAGAATGTAAAACATTATGTGACGATAATCTGAAAATAGAGCAGTGGCTATTCTGGCTGGTGTAGTGCCAATCGCACATTAATAAAAAAAAGTAAAATAAAGTAAATAAGACTGCTTGTGACCTCTACACTATGAAAGCTGCTGGTAAAACAAAGCGAATAAACACTTAAAACATTTAATATAACAAAAATTAATCTAATAACATACAAAACAAAGCCCCTTATCCACTTGGCTAAAACAGAATATTATGAAAAGAAATATAAATACAGCTGAGTTTTTACGTTAAGCAAAAGAGAGGTGCAAATTAATACATTTATACAAAAGCTGTACGCATCTCCTGTCTTTTGGGGATTCGACAGTATATGTTACTGCTGAGAGCACGAAGTGTATTCTGAGGACTGGACGCCGGTGAGCTCCATTTATATGGGGCCAGACCAGCATAGATGGCACGGATGTCGTGGGTAATCATCGGCCGGCAATTAAACAAGCAGTTAGTGGCTGGTCGACCGGCGAGTGGGTCTCTGCTCAGATAGCAGGTGTCCAGGTGTCTTTTATACTAGAGGGTGGAGAGGGGGGGGTGTGTCTGTCTAGACACTGAGGCGTCTGAGCACGTATTGTTGCTGATGATGTTGATTCCTAATGTTGGAGCATGCAGATAGGTTGGTGAATAGGCGGTAAAGGGAACAGGCAGGATCTTCTGCCTAAGCACTAGATTACCGTAACAATTAACATAACGATTATAACTAAAATTAAAAAAGTAAAAATCTCTTGGGAAAGCTGAACAATTTCTACACCATCCATCACCAGCTTCTCTTCAAAGCTGCAAGGAAAAATGATGGAGAGGGGAGTATGGGGTCAAGTCCCTAGAGTTTATGAGGTGAGTGCAGGTACACACTCTCATTGGAGGAGTGGGCTGGGCGTTGCCGTGGGATCAAGGTAGTGAGTGCTGTAGGGTAGAGGGGAAGCTGAGAGGTGTCAAGATCAGATTGAGGCACAGGTGAGCTGTGGGGGGACTGGAAGAGGGGGGTATAGGAGGAACTGGAAACGAGAGGAGGGAGATTTATGAGGAAAGGGGGGCGATGGGACGAAGTGTTCACAGTTTTGAAACATCAGCTTAGAGTGTGTCTTGAGCTACTTGTGGCGTTGAGTGAATACTTCTTGATGAAACATGAGGTTATGTACTGAGCAACACATTATGAAAGATACATACAGACTAAAATAAAAATAAAATACACTATACAATACTACATATATATTTATAAATAAACACATATATACACACACACAAACACATACTCATATACGTGTGTGTGTGTGTGTGTGTGTGTGTGTGTGTGTGTGTGTGTGTGTGTGTGTGTGTGTGTGTGTGTGTGTGTGTGTGTGTGTGTGTGTGTGTGTAGGGAGCAGAGATTTCATCTCTTACTCCTCCGTCTCCTAACTTTTTCATGGTCTATATCGATACCTTTTAGTGACAAACACATTTATTGGATGGGTGGGGAAGTTGGTAGACAATGCGTAGGTGGGAAGGAGAGGTTTAGTAGGCTGAAGAATAGCTGGTTGGGTGGAAATGGGGAATGGATATAATTTGAAGAAGGAGATGGCGGGGGAATGAGAATGCGTAAAATCAAACGAATGATGCAAAGTGATGTTTGGGCAAGACTTGCTTTGGGTGGACAAAGAAACAATTAAAGAATTCTGAGTAGGAGCAAGTCTGACAGAATGCAAAGAAAGAAAAGTAACCTTGGAAGAGTGCAAACAGGGAAGAGGAGGAAGAGCAAGAGAAGGTGCTGAAGAAAAAAAAGTGGGAAAGAAGCGGAATTGAGACAGCATTCGAGAGTATATAGAAGCACAGAGGAAACGTGAAAAATGTTAGTTCCTTGCAAGAGAAGACCTTGATGGGAGGGGAGGGGAGGTAGTTCTTTCCAGTTCTTGCAACATTTCTTCAAGAAATGTTTGCAAAAGATGCTTAACATAACGTAGTGAACTACGTATGCCAAGACCAATGAAGATCTTACACACACACACACACACACACACACACACACACACACACACACATATATATATATATATATATATATATATATATATATATATATATATATATATATATATATATATATATATGTATATATATATATATATATATATATATATATATATATATATATATATATATATATATATATATATATATATATATATATATACACACACCCAAGTACAAGTGTGTACCGTCACCCAACCCACGAGTCACCCCCCCCCTCCCCTGCCCAACCCCAACCGCGACCGCTACCTCCGTGTGTCCACCCCCACCCCCACGCTACGTCTGCCCAGCGCCCCAGCGTCCGCCCAGCGCCCGCCGGTGTCGCAGGTCACGACTGACAGCCAGGCTTCTTTCAGCCAAGAGGAGTCATCAATCGACGATAAGTATGGCACATGCCAAGTGTGTGACAAGGTGTGGAAACTCAAGCGTAACGGAGATGTGCACAAACATGCTCACAACGGAATCGATTGTCCGGGTATGTGGCGCCCTCCCAAAGACAGTATCAATCAAGGCCCCACACCAGCAGCCAGGAAAAACACCTCCAACAGCTTCATTTCGACTGAGAATCTACTAGAAGCCATCAAAGCAACATCGGTTGGTACCTTGCAGCACATTCCCAAAGTTGCCCGGCCCCAGGCAGCAGCCAAACTATCCAGCCTCTTGAAAAAGGTTAATGCCTCCCCCGGAACCATCCAAGCATGGCGTAACCTTCTCCTGTTTGGAAACATATGCCTAGCTGTCCCTGCAAGGAGAGACAAATCACTGGCTTCCTCAGTCATTATGGCTATAAATAGTTTTCCTAGAGAGGACAACCAGGCACCCCTCCCCACTCGTGCCAAAAACACCCACCGCAGGAAAGGTATCAACAGCAGAACTGAGGCATCCAAAATCAGAGCACCAGTCAGCAAGAAAATAGAAGAAGGCAACACAATAGGGGCAATCAGAATCATCACCAGTGAAGACAAAGTTACCACCAGGGATGCCGATACAGCACAAACCCTGAGGGAAAAACACCCACCCAGAGCTCCTCGTGACGACAGTGTTCCCCTAGTCGGTGTCACCAGAGCAGAACCCCTGTGCGTGCTCGAATCCGTGGTGCATAAAGCAGCTTTATCCTTCCCATCAGGATCAGCAGGTGGGTTCACAGGACTAAGACCCAACCACATCAAACAAATGCTCAACCCTGCACTGGGTGACATTGCACAGGGCCTCATGGTGGAACTAACTAGATTCGCCAACACATGTCTAGCTGGCAACATACCAGAGACCATACGGCCTCTCTTTTTTGGCGCTACACTCTGTGCCCTGAGAAAAAAAGATGGAGGAATCAGGCCGATAGCTGAGGGCAATTCACTCCGGCGCCTCGTCGCTAAGGCTGCTGCTAGAACAGTTAGTCAGGCAGCAGCCGACATGCTGAAGCCAAAACAGCTTGGGTTTGACATTCCCCAAGGGTGTGAGGCAGCGGCTCATGCAGCTAGAGCCTACATTGCCAACATTACGGATGAAAAAGCCCTGATAAAACTAGACTTCAAAAATGCTTTCAATCTGGTTAGAAGGGATGCAGTACTCAGTGCGGTTCATCGCCTTTTTCCTTCCCTCTACCCGTTTGTAAACTCATGCTACAGCAAGAATCTAACTCTGCTATTTGAGGAACATGAAATTGAATCACAAGAAGGTGTCCAACAGGGTGACCCCTTGCTCCTTATCTTTTCTGCCTAGTCATCAAAAAAGTCACCGATAACCTGTTCAGTGAGCTCAATATATGGTTTTTGGACGATGGTACTCTAGCCGGCTCCCCAGCCTCATTCTTGGACGACATAAGAATAATTCAGGAGCAAGTCTAGGCCTCACCCTGAACTCTTCCAAGTGCGAAATAGCCTCCACCAACCAGCACATAATAGAGGAAATAAAGGTTGTTTTGCCTAATATTCATACAATCAGCCCTGTGGACAGCACACTCCTAGGTGCTTCTCTTGGAGGGAATGCCATTGACAAGGTCCTTGGAAAGAAGATCACTGACCTGAAGAGGATGAACGAGAGGATTCAAGACATCGATGCTCATGATGCACTTTACCTCATCACCAGAAGCTTGTCCCTCCCCAGGCTGACTTACTTTCTAAGATGTTTGCCATCTTTCAACAATATTAAATTAGAAGAGTACGAAAGCTTGCTGAAATCAACACTAGAAAAAGCCCTCAACCTTTCCCTCAGCGACTCACAGTGAAACAGGCCTCCTTTCCTGTCAGACTCAGGGACCTTGGCGTGCGCACAGCAACACAAATTGCTGTACCAGAGTTCCTGTCCTCTTCAGTGGCGTCTGACAACTTGGTGAAGGAAATCCTACCTGAGCACCTAGTTCAACAGGCAGGGGTACATGATCCCAGTTTCACAGACTGCACAACCAAATGGGTCTCTCTTGCAGGACCAGCACCCCAACCACCGCCTTCTGAAGCCCATAAGCAATCCAGCTGGGATCGCCCCATTGCCGACCAAGAAGTTGTGACTTTGCTAGAAGCTGCAACAACACCACATGACACTGCCCGACTTAGAGCTGTAGCAGCTGCCCATGCAGGTGATTTCTTATTAGCAACCCCAATGTCAGCAACTGGCACCCGTCTCACACCGCAGGCCCTCCGAATTGCCGTGGCTCTCCGCCTCGCTGCGCCAATCCACACCGAATACAGGTGTATTTGCGGCGAGGCAGAGGCCGACAGGTACGGACGGCATGGCCTTCTCTGCCAAAGGACAGGAGGCTGGCATGCAAGACATGGCGAGGTTAACGACATTATTAAGAGAAGCCTTGCCACAGCCGGTTGTCCAGCAGAGAGAGAGAGCCCCGTTACCTAATGTCCCGCAACTCTGATGAGCCTGTCGGTCGCCCAGACGGAATCACGGTGAACCCCTGGAAGAATGGTAGACAGTTGGTGTGGGACTACACTTGCGTTTCAACTTTAGCCAACACCTATGTTGACTTCAGTGCTACACAAGCAGGAGGTGCTGCCAATCACCGGGAAGCAACCAAGTCACGTAAATACAGACACCTTGAGTACCACTACAATTTTGTCCCCATTGCCTCAGAGACACTTGGTGCCTGGGGTAAAAGTGCTGCTAGCTTTTTAAAGAAGTTGGGGTCCAAACTAATTGAAACAACTAGAGACCCTAGAGCTGCCAGTTTTCTCTTTCAGCGCCTTAGTGTGGCGATGCAGAGAGGAAATGCTCACTGCATCCATGGTTTCTGCCCGCCATCTGAGGAGCTGGAGGAGCTATACAACTTGTGACAAGTAGCCTTGTACCCTGCATGTAACCAATGTTGTAACTTTTTTGTGTAATGACATTTTCAAATAAAGTTAGATAAATATACAGACATACCAAAAGAATAGGGGTGGTAGGAGAAGAAAATATCAAAGTGTTCAGTGAGGATCCACAAGGTTTTCTCTGGGTACTCTTTATTTTCTTCTCCTAGGCTATGGGTCCCTACACTTGCACCTGAGGTGGTACCCCTTCTAGGTTAATATATATATATATATATATATATATATATATATATATATATATATATATATATATATATATATATATAAGACCTCTCATCACGAAAAAGAGAGACGACAGAGGAAAGGCCCATCACAACTCAAGAAATATATCCCGCAGCCCCGTGTACAGACGCCCATTGTTCTGGTGCCAGGATTTATTGCCCAACCATTACGGATTTATTGGTCTAACATTTCGGATTCATTGCTCTATTACCTGGGATTTTTTTCTGTCTCTTTCCATTTTTTGTGTGTCGTTATTGGTAAATTATTTTCGGTCTTCGGTCCCGTTTACTCGAGATTTATAACCTTGGGAATTCTGGGTATTTATATTTCCGGGTGAGACATGAATTTTTGCCAGCGTCTTGGGATTTATTTATGCACTCTGCCCATACCATGTTTTTTTGTTTGTTGTTATTTTTTGAGTACGGTATTAGATTTTGTATGTTCACTAAACTTAAAATCAGAATAATTAATATTTTTTACCTGCTACAGTTTATTGCTAAAACTGCATTTTTTCTGTAGAGTTATCTGCGGTATATGTAGTATCTGTGGTATATTCCCTTTAACACCAAGTCTCTTAAACTTACAGACCTTTTCATGCAATGCTCAACCACATGATCTAACAATATTCATGGTAATGACATATCCTCTTCACTTTCGAGAGACTAATTGCACTTATCTCTAAAGCCGAATTGCCTGTTAATAAGTAAATATGGTATGGGAGGTTGCTGGTCTACATGTTACTGGTGAACTTAATGGAAGATGAAGTTGCTGAGCAATGCAACAGTTTGTTCAAAGTTCTTTTGAACTGCACAAAGCAGGTATTTAAGCCTATTGTTTCCCACTGATGTCTAGCTTTTCTTTTTCTAGATAGCAATATAGGACTGTACTCCTGTGAGAATTAATTTCCACATCTTACATTAAATAGATTTTCAACAACATTACTTAAATATTAAATATTTTATGAAATTCTTACGAGGATTCGTATTCTGTTTAAATTTATAAGTAATTAATAAATAATAATATGCTATGAACTGACGCAATTCCCTCTGTGAATGTCGTCAGCAGCTTCCACCTTGCTGGGTGACAATTGAAAACGGAATTTGTTTCTGTTAAGTCTCGTCATTAAATTAAGGCGAGGACCTTGCTACCATTCGTTTCAAGTTAAACTTTGACTACATTCTCTTTTGCAATGTTACAGGAATATCAGTGGAAATTGGTGTGGCAAGTACGAACAGGGAGACGAACCAGATACGAAATTGGCTAACAAAAATTCTCAGAAGATAATTAGGAAATAGAACAACAAGACCAAGAAGAAGGAATTGAAAAACGGATACGGAGTGAAAAAGTAAAAATAAATAATAAATAATAGGAAATAAAACCAAAACACATCAACTCTCCGCCTCACCAAACCCACCACTACCCGCAGTGTGTACAAACTCCACACATACATACATTGCACGGCACCAACAGGGAATAACATGCACAAACAGACATACATGCTGGTCATGAAACATGGGGGAAAGTAAGAGGAAGATGAGATAGAGAAGAGACCTGTTCTCCCCTCTCTCTCTGCCTTCTCCTCAAACCCTCATCTTCCCCCCCCCCTCCCCTCTCCTCACACACTCATTTCTTGAAGGAGGACAGGAGCCAAGTGCGGTAGAGCCTTCAGCGCCGCCGGCAGGGGAGCTCCTCTCACTTTGCTTTTCATCACGAAGAGTTAATTGGCGTAAATCTTCACCTCACGATGCCTCCTCTGTGGAGTCACTACTGCAGTTACTTACGGTCATGCACAGACACATACACACACACACACACACACACACACACACACACACACACACACACACACACACACACACACACACACACACACACACAGGGGCCTGGTAGCCTGGTGGATAGCGCCCAGTACTCGTAATTCTGTGGCGCGGGTTCGATTCCCGCACCAGGCAGAAACAAATGGGCAAAGTTTCTTTCACCCTGAATGCCCCTGTTACCTAGCAGTAAATAGGTACCTTGGAGTCAGTCAGCTATCACGGGCTGCTTCCTGGGGTGTGTGTGTGTGGGTGTGGAAAAAAGTAGTTAGTAAACAGTTGATTGACTGTTGAGAGGCGGGCCGAAAGAGCAAAGCTCAACCCCCGCAAACACAACTAGGTGAATACAACGCGGTGAATACACACGCACCAGGAGCCAGCTTCGGGCATAGTTAGGAGAGAGGATGTAGCAGTGTATCAACCTGACACATTACGTTCTACAGCTGTGGATGGCAGTGTTGAGGGGGTGACTGGTCGGTGGTGGTGAGAGGCGGTGCATGAGTGATGGTGGTTGTGGTAAAAGTTGCTGGTAACAAGTAGAGCTGATGGTGGTTGTGGTAGAGCTTGTATAGGCTATGGTAGAGCAGACATGAAGACGGCACACAAGGTATTGATTCATACCAAAACAATTTGTAAAAGCTGAAATTTTTCAGTTAAGAGGAAGTAGGGCTAAAAACACAGTAGGAAAACATATAACGAAAATAAACCACAATAACATAAGAAATCATTCAAATACGAGAAATCAACAGATACAATACGCAGAGGCCAATTTAATCCACAGTTTTAAAATCATATAGGACATTAAAATTGAGGGTAGAGTTGCAGGAGATTTTGAAATAAATTAGAACACAACGGTGTTCAAAGATAGTTAATTGACAACAGAGTCGCTGGAAATTTCCATTTTGGTTAAAATACATTGGTAAGACCTACACGTACTTCATGTCATGTTATTTTTAAACTTAAACCCATGATATGACGCTAGTAACTACGCTACCATTGATGTGTTCAGGTATTATCCATTCATATTCACAGCTGCGTTCTTACCCTTGTAGCTCCGTCATGCTCCCTTCCCCTTGTATTTCCATGCCACCCATCTCTTTACTTCCCTGGCATTGTCATACATACCATTCCCCTAACCAAGCCTCTGTTATGCCAACCCTGTCCTCACCAAGCCTTGTCGTGACAACCATGCCCTCACCCCTTCTTTTCACAACATCTTAAACCTGCTAAATATTCTTGGCCAAGTCAGCTGACGCGTGAAAAATACATAAAAACGTTACCGGAGGCAACTTGACCGCTCTAGCTGCAACTTCCGCCTATGTTATGGCTCACTTCCACCAGATTTATCTCCTGTTTTCATGTCACGTCCCAACTCTCAAACTGTGCATGTTGTTTGGATATTTATGCGTTCATTGTGGAACGCGCTGAGATTCGACGTCGCAGACAACTCTACAAACTGGCTTATAGGTAAATATCACAAACCGTTTGCGTTGCACGAATGCATAAAAGTTCTCGTGTATTTTATATAAATTTATATATATATATATATATATATATATATATATATATATATATACATACACACACACACACATAAAACCCGCAATGGCTGGAAACGTATATATTGAAACAGACTATAAAAAGAGGTCAACTTTGTCAGCTGGATTGTGAATCCATAAACGATATCCGGCTCCGAGAGCTCTCCTCCGCGGCTCTCAATTCCACCAAACTGTTGCATTAATATATATATATATATATATATATATATATATATATATATATATATATATATATATATATATATATATATATATATATATATATATATATATATATATACATATATATATAAAATACACGAGAACTTTTTTATGCGTTCGTATATATATATATATATATATATATATATATATATATATATATATATATATATATATATATATATATATATATATATATTACTCCAATTAACCTATTCACCTGTATGCCATTTCGGAAAAAATGATTTAAAACCCTTTTGTTGGTGCTGTTCCCCAAAGCCCAGAACAGTGGAGGATTGGTTTCTTAACTTGAGCGTAGATTATCCGTGACATAACTGCATCAACGTCCTTCATGTATGTGATTTTTCACTGACCATTAACTTTAATGGTGTTTACATGTCTGTTATTCATTACCTGTAAACTGTTCCTCCCAGTTAATTATTTAAGGGTTTCCCCCTGTATGATGAGTATAAGTCTGAACGGGAGTCTGTAAGGCATTATTAACAGAGCCTTACAGACTCCTGTTCTCCTTGGCACTATTCAGCGGTCAGGAGATGATCGCCCTTGAAGGAGAGGATGGGCGCGTTACATGCGATACAGTACTGCAGTGAGGGCTGACCAAACAGCTGCCTGTCCAGTGTGTGCACAAGCATCTCTCTCTGTATCCCTGTGCTTGCCCGATAACGTGCAGAGGACACCACAATGGCTTCATGTCTCACGGCTTCTCTGCCTATCTTCCCCACGAACGTTCGGTTATAGAGAATTCTGTCAGAGCGATCAACTCATCTCTCTACAAGCACTGATCGCTTGCGTGAGGAAATGTGAAAATCTGAAAGGAGTTTAACTGGGTAATTAAATTAACAGGCAATATTTATCATAAACTTAACATTTCGTAAATGTTAAGGCCTATACAAACTATGTGAAACCACGCAAATATATCAATAATGATTCAGTTTCATTCACCTGGGCACTAGGAGATTTGAACCAATCGAACCACAGGGGTGGACAAAGACAAACTCTTCAGCACAGGTGGAACACGAACAAAGGGACTCAGGTGAAAGTGAAGTACTCAAATGAGCCACAGAGTCATTAGAATTTATTTTTTCACTGTCTGGGTAATTAACAAATGGAATGTGTTATGCAGACTTAGGTGGTGGAGGCAGACTTCATACACAGTTTCAAATGTTGATAAGATAGAGCCCAGTAAGCCAGGAATCTGTACATCAGTTGATTGACAGTTGAGAGTCGGGACCAAAGAGCCGAAGCTCAACCCTCGCGTATTCCCCACACAACTAGGTGAGTATACACACACCCATGCACGGACACACACACACACACACGGAAAAATACGGAAATTTTCAAAATTTATTTACGGGGAAAAAAATTGGTTAGTAAGGCGAAGTCCAAGAGCTAATAGCTCAATTCTGCAGGTATAAATAGTAACCACTCACACAGGACGGCTGTGAAGAATGCAGTATGCTTAATAAAAGCTTAATACATGCTAGAGAAGCAGGCTGGTGTATCTGGAAGACTGATAAAGTGGGCGAGGGAGTACCTTTCAGGAAGAAAGGTACTACAACAATAACAATATAAATTCTCACAATAACAGACGGTTATTATGAGAAGATAAACTCATACAGAGTACTCAGTACTGCAAGGGTCGTTACTAAGTTCCTTACGAATTATAGTACATATCAATGATCTAAGAAGAAACTGGCTTCTTACTATCAATACATGAAGCCGATGCAGAACTACGGAGAATACACAGAAAAGATGCAGACTGAAATATCCTGCAAAGGAATCTTGGACACAATCCAGAGGTGGTTTGAAAAATGCCGCCTAGAATTTAATCCAACCAAATGCATGATAATGAAGATATGAACAGGAATGGGCTTGTACTGCTGCATTCAATGGAGAATCATTCTTTGATCGGAAAAGGAGAAAGACTCTTGAGTGGACATACCTTAAATTTATCGCAATAAACAGAATAACGTCACTGGCAAATACTAAGCAATCCAACGTCCGCGTAGCCCTCAGATACTTGAACAAAGAAACCTTCAGGTATCCATATGCAATCTATGTGAGACCAAATCTTAAATATGTAACTTCAACAAGGAACCTCCACCCGAAAAAAGCACAAACCAATATAAGTAAACTCCTAAGGATGCAACACCGATCATTCATAAGCTTAGAGGCTTGAGTTACTAGGACAGACTGAAGGAACTTGACCTCGCCACGCTGAAGGAGAGAAGAAATAAGGGAGATATGATAACGACATTAAAGATTCTCAGATAAAGCTAGTCAAAGCAGCATTGTTCAAAGCTAGATACAGTATAACGAAAGGGTATAGAGGGAAACCAGAGACAAAATAGGTACCATCTCTTTTGCTATACTCTCTTCTCTAGGACTAAAATCTGGGCTTTCATCTTCACAACTAATATATCTATGACAAACAGCTGTCAAGAAATAAGTCAAATTCTTTCCTATACTTTCCCAGTCATGAGCAAGAAGACATTTTTGACAGCCTCTTTGCGTCACCCGGAGAAGCCAAGTTCAACAAAATTCCACAAAATCTTCAGATGGAATGGTGGGATTTGCAGGAAAATGGGTTGAATGAGTGGAATGGGGGAATGTGTATTGAATGGGGGAGGGGGTTAGAGGGGCGGCAATGTGACGAAAATAGAATTAGATAAAGTGGATGCATGGCAGGAGAGTTAAAAATACAGGAATACAAATTAATGAGGAAGAGAGAAAGGAAGACTATAATAGAGAGAGGGAGGAAGGAGGGGAAGGGACGGAACAAGACGAAAGAGAAGAGGCAAATGGGGAAGACAAAGATGTAGTAAAGGAAAAAGGCGAGGAGGTGGTGAGGTTTCCAGAGGGAGAAACGGACATATTGTCGGGCTAGTGTGAAGGTAAGGAGAGTTGAGAAGAAAATTAAGTTCTTTATTTTTTCTTATACATTCTAATGACTAATATATCTTCGCTCCATCACCATGGCAACGCGGCGAGGGATCAGCATCTCTAAGCAGGTGATCACCTCTGGCTCAATGTGATCAACATCTCTGAACAGGTGATCACCTCTGGCTCATGTGATCAACATCTCTGAGCAGGTGATCACATCTGACTCAATGTGATCACATCTCGCTCAGTGTGATCAACATCTCTGAGCAGGTGATCACATCTGGCTCAATGTGAACAGAGTGATCCCAAATAAAACTGAAACGAATCTCATTGAACACTTTCAGGATTAGATATATCTAATCCTGCTTGTTTACGATTGGTTAACACTGATGCCGGCACTGCAATAAATTTAACTCGACCCTCAGACCCACTTCGTGCTGCACCTCCACTGCATTCACTCCACACTTCCTCCTTCCACCTAATAACTACCATTAGCACACACAAAAATATCCTCATGTTTGACGCAAAGTAAAATTCCAACATTCACTATTCCTATCCACCAAATACCAAACATCCATCCCTTCTTCATTCAACTATAGCCTCTATTTTTCCCCTTCCGATTATCCTATTCCTTCCCCAGCCTATAATTTCTTTGGACACCCAACAGTAACAAATTTAAAATCAAAATATTCCAAATGGCCTAACCGATACAAGCTTCGATAGATAGGCGGAGCGAGGCGGAATTCACAGCCAATAAAGAATTGGTTGCGATCGCGGAACTATCGCACAAATATTGTTTCTATCGTCTCTCTTCTACTAGCTGGAGGTTCGAGTTCACTGGTGTGATGATCCGTTCAATTACCCTGGAATTATACTTTATTAGATACTACAGCATAATAGATCGTTAGAGTTCTGGGCCCAGATTCACGAAGCAGTTACGCAAGTACTTTCGAACCTGTACATCTTTTCTCAACCTTTGGCGGTTTTAATTACAATTATTAAACAGTTAGTGAGCTCCGAAACACCAGGAGGCTGTTTATAACAATAACAACAGTTGATTGGCAAGTTTTCATGCTTGTAAACTGTTTAATAAATGTAACCAATGCCGTCAAAGATTGACGAAAGATGTACACGTTCGTAAGTGCCTGCGTAACTGCTTCGTGAATCTGGCCCCTGGTATACTAGACGGTACATTTCCATTCGTGCGATGGTTTGTACGTCTTTGTGCGCGCTACGATCCCCAACGTCTGATGGCCACTGGCTGTTACAGTGCATAGCGATCAGTTACAGTCTCACCACCACTCATACTTACAGCTTCATGGCGCAGTTACTCAAGACTAGGGAGCACCAGCTGCGCTCGTAGCACGTAAAACACCTCGCTGAATTTATCTAGCGATTAAAGAGCATAATACGAGCATAACTTAGCCTACGGAGGCGTTTAAAAGACTCGCTTACTCATTTTCTCCAGATATTAGCGCTTCACCCATACGATCCCACTTTTGTATGTTCTGATGAAATTATATGATATTTGATAACAGACTTTGGTTGTTAAAAGATTTCCGTACATGAACATTATATTTAAGAAAGCTCTAATTGATATGAAATTCACTAATGTATCACATTTCGACACCGTTTATTCAGGCAAGTGCAAACAATTGATTAAATCTTAATCTTGATAACATACACAGAAATATCACGTTATCTTGTCATCATATGACAAGATAACTAATCAATATTTTCTCTGTAGATATGTGTGGTGAATGTAAGCAATCGAGCATTTTCTGCCTATGTCCAAGATATAATTTGAGTAATAGTAGGCTGCTATGTGATAAGAATTCTTCCCATGTCATCGAAGGAAAGGAAGGTATTGGATATATTATAAAACAATCCTCCGATCTGAAATAATTGAATACCCAATATTTAGCCACAGTTTTTTAAACCCCAGCAATGCAGCGTATTGCAAACTACCACTCCTACGGCTCCTACGGATTTTTTCATTGATACATCACGTTATTACTTTCTGTGTATTGAAGGAGCGTCAGAGGTAGTACATACCTAGATGACAGCCAGAAGCCTCAGGAAAAGTTAAAATGACACACACACCTGTTGATTGACGGTTGAAAGGCGGGACCAAAGAGCCAGAGCTCAACCCCCTCAAGCACAATTAGGTGAGTACACACACACACACACATATTAGAATTTCGGAATGTTTGTCATCAAACGGAATTTAATAATAACAATAAACATTCACATATAAAGACTAATTAACTACTAATTACAGCTATAAACAACAAAATAAGTGCTTTGAATTTGTTGACATCTTAAGAGCATATGCTCGTTTGCAATCACAAATATGATTTGCCAAGATGCGAACACGTCAAAATGTAGCTTGCCGATTCCTTAGGTTTGATTTGACAAGAAAAACTTAATGCTTGAGAAAAATGTTGACCAGACCAAACACTAGAAGGTGAAGGGACGACGACGTTTCGGTCCGTCCTGGACCATTCTCACAATCGACTTGAGAATGGTCCAGGACGGACCGAAACTTCGTCGTCCCTTCACCTTCTACTGTGTGATCTGGTCAACATACTTTATCCACGTTATTGTGACTCATCGCCTGCTTGAGAAAAATGCTTTCCTGTTCCACCATAACAACATGTGTATATGTTTATTCCTTTTGACATACAAAAACTACGCTGAAAATTTCATACCAACAGATATGTTGTTCAAACATGGTAAAATGAACAACTGTGCTATCGTCCTTTCACTTAACATTGACTTTTCTTTTATAATAAATGCATTAGCTAACTTACCGAGTGCTCATTTCCACTGTGTAGTATTTCTTGGATCAGAGCAAAGGTATACAGGGTCCCTTTTGACCCTGTGATCCCTTCAGACCGGCGTTCGATCGTCCTAGTAGTTGGCCACATATTTCCTTCCTCCTGTCCAGCTTACTATCCTCTCCTCATATTCCATTCAAGTGCTATGTAGCCATATTGCCTAAGCACTTTTCCATAATTACCATACATACACCTTACACACTTACCTTATACTTCTGTATGGTAAAATAATCCGGAAGGTTTCTAGAATACGATCGTAGTTGTTGGTTGTGATAACCACAACCACGCACATTCCTGGAATACGGTTATAGCGCCTTGTGACTGTCATTATATGTTATACCTCTCGTAAAGTTGGATACTTGGAATGTGTTGGTGCTGGAGACCGGAAAATGTTAATGACCCTGGTTCAAAATGATTCTTGACGTTATTCTTTATTGCTGTGCTAACTTAGCTGTAGTTAACTAACTGTGATCAGCTAGGTGTAGTCAACTTGGTGTCATTAACTAGTTGTAATAACCGAGGTAGTCTAATACAGCTGTGCTCAACTAGCGGTGCTCACCTAGCGGTGTTCACTTAGCGGTGCTCACCTAGCTTTACCTGTAAGAAAGCATTGCTACAGCTCTTGGCCTCTCAATCTTTTTTCGAAGCATCAAAATGAAAACAAATCTCATAACATCTGCATCTAGCGATCAATTCACAAAAATTTCACATTAATTAAATGTGAGCATTTCAGGATGCCGTGACTCCAAAGAAATGCAATTTAACGCAATTACTTTCAAAGAAATCTAATGCAATCATTAACACTGTCAAATATCCGAGAAATTGGAACATAACAGGCACCTGCGATCATTAAAAGCTTGCAAAATTTCGCCTTCTCTCTGTCTCTCAAAAAACTTATCGCAGTTGGCAATTTGGATCACCAAAGTTTGCAAATTCCCAATACGCGACGCGGGAACCAAGCATCACATTGCCTGCAAACGCCCCAGGTTAGGGTCAATATGAATTCAAAAGTGTCTCTCCAAGTGTTTGGTTTCCCATTGTCTCACGTCGCGGAACGATATCTGAGACATGTGAGGGCCGGAGCTCATTAGAGCACACAGAACTTTCATCCACTGCGACGGCTAACAACACTGCTCACGCATTAACCCACTAACCAACGATCACGTGCGTGAAGAATGCGTTGCCACGTGTATTATACAATAGTTGAAACCGTGTAAAACATCAGTTACAAAAAACTTTGAAAAAGATGAGACGTAATTCGATTTATATTACATGAAAAGTGATTGATATTTATTGCAATGAATGGAAATTCAGTTCATGCAGAACAAAATCAATGCATTTGTAAACGCTCATCCATGAAAAAAATAAACAATTAAACACAGAATATAATGCACTATTAAACTGTCAGGGATTTAGTAATTAAGTGTTGAATAGTCCTTTAATTGGATTATTGAATTTATTCGAAGTTATATCGCTAGACGAATAAAAAATGTTACTTTTTAATTAAATTGCCAATATTTTCTTCTTTTTTTAAATACCCAAAATGTTTTACTCAAATTATTGAAACCAGATTCATACCCTTATCATCTCATCCCAGAAGGTCAGAAATCAACAACAAGCTCATACACATGAAAATAAACTTTGTAACGACTTTTCGGGCCGTCCTGGACCATGGTCCATGGTCCATGGTCCATTTCCGGGCAGGAAGAGTCATTAAGGCACGCGTCCTTGCACACGATGCATCTGTTCACCTATCAGCACATAGGTACCTGGGAATTAATCGACTGTTTTTTTTTACAACATGTATCACCTCTCTAATTGTAAGCAAAATGTCATTTGCACTATGCCAAACATGTAAGTTTAATTTAGATTCTTATACACTTGTTTAGTCTAACCAGTATTGTAATGATTTATGTAAATTGATAAGAATAAAATTGTTGATTCTGATAATGACACTGCGTGCTGTTACTATGATTCTCCTTTAATCAATTAATTTACTGTAGTTCTTATGTAAACTCTCCCAATTATAAATGCACGATCATTTAAGAATAAATATTTTGATTTGATTTGAATAGATTGGTTCGGCACATCTATCAAACCTCCTGTCCTAGACGATGGAAAACAGAAACCCGTAAGAACAGCTACATAAATGTTAAAGGCCGTGAACGTGTTTACGTCAGTTCTAAATAAAATAAGGAGCACCAAAACAAAAAGTTATTAAAAAAAAATCAATTTCTAAAAATATTAAATCAAGGTTTATGGTGATTCTTAAAAGAGAGATTCGATGATACTGTGAAGTCGATGTTAAAAAACCAAGAGGTATCTTGTAGCCTGAAGTGAACAAAATATGATGCCGACATTCAAAGCAAAACATATGTCAAATAATGTTTTTTTGGGTTATTGCGCGCTAGGGATATCGAAAAACCTTAAATATATTCGTAAAATCTAGGCTGAGTACAGCAGCAGGACAAGATAGGCGACTCAACGTGATGTCTATTCCACGAAAAAAATGCTGAGAAAATGGCAAGATAAAAAACTAATGCAGCCGTTAATGAGACCTTTCTTGCAGCATCCTTGAGAGCCAAGATATTTCAGTAACTAGAGAGATCTTTCTTGCAGCATCCCTCAGGGCCCATCATCTAGAAATCTTACTCTTAGCATACCTGAGGGGCCCAAGATTATGCAGCAACTAGCGATGCTCGTAGCATCTCTGAGTGCAAGAGATGCTCGTAGCATCTGAGTGCAAGAGATGCTCGTAGCATCTCTGAGTGCAAAAGATGCTCGTAGCATCTCTGAGTGATAAGAGATAATGCGGCAGCTAAAGAGAACTTCCCACAGCGTCCGCAAAGGGGTTCAAGACGAGAGCATCGCAACAAAGAACTCCGGATCCATGGTCAAAGAACCGAGGAACATTCAGAAACTATGAAATATCAACTTAATTGTCTTATTTATACAATGGGGGTAAGATATTTAGAAGAGTGGTTAACAAAATTATAAACAATTACAAAATAATAAAAGAAACATACATGCTGGAATAACGGAAACAGCTTGAAGTGGGCGTCATACAAAATTTAAAATGTTATGTGCATGCATTATGAAACTGATTTATCATGTGAGGTAGACATGGTTGAGGGACATGTGTTGTGGAATATCAGAAGCTCATGAAATTTTTTACAGTAAGAGAAGTGTTGCATTGCACTGGAGAGAAAGTCATGTCCAGCACAGCAACGAGTGACAGTAGAGAGCTCGGCTATAAGGCAGAAGTAATTGAACTGTGCCTAGACACTTAGACGCTCCTGGGATCGAACGCCGACCATACAAGAAGCGAGGTCCTCAAAAGGACTAGACGAGCGAGACAGGAGTAAGAAATGATTTCCTGGCTGAAAACACATACCACATTGCCTGTGGTAATGGTCAACTCCACGGACATCCTTTAAAACTAAAACTGGATGAGAAAAGCCAGCCTTAGCGAGGTGGAACTATCTGAAGAGAGATATGAGGGAGTGTCAGCCTTGTCAATCACTGAGGGGCTCCAAGATGAAAAGTTCCAGGGAAAAGTCGGCATGTAAATAAAAACTCATGTCGAGCCCTCAGAGCAGAAATGGCGGAAATTGGTTGACTATGAAGTGGCCGGCAGATTTCTTGTTGCATTGAGGTGTTCGATGGAGGAAAACCATCTGACTTACGAACGTGACCTGACATGAGCCAATAGGCGAGGAGCAGAGTACTGTTGAGTGTTGAAACCAAACACACGGACGGTCGGCGTTCGAGGCATACCCGAGAATAAAAGTGCGTTTCCTTCTCCAGCGAACACAGGAATTCAATACCTTATTTCCCATGAAGATTTTCGAGTATTTGAGAATGTTTGTTTCAGCTGTACGTCCGCCTTCTTTTTGTTCAATGAGTGAATGCAATTAGACTGGCTGAGAGGCTTGTAAACGAGCGTATCAAAGGGGGAGAAATAAGAGAATCAGCTCAAAAGCAGTAATGAATTATTTAATAAACAGCAGCATCAATATGATGGAGTGTGTGTGTGTGTGTGTGTGTACTCGCATATTTGTACTCATCTATTTGTGCCTGTAGGATCGAGCTCTAGCTCCTGGACCCCGCTTTTCTAGTGTGTGTGTGTGTGTATTCACCTAGTTGTATTCGTCTAGTTGTGCTTGCGAGGATTGAACTCTGCTCTTTCGGCCCGCCTCTCAACTGTCAATCAGTCAACTGCTACTAACAACTATTTTTTCCACACACCCCCAGGAAGCAGCCCGTAACAGCTGTCTAACTCTCAGGTACCTATTTACTACTAGGTATCAGGATGAAAGAAACTCTGCTCATTTTGTTTATCGCCGGTGTCGGGAATCGAACCCGGGTCCACAGGATTACGTGTACAGCGTGCTGATCATTCAGCCACCAGCTCCCCTGGTGGGGCGTGTGTGTGTGTGTGTGTGTGTGTGTGTGTGTGTGTGTGTGTGTGTGTGTGTGTGTGTGTGTGTGTGTGCGTGTGTGTGTGTGTGTGTGTGTGTGTGTGTGTTTGTGTGTGTGTGTGTGTGTGTGTGTGTTGTAAGATTAGCTGGACCAATATCGGTTACAAAAGCCAACCTAACAAGGACATAACACATTTAATATGCAAATCGCAATTTATTACGTCTCGCAGCGCGTTAAACTTTCTACTTATCTGCAATAAAATTCCTACTAGAAAGTGACATACTAAAATACTCAGCATTTTATAATATACAAAACAAATATTACAAAACCCTAATATCACCCTTCCAAGGCGCTTCCCGGAACTGAGCAAGGAGATCAATCATGCCAATTGCAAGCTGAAACTTCGTGTAAAAAAATTCGTAGCAGTCGTTCCCATTATCAAGGAGAATTTGCCATTATCGCCGAGCAATGGTTGTGAAGTTTCCAGGCGACTGTTATTCTGGCTGCCGGTAGAGGCGTTCTGGTGTTGTACCAGCGAGGTATTGACTGCTGGAATGACCGACCCTCGCTTGATGTCCAGGGCTATTGTTCTCCCTGGTTATTGCATTCACCATTTTTACGGTAGCTGTCTTTGAGTGATTGTCAGCGGCTATTGTTATGATTGTTGCTGTTTTCTGTTTTGTGTTTTTGGGGAAAGGGGAGGGGAGGTAGATGACAGGGGTTGTGTGTGTGTGTGTGTGTGTGTGTGTGTGTGTGTGTGAGTGTGTGTGTGTGTGTGTGTGTGTGTGTGTGTGTGTGTGTGTGTGTGTGTGTGTGTGTGTGTGTGTGTGTGTGTGTGTGTGTGTGTACCGCAGTTGTGCGGGTTAAATACACACACACAAAAGTTGTGTGCTATTTATCCTGCGAGCACAAGTTGGTTGTGTCTGCAGGATCGAGCTGTTAGCTCTTGGACTCCCGCCCTTCTAACAGTCGGTTGTCTGACGCACTGATTCCCGACCTATTCTCCTCTATCATATCTACTACATATATTTCTGTCTCTCTACACACACAAAATACCCAGGATGCAGCCCGTAGCAGCTGTCTAACTCACATGTACCTATTTACTGGCGGGTGAAAGAAAGTTATCATTTTTTCTGCGTGGGCGAAGAATTGAACCCGAACTCGAGAACTACGACCCGCGAACTCTGCTTGACCGTGAGGCCCTGTGTGTGTGCATGCGTCTTACAGCATTAATATGCAAGTCTAATCAATGCTTTAAACAATCCAACGATTCCACGACTGTTATTCGGTAATTTATGGTGTAATTAGCCATCAGCATTCCTAAATCGTTATTGACTTGGACCATACCTTTACTACTGACTTTTCTGTAAATGCCATAAGGTTTTGCATGTGTGTCTTAGTTTTTCCAACTGTCTGGCCAGACACAACCATCTCGTTCGACTTATCTAACAACTGACTTTTATAATCTTGTTGGTTTTATGTAATTTTTTTCCATATGAGACCTGACACGCACTTGAATTACGAAACAGGTGGTCGATAGAGTCACAGTATAAACGCATTTTCTCTTGAAGTTACACTCGACGATATTACATTATTCAAACATGTTATTAGGCAGTCAATTTGTGCTGTGAAAAATAACTAATATAATAGAGCATTAAAAAATATATACCCAGCTGAACCTAGTGCATTATGAGACGGTTTTTGCACAATAAAATCTTCAGTCTTTTTATTTACGTCATTAAAGGTGTTTTAAAGTTCGCACGCTAAAATTGCACCATTTTTAGTATTGTTATCTGTAACAATATTATATTTTATACTTTTATTAAAGGCTGTTCTGCTTACCATATTTTAATCTCAATGACAAACTCTGTTAATAGTTAAATAATATTTATTATCTTATATCATAAACAGAGAGATATCAACAGCTCAAGAAAAAATAAAGACATTATTACCAATTCTTTAAATTGATGCACATCTGTTATACTTGTGCTTTATTCGCATCTTATATTGTATCTTTATTACCTATTTGTATGATTGCCTTGATCAATATCATCAGTTGCAACATGTGAGACGACTGACAATTCCAAGAAGAATGGGCATAATATCTCCTTATCTGTAGCCAAATTAATTTCTCGGGCAAACAGAGTCATAAATCAAGATTTGTATGAAGTCTCTCCGGGAAGACTAATGGTCAATTTATTCAAACTGTGATGTAATCGATCATTAAGTTTTCCATACATCGTTATGCGATGCTCATGTGTTTATAAGTCCGGAGGATGTGTAGCACTATCAATCATGAAGGCGAAATGGAGGTCCAGAACCTTTTCGACATCAATCATAGGTGTTTAGATGGAGCCTCAGAACCTAAACTAATACGATCATCAGCAATATGTAGGTTCAGAACACTTGACTCTTACTGTCAAAGAAGGTGCCATTCAGAACATAACTTTTAAACACACATGCCTTTGTATGTGTATGTAAACACACATGTCTCCTTGCCCACACGAATTTGTCTTATGTTCAGAACATTTGACACTTACGAGCATGAGAGATGCCATGGGGGTTTAGTGAGGATCACAGGTGTCTATGACATAGAGTAGATACCATAGAGTTTCAGCAAGAATCACATAATATGCCATAGAGGTACAGAAATGAGCAGAAGAGATGCCTTGGAGGTTCAGAATGGATCACAGATGATGCCGTGGAAGTTATCTGAGGATCAAAAGAGCTGCAATTGAAATTCAGAAAGAGTCATAGGAGGTTCAGAAAGAATCGTATGAGATGCCATAAAGGGGTAAAAAAAGTATCAGAGCCGACGACATGGCGGTTCAGAAGGCTTACAGTTGTAATGGAGGTTCAGAAAGGATCATACCAGATGGTCCGAAACCTCAGAACTTTCTGAGATTCTATGAGGATGAAAAAGGTTGCTTCCAAAGTCCAGTGGGCATCACAATAGATAGCACTAGATCCAGGTCTCTCCTCTGTTAACAGAAAACACAGCCGCACTAATATTGGTAGCCCTTAGCTCCCCGGACACACTATTATCTATTGACTCCATTAAACAAAGATAAATGTTCGCACCACTACACCAGAAATAATTACCATAATCCCATGTGGGTTTTTCGACCACCTGCGTGGATTACTGAGGTAAGCATTTTTACTGAGCTAAGCGTTGTGATACATTGCCCTTGAAGATACTAACAGCGTCAAGTTATTCTTTATTCGTGGTCTGTTTAGCGCCAGAGATTCTTTGACCTCTGAGATGTGAAGGTATTTAGAAATACTACATCGAGGTGCACCTGACTAAAAATAGTTATCAAATCAAATTGAAACAAAAGACACATACAGCGATTGGAACGCAAGAAGAAATCGCAAAAAAACGTTTGGAGGATTTTAAGGGTTAATGGTCTTTAACGTCACTCGTAAAGTTTGTGTACAGTCTTCAGATGTTTCATTCTAGTTTGAAGCATTATGGAAGCATATCAAAGAAATTTTTATTTATGCTTAGGGGATCTATAATGCTCGTTTAGATTAGTTATATTATATTTTTTTGTTGAGTAGTGGATATTCATAATTTTTAGCTGTTCAGGATAGTTTTGGTTTCCTCCTACGTTACCTCTTTGCCTTGCCAAGCATGATTAATAGCGTAAT
Source organism: Procambarus clarkii (assembly GCF_040958095.1). NCBI lineage: Eukaryota > Metazoa > Arthropoda > Malacostraca > Decapoda > Cambaridae > Procambarus > Procambarus clarkii. Next base: position 16,303,198 of record NC_091175.1, read on the forward strand.
CATTTATAAATAATATTATTAATGTAGTTGTAAATTATATTATGTTAATATACTTATGAATGATAGTTAATATTAATATACTTATGAATGATAGTTAATATTAATATATTTATGATTTGTCGAAAACATTAATAATGGCTATGAACGGTGGTTAAGTATTGTTTCAATATTAACAATCTCCAAAAACATTTTATCACAAAATGTATTTGGAATAATGCATAAATACATTTTCACCTTCCAACACCCTCTTCACCATACTGTAATGACTGGTATTTTTTTACTAAATGGGGTATTCGGCAGCATCCGGGTCTATCAGCTGCCCAGGTCATCCCCACAAACCTCAATCCTACATACCCTCCCCATATCCCCACACACACACACACACACACACACACACACACACACCGGGACCAAAGAGCCAAAGCTCAACCCCCGCAAGCACAAATAGGTGAGTACACACACATCATCCCCATTTCCTCCAAAATAAACACTCAATCTCCCAGCATACACGCTCTTACATCATTTCCTCCCTCCCTGCACACACATACCCTTCGCTTGTCTTCTTCCTCCCTGCCCTCACATACCCCATCGCCCAGAATGCAATCTGAACATACGTTTTGACAATCAATATCTTAATTCACTATAATTCATACAAATGTTAGCGTGAATAGACTTGCTAATGAACATTTTTACATCCGTTGCTTTTATGAAGAAATGGCATTTGGGCGTGCCGTCTTTATGGGGGGTACTGGAACGACCCCCAACCACCCTGTGGAGCTCATAATAAAATAACTATTAACCCCGAAAAGTTTATTGAGACTAGCACCAAACATCTGGCCTCCAGCCTCGCATAGACATTCTACTTCATATTATTAATTTTGAATAACTTTACTTCTTTGGAAAAATCGCTTATCTATTCAATTTGTTTCCCTTTGCAGTCTCTGTCGGTGTAAGTCTCTTTGTTTACCGTCTTCAACTATTTACATCTTCCGTTCCTTTTAATTACGCAATTTATAATTATTTAAATGATGTCATTTATTGTTTACAGTTGTGTCTCTGCGCTCGGTAGCAAACTGATTCGTAACTACGGTTATTGTCTAGAGTTGTCTCGATGCGTAACTAATTAACAAACAAAACGATTAACTAATCACCAAGCAATCCATTCAAATAAACAATCAAGCAATTAACTAGCAAATCAGTCAACTTTCCAATCCACTAATCAACCAAGCAACTAACCCACTCAACAAACAAGTTACCTTATCAGCGAAGCAAGTATTTACCCAAACTAATCAACACATCCACTGATCAACAAACCAACCAATCTCCAAATCAACCAAACTACTAATCAGCCAAACAACTAATCAACCGAACTAATCAATCAAACAACTAATCAACCGAACTTATTAACCAAACAACTTATCAACCATTCAACTACCCAATCATTCAACGGTCGACAATTTTCTCGGTCACTGAACCATGTATTCAGAAACGACCATTATTAACCAGTTCTGTCATCCGCCTTGTCCCGAGGGGTCGTAAAGATCCCTCGTTAACAGGCAAAAAACAATCATTCCTCTCGTCTGTCGAGTCTTTCCTGCGAGCTCCACCGACTTCCTGACGAATTATAATCGACAAACGAGGACTGAATAACGGACTTATCGACTGTCGATTATCTGACTGCTCGACTGCCCGTCTACCTGACTGGCTGCCAGGCTGGAAGACTGAATGATTGGATGACGATATATACTATCATCCGGCTGACACGATAACTATCATCGTAGGTGGATGGCTGACGAATATTCAATCACCCCCACGCTTTTATCTTCGATGTATGATAAAGTGAATTGTGTCCAGTCGTTCACGTTTCTGTCAGTCATTTTTTCTTTCATTCTGTCTCTCTCTCTCCCAGGCGTTCACTCTCACACTGTTGATCTTTAGTCCGGAATACATAAACTGCTGTGAAAACTTTCCGATATTGCCCCTTTGAAAGCTCGAGAAACTTGATACCAGAAAGTCACTTTTGCGAGACGTTGCAAATATGAAGTTCAGAGTGAAGGGTGAGGGAGGATAATGGTGAGGGAGGATGATGGTGAGGAAGATAGTGAGGGAGGATGATGGTGAGGGAGGATGATGGTGAGGGAGGATGATGGAGAGGGAGGATAATGGTAGGGAAGAATGATGTAGGTAGTGAAGGATGACTGGGTGTTGCCGGAGAGTAAATTGTTAAAATATGTAAAAATATGTTATGTTAAAATATGTAAACAGGAATGGAATGAGTTGTGGTTGTGATGATGGTGGCTATTGTGATGGTTGTGATGTAGAGGTAGTGGTTGCTGTGCTTGTGGTGGTATTAGTGGTTGTATCAGTAGAAGTAGTGGTTGTGGTGATGTAGATAGAAAAAGAAAGAATATAAAAGAGAACGAACTACAGAATGAAGATGGCGGAAGCGAGACAGTTACCACGAAAAACCCATAAACCAACGTTCCTCCAAGAGAAGAAAAATATACAGGAACAAATCACGTTCTCTGATTCTGTTTATCAACCTTAGCCTCCTTTATTCAGATCCACAAAAACATAATGTACAGGATCCCACCCCCCCTAACTTCCATCTCCGTCATTCCACCCCTTTAATTCATCCCCTTCCACCTGTCTTCATGTCACCCTTATTTTCACTCATTTACCTCACGTTATTACTCCATATATCATATTTTCCTGAACTCTTTACGTTCTCTTCCACCCCTCAATGCGTTACTATTTTAACGCAATCGACCGCAACATCGACATTTTGGTGTTAAAAAACCCCTTGCGATATTGACGCTTTCTGAAAATAATGAGAATCATCATAGGCAGGTTAAATGGCTTCCCATGGTCGAATTTATATATATATATATATATATATATATATATATATATATATATATATATATATATATATATACATATATATATATATATATATATATATATATATATATACATATATATATATATATATATATATATATATATATATATATATATATATATATATATATATATATATATATATATATATATGTCGTACCTAGTAGCCAGAACGCACTTCTCAGCCTACTGTGCAAGGCCCGATTTGCCTAATAAGCCAAGTTTTCATGAATTAATGTCTTTTCGACTACCTAACCTACCTAACCTAACCTAACCTAACTTTTTCAGATACCTAACCTAACCTAACCTATAAAGATAGGTTAGGTTAGGTTAGGTAGGGTTGGTTAGGTTCGGTCATATATCTACGTTAATTTTAACTCCAATAAAAAAAATTGACCTCATACGTAATGAAATGGGTAGCTCTATCATTTCATAAGAAAAAAAATTAAAGAAAATATATTAATTCGGGAAAACTTGGCTTATTAGGCAAATCGGGCCTTGCATAGTAGGCTGAGAAGTGCGTTCTGGCTACTAGGTACGACATATATATATATATATATATATATATATATATATATATATATATATATATATATATATATATATATATATATATATATATATATATAATTTAGCAACATTCAGATCTTTATCACTACGTAAATTACAGCCGATATTTGATGACAATGATCTCGTGTCAAGATAGATATATAGGTGACAGACGCATGTCGTGACCACCTCAAAACATTAGGGACAAGTTCTGTCATTCACTGGCTTGCCAGCCAGGCTACTGTCACGCTCCAGCATATGATCAATAACAAGATAGTTCGCTGGATCCGACCGCCAGCAACCACTAGCTGCGCCCGATTATCACCGGATAGTACCACAGAATATTTGCTTTGTAATTGCTGATAGTTCTCGGGAGTCTCGTCGCTAATTCTTGCTACATTAGCGTAACTCACCGCTCTTATGCAGTCGGCCCCAGTACTTGGGAACATGGGTCCCTAACTATTGCAGAACTCCTCGCTAACTCTTTCAACAAATGGTGAAGTTAACTTTAACTACACTTGGTACTTTCTCAACATTCGCAGTTAAATCTTGTTGTATTAAGCTAACTTTTCCTTTGCTGGGAGCTTACTTCACATTTACTAGGCGAGAATTTTCGCTACTTTCGATAAAATAGGCGCTAACTCTCGCTATAATATGCGCTAATTCACGGTAATCACCGAACTACTTGTAGCCGAACTTGCTATTCCGACTCTCTACGTCACTACAAAAAATTTTAAGACTCGAACGCCACTGGACGTCCAAACACCGTCCACTGGGCACACACACTCCTCCAACACAGTATATAACCTTACCTCCCTGCTGTTTGAAAGATCCATCAAGATATTTTACTCCACCCTCGACGCTTCAAGGACTCGCCATGCCTCGAGGTTACACGGCTCCTGCTCCTCCACGACTCCATTGCATCCGCTAATGACATCCAGAGCCAGGCTGCATCAATCATTCACTCATCCATTTACGAAACCTGTACATCCTTTTCTCACTCAAGTCGACTTTGTTTAATGTATTAAAAGTTTGAACTGCATAGCACTTCGAGGTTATTTATAACAATAATAACTTTGGATTTTGACGTTTCAAAGCTTGTAAACTGCTTATTAAATGTAAACAAAGTCGCCATGATTAAGGAAAGATGTACAGGTTTCGTAAGTGGTTGTGTAATTGCTTGATAGTTCCTGATCCTGTAATACACGGCCTCTCTTTAACGCCATCATCGACAGAGAGAGATGTGAGACGAGTGATAAGTATGACTGGTAACACTCCGGGTCGAGTGCTTATGTTTGGCAAGTCCATGGGTTGCAGGTTCGATTCCATTGCATGACCACAAGATTTTCTCATTGATAAATCACATTCTTGTGAATGCAATGCGAAAATGAGAATGACATAATTCCTCACTATCCTGGGAGTACTGTCTAATGTGTAAGAGTGACTGGTACGTACGATTGATGATTGATAGAGATAAAGCCACCCAAGAGGAGGCATGGGCATGAATAGCCCGTAAGTGGAAGCTGTTTGGAGCCATTACTAGTACCAGTAGATGATTCTGTAGATCTGTGGATGAAAAGGGGTCTTCATGGTTGGCACTTACGACCACTGATCCCTTACCTAAGACCACTGACCCCTTACCTAAGACCACTGACCCCTTACCTAAGACCACTGACCCCTTACCTAAGATCACTGACCCCTTTCCTCGCCAGCTATCACTCCCCCCAATGTACCTTTCCAGCCCTGCAAGGCTCATGGAAGACGCACTTCACTGCAAACAGAAACATCCTTATATTCAAAAGAGCTTGAAATAAAGAATCTATCTTCAGTTCATAATTTGAACTGTGTCTGCCTCTTCACTGTCACCTAACAAAACCAAACTTAAACCAACTGAACCAATCAAAACCTACATGAACGTAACTAACAATCAAACTAACTGAACAAACTGGACGTATTAATTTAACATAATTTATCCTAACTTAACCAAATGTAAGTTTACTTAAGCTTAAATTTAAGTCTGAAGTAACTTTACCATCAACTAAGTTACCCTCTTCTATCCCCCTCTTAGATTTTTCGCCAGCTTCGGTGACATGATACGGGGTAATGCCTGAAGATCCCAAGGGAGAGTAGCGCTTAAGGGTTCGCTACTCGGGATATTCGACGTGGAAGTCGGCCTTAGTGAGCGTTGATGCGTAGCTTCTTACTGGCCCGAGGGACTGATCTCGTGACTTGCATATGACACACGCGAGCACGCTTGTGTCATACGCTGGGGGGAGGGGGAGAGGGAGGGAGGGAGGGAGGGAGGGAGGGAGGGAGGGAGGGGGAGAGGGAGGGAGGGAGGGAGGGGGGGAGAGGGAGGGAGGGAGGGAGCAGGTGGGGAAAGGAGGTTAAAGTTAGGGAATATTATTCATTTACATATATATATATATATATATATATATATATATATATATATATATATATATATATATATATATATATATATATAAATATATATATAAATATATATATAAATATATATATATATATATATATATATATATATATATATATATATATATATATATATATATATATATATATATATATATATATATATATGACACAAAGGGAGTATGAACGCGCAAGCCATTAATCACTAACAACTCTTATGACCCATCAGGTTTCGAACCTGCACCGCGGCTATCAACCCAAGTGCTACTGGAAGCAGGAAGTCACGCACACACTATATTTATGACTGGCGAGCTTCTCCAAAGTTCCTGGCTGTGGTTACATTGTTAGTTCTTAGTTGTGTTAATGTTTCACCCTCCGGTCCAACTCACTCTGCTTGTAACTGTCATCTGGTGTGTGTGTACGTCAGTTTGTGAGGAAGGCTGAGAAATGTCGGGGGTTAAGGCAGTGTGTTTATCTCTGTAGCTGTAGCTCGTTTTGTTTGTACTTCAAAGTTCTCTTATTTTGGCTACTTTCAACTGCCTCCTTCGAATAGGATAATGTTGTGTGTGTGTGTCTTCACCAGTATCATCGAAGCGTCGAATTAGGGTTTCAAAATCACGAACTCAAAACTGCCGATTGTACAGTATACACTCGTAATAAGGAAGGATCTCAGAGGCACCTATCCGGTGCCCGACTGAGACTTTTAATCTCCACTGGAGTGTCACTGAGCAATGAGGAATTTACGTCTCCTTCATCCTAGTGATATGAGCTGTGAAACACAGTAACATTTCATTCATTAGGACCATCTCAGTCGGTACCACTTCGGCACCGTATGAGGTGCCGAAGTGGTACCGGCACCTCGTCTGTATGAGGTTGGAGGCTCATCCAACTTTGCAGGACGAATGATCTAAAGTACGGGGCGGACATAGGCTGGTCGGTGTTTGTCGTATTAAGAGGGTGGAGGTCGGTACAAATAGGGAGAGGGACGAAAGGTGAAGAAAGTGGAAAAGCGGCAGAAGAGGGAGAATGGGAGAGACGGTAGGAGAGGAGAGGTGTAAGAAATAGGATGATGTGGGAGAGTGTGCGAAGAAAGGTTGAAAGAAAGTGGAAGAGGGGAAGAGGAGAGAGACCCGGGCACAGCCGGGAACCCTCTAATATGTTTGTGCGTGTGTGTGATCACACAGACACACGTACTTGTATGGGTCAGTGAATGTAGTCACCCAGATTAGCATCAGCTCCTGATCCCTATCGTACACACATTTCTTAGTACAATAAAACTACTGTTCCACGATTGTATTTACGTTTAAATCAGTATAAGGTGTGGATAAAGCTAACTCCTAACTGTTACCCGTTCCATTCGCGTACAACTCTAACACTTAGAATTAAAGAACGGGAGAGTGTGTTAGCTTATGGCCACAAGTCCAACAGCGCCATAGGCAAGCTCGGCACCAAGTTCAGAACATGTAGCTCATTAATTTAGTTAAGCCAGACGTCGAAAGTTGCTCGAGTCTGGAAGGTTTGAAGACTCGGCACCTTCCCTCCTCTTGACAGCCTACACCATTCCCTGCTCTTTCAACATCTTCTCCATTCCTACTTCTGCTCTGTGCCTCTTCACCTTAATACCACTTGCGACTCAGCTGTTCTCTTCCCTCCATTACCCCTTCTGATGGTTTTTCCCTTCAGTGCCCTTCTACACGATGGTGGAAGGATATTGAATCATCATAAGTTCGCTATATACAACGTAAAGCATAAATACAAAATACTCGTATAATTTCGAAATTGATAAAGAATGGACTTTCTACTTTGTCATCGGAGCAAATTTTAATGCGCGATAAAAATTGAACAACAAATAGCAAATATTAAAAAGGACTTGATTTTATAACGATGAATTTCAACAGATAGATTCCCTGATCTTTACAGCGTGGTACACTTGATCAAACACTGTACAAATCACGGCGCATAACGCAATTTTCTGACAGAAATATGAATACAATAATGTGTTTATGAAGTGTTTATCAAACGTCCCTCAAATACAACACGTGGTCTCTAAAATATTTGTTAGACTCCACTTTAAATACAATCTCCGGGTTAGTGAGTGTTCTCTCAACTTCCTTCATGTTGGTGTTACTTTCCAACGCTGCTTCCTCAAAGCTTCATGTTGGCTTCCCAATACCGGAACCCCAACACTTCATGTTGGCGCTGCAAACGATAATTGCCTCCTTCCCAGTCGTACAAGTTGGGTCGTGCTCGATAGATCCTATATGTGGCTTTCCAATTTACTTTTTTTGCAGCTTCCTCACCCCTTGCAAAGTTTTTTTTCCGGCATAAATCCTCTTTTCCGAACAGTTTGAGTTGTGGCCGTACCCAAGGCGCTCTCTCAGGATAGGATGGGCTCCGTCAACATAATCTCTCAACCTGTCTGCTCGGTACGTGGGATGAGATGACCTGCTGGGAACCAGGGTCCAGGTCTTGAGACATCCCCTCTCTTCCTTCCCGACCAGCTAATGTATTTATCTATTAATACTCACGTAACTGAACTCCTTGTATTCTTGTGGTATACATACGGGATGTGGAAAAATTGTGCATGCGCTATGAATTATCTCTCTCGTATTTTTTTCTGAGTTTGTAAACATTCCCATGATGTGCGGGGCCATCGCGTTTTGGCAGTGTTCTTGCCAGGTCCAGCTGGTTTATGGAACGCATTCTGTCGTTGTTTGTACAGTTACAGCTGATTTATGGCCAGTTATTTGACACTACAAAATCTGGCGTGCAATAACAGACTAGCTGACCACTAGCAAATTCTTATGGAATTCGTTTTTAGCTCACGACTTTACCCAATTGTTGGGGTAGTGGAGTTCTCACAAAATTTCGAGTTCTTGGGCTTAGAGTTTGTATTTAATTTCTCTCTCTCAGGATCCTGCTATGTCCAGTAGGCCATTACATTACTGCATCACGAGCTTTATACTCTCGTCATAGGCAGTATATTACTAAAACCTTTAAAAGTCATCAGCTCATTGTACACAACCAATTTTTGTCATGAACCTTTGCCTACAAGCCACCATTGTATGTACGTGTGTGTGTGTGTGTGTGTGTGTGTGTGTGTGTGTGTGTGTGTGTGTGTGTGTGTGTGTGTGTGTGTGTGTGTGTGTGTGTGTGTGTGTGTACTCACCTAATTGTGCTTGCGGGGGTTGAGCTCTGGCTCTTTGGTCCCGCCTCTCAACCGTCAATCAACTGGTGTACAGATTCCTGAGCCTATTGGGCTCTATCATATCTACATTTGAAACTGTGTATGGAGTCAGCCTCCACCACATCACTTCCTAATGCATTCCATTTACTATGTGTGTGTGTGTGTGTGTGTGCTTACCCAACGGTGCTTTTCTGGCTTGAGCTGTGGCTCTTTGGCCGTATGACCCTTAACTATTATTTAACTAACGTAGAGGTTCCCAAGCCTGATTGAAACTGTGTATGGAGACTTCGTCAATCACATCACTTTTTACAGCATTCCATCTGTTCATTACTCTTAATCTGAATTAATTTTAACGTCTCTTTTTCACATTTAGGCAATCTATTCCACCTGTGATTGGAACACTTGTGTCTATTTGTTCGTGTATTACCGGAGCTAAATAGTCTGTCAATGTCTGTCCTAACAAACCTATCAGTTCCATACATAATTTTGTTCTGCCTTTCAGTGGATTGAAATTTTGTTCCATTAGTCTTACCTTATATCAAATACGCTTCTGCGTTCTGTGATACCAAGACATGGACTTTCGGGTGTGTGAGAAAAATACAATAAAGATATGAACAACATTATCGGAAGAAGAGAAAATTTTGATCCCCAATTCTGAAAACAATTGCGACCGAGGACACAGTTGTAATGTGTCTGATTACCTAAACGTTGAAATCGCGACGAGAGGAGTTAAACAATATTAAAAGATTCTGATTTCATAAGTTGCATGGCAAAGCATAGGGACAGTAATGGAATATGAATGATTCATTAAGAGCCAAGGGAAGGCATTGGAACGAGAAACACGAATGCATCCATACATTGACAGGGAAGAGGAACGAGTGCATATGGAACACGCGTGCTTTCCAAAACACTCATGAAGTGCGACCCTTTGAGTATCCGTTGGATTGCATAAATTAGAAATTAAAATAATCCGATTACATGTGAATTGTGTAACAAAATGCAACATTAAAACTGCTAAAATACATCACACACTAGGAACAATAAATCTAAATTATACCACATGCGAATGGCTGAGAGAATAAGTAAGGGTTAGTCTCTAAGTGAAGAAAAATTGATGAATAACAGGAACAAGATGTTTACGCTGAGGTGAGTAACTGAAGTGACTGTAACCCATCGATGAGTAAATGAAGTGACGGTGATTTCACAATAACGCCAGTGACAAAGAGTTCCAGTCATGCATTACGAATCTGAAGGTGACCCCCCTTCAAGTTATCGAACTCGGTTGGGGGGATGGTGAAGTAGTAGAGGGGCCGTTCAATAACGAACGTAGCTGTGACTTTATATACGAGAAATACTAAAGTGTTGGGCAGTGTAGACACGAAGATTACAGTGTAAAATAACGATAGCCCCAGATAAGACTTCTGACACATGAGGTTATTCTCAAAGGCACTCTACGATAACGAGACATCTATACTCCTTGTTAGACGCTTGGCTCTGGGAATGACCATATCTCGCTCCGTAAATGATTGTATTTCGCCCTGTGAATGACAGTATTTCGCTCTGTGAATGACAGTATTTGTTCCGTGAATTATCGTATCTCCCTTCGTGAATAATCGTAATACGGTCAGTGAGTCACCGTATCAATCCAGTAAACAATTAACTACAACGAATATTTAACTTTATTGCGTTGTAAAACGTCTATTTAGCGGTAATATGTTGTAAAATGTTGAGTTCACGTAACAAATAAAAACATCGTTGAGGTACATTGATTACTTTCACAGCGGGATTAAGTTACTTTATTTCATAATTCAACGAACTTTAGTTACTGTTATTGGAGTTTTTGAGTTTAGATGTTCAGCACCGCGATACTTTTCCTCTCATAATTCTAAATAAATCATGAGAGATAACATATTAAAATTACATTATAAGTTATAAAAACCAATAATAAGAATGATTAGTTTTAATAACAACCAATTTATTCCAATATTGTTATATTAATAAAACTGTAATTAAAATAATGCTGTAGACATCATAATCTCGTAGATAGCAAATTATTAATAAAGAAGGTATCATTATTATTTGCAATATTAATATTACAAATTCTAAATAACCGAGTAGGATCTCTTAAAAAATATAAGCAAACCAAGGAAATTTTTTTTCCAGCCAGAAAATAGAACCACCTAATTGCAAACAATTTCGCTACGAGGAAACTAGTGCAGAAGAGAGTTCTTTGCTGGGAAAAAAGGTGAAGGTGCATTAGGCAGGGACATCAGTATGCTGGTCAGAGACTGTGAACTTTGTAAGATGCGCAGAGAAAACTTTAATAAAAAGATGGGGATTAGAGCGATGATGGAAGAATGCAAACACTGAGATGAAAAGAGGAGGGAGAAGCGAGAGAGAGGGTAAGAGAATGGTAGTGGAGTGGGTAGCTCTGTAGGTGGCAGAATGGATGGCAGAGTGGGTGGCAAAGTTGTTCACAAGATGGCAGCGTTCTACTGACTGAAATGGTCACTCCACTCTCTTGGGTAACCAGTTGCCTTAAAGCTTTGTAATGTGACAGAGAAGGATTGCAATTCGTACTTATTGTTCACAGAGAATTTAAGAGAGGTAACTGTAATCACTCTACAGAATGAGAGTGATTACAGAAAGAAGAATGTTACTTATTTGCTAAAAAGTAATTATTTTCTCCTCATATATATATATATATATATATATATATATATATATATATATATATATATATATATATATATATATATATATATATATATATATAAAGGAACAACTGGCGCATTAAAAGCACAACATCTGATCTCAGAAGAATTTTTCAGAAGAACGACTGGTAGAGAATATTATTGAGCAAAAGGGAGAGATAGAAATTATCAATTGTATATCGTCTGAACAAGGAATAACTAAAAGATGAATTAATTTAGGTATTGGAGATCTGATGCTGAAAAGGACAAAGAGAAAATTAGACGAGGGAGGTGAGTTAAGGGGATGCCATAGAAAGAAGGGTTTATTGGGGGAAGGTGAGGTAGGAGGGTAGGGGGAGATAGTGGGAGGGAGGGAAGGTCAGTAAAAGGGGGGGGGGGAGCAAATAATTGGAGAATACTTGAACTTTGTGAGTTAGAAGTGGTTCACGAAACTTAGAGAGAGAGAGAGAGAGAGAGAGAGAGAGAGAGAGAGAGAGAGAGAGAGAGAGAGAGAGAGAGAGAGAGAGAGAGAGAGAGAGAGAGAGAGAGAGAGAGAGAGCGCAATGAGCCTCTATTACTCAAAAGATATAGATTAATATCAATCTAATTAGTATAGATTGGACTTGTTAAGGTGGACTTCCAGACAGGAAGTGGCGGAATGACAGGTAAAGAGGGTTGCCAACAGAGCAGATGGGAGAAAGGGGTTGGATGGTCTGGTTTAGGGGTGTGGGAGGGGGGGGGGGGTGAATAATCACGGGAGAAAATGGAGCTAAAGGGAGTGAGGATGGCGAAGGAAGAGGCATCATCAGCAGGACGTCCCCATGACAAAATATACCAGGATATTGTTGTGATAGATGCTCTCAGGTGAGAAATGATAGCTTGGTCGAGTAAGATTTATGAGCGCTTGGAGGACAGAGGAGCAAGGGAGGTGTAGGTGACAGACAGAGATGGACAGAATCATTTATAGCAGCTGTCTAGGCCGAGACATATATCGGTATATTCACTGAGGGGAATAACTATTATTGTGCAATATATATAAATATATGTATATTCCCTATGAAAAACCATGAGGTTAGAATAGAAATTGACATATTTTATCTAAAAAATTAAGAGACTGAACTATGTTATTGGATAGTTCCCTTAACTAACACTTCACCTCACCCAATATTGAATGTACGCTGTCAAACGTGCTCATTTCACTCTCTGTTTGCCTCTAAAGATGCTGAAGAGTCCTTCAGCGAAACTCGTCCTGTAGCGACTGGCATTATATATATATATATATATATATATATATATATATATATATATATATATATATATATATATATATATATATATATATATATATATATATGTATGTATGTATGTATGTATGTGTTTATTTTTTTACTTACACTAGATGAAGGCTGTATAAAAGAAAACCTGCTTGGGTTTCAAGATCAAAGGAACGTGTGCAATATACCACACATAATTGTGCCATAATTCCACAAAGTAACTCATACCATGCGACTGGTAAACACATAAAAAGTATACTGACAGTTTACCCCCTCGTTGAACTTCATTAGGTAGGTTAATGACTTGTTAAATGAACTTTGGAAATTTACATCACGTTTTGACCTAGTTTTCTGGGGTTGACTTAAAACCTAGATCATCTACAGCTGCACTAATTCTAACCATTTCTGGGTAAAACGGTATTCATATATGTGATTGTACAGTACGGTATGTATCAATACTTGCGAACATACACCCACATATGTACACGTATTTGCTAGCATATATATATATATATATATATATATATATATATATATATATATATGTCGTACCTAGTAGCCAGAACGCACTTCTCAGCCTACTATGCAAGGCCCGATTTGCCTAATAAGCCAAGTTTTCCTATATTAATATATTTTCCCTAATTTTTTTCTTATGAAATGATAAAGCTACCCATTTCATTATGTATGAGGTCAATTTTTTTTTATTGGAGTTAAAATTAACGTAGATATATGACCGAACCTAACCAACCCTACCTAACCTAACCTAACCTATCTCTATAGGTTAGGTTAGGTTAGGTAGCCGAAAAAGTTAGGTTAGGTTAGGTTAGGTAGGTTAGGTAATCGAAAAACAATTAATTCATTAAAACTTGGCTTATTAGGCAAATTGGGCCTTGCATAGTAGGCTGAGAAGTGCGTTCTGGCTACTAGGTACGACATATATATATATATATATATATATATATATATATATATATATATATATATATATATATATATATATATATATATATATATATATATATATATATATATATATATTATTAAATATGACCGAAAAAGTAAGATTAATAATTCTAACACGAATTTTCTCAATCTTTCGTACATTACGCTTCACTGTTGGAGGTAAATCAAAAATCAATTCTCCAAAATTTATTTTTATTTCTAGTCTGACGCGACACGGGCGCGTTTCGTAAAACTTATTACATTTTCAAAGACTTTAGTTCACAAATACACAACTGAATAGAACTTACGTATCTCCGATTTTATATCTACATTTGAGTGAGGTGGAAGGGATGATGTGGCATTAACACAAGACAGAACAAAATGTGGTATTAATAGGGTATTAATTTCATCAACACAAGACAGAACAAGAGTATTAATAGGGTATTAGTTTCATCAACACAAGACAGAACACGAAACAATGGATATTGAATAGAAGTGTTTGTAGAAAGCCTATTGGTCCATATTTCTTGATGCTTCTATATTGGAGCGGAGTCTTGAGGTGGGTAGAATATAGTTGTGCAAACCATCGCCAGAGAAATCCTAGTAAACAACACAGAAATCATCGATAGATACAGCGATAGCAGGCGGCTTGACGTTTGCGAGGCACTACACATCAAGAAGTCAACACCAGCAATCAACAGCCAATTATTGCACAACTATATTCTACCCACCTCAAGACTCCGCTCCAATATAGAAGCACCAAGAAATATGGACCAATAGGCTTTCTACAAACACTTCTATTCAATATCCATTGTTTCGTGTTCTGTCTTGTGTTGATGAAACTAATACCCTATTAATACTCTTGTTCTGTCTTGTGTTGATGAAATTAATACCCTATTAATACCACATTTTGTTCTGTCTTGTGTTAATGCCACATCACCCCTTCCACCTCACTCAAATGTAGATATAAAATCGGAGATACGTAAGTTCTATTCAGTTGTGTATTTGTGAACTAAAGTCTTTGAAAATGTAATAAGTTTTACGAAACGCGCCCGTGTCGCGTCAGACTAGAAATAAAAATGAATTTTGGAGAATTTATTTTTGATTTACCTCCAACAGTGAAGCGTAATGTACGAAAGATTGAGAAAATTCGTGTTAGAATTATTAATCTTACTTTTTCGGTCATATTTAATAATATATGTCTACAGGAAAGACTGCTACCAAAATATACTAATATATATATATATATATATATATATATATATATATATATATATATATATATATATATATATATATATATATATATATATATATATATATATACATATACATATATGTACACACAACTTTAGAACACTTTCCCATGCTTCATTGAATATGACTGCATATTCTGTATTTATTATTTTCTTGCTTAGGGCTTTTATCCCTTTGACTTGTGCTCTTGCATCTTGGTTTAATTGGAAGAGGCTTTCTCCAAATGTCATCTTTGTTCGAGGTAAACTAAAAGAATTAACTGTAGAATGTATTACACTTATTATAAATTAACACGGTGTTTCAAACCTACATGATTCATTCTTAAAGTGATGGGACTGTAGATTGATTGATTGATGAAGATTAAGCAAGGGGTGGCACGGGCATGAATTGCCAGTAAGTGGTAGATTCTTTTTGGAGTGAATGTGATCTTTGGTCGTGAAATGATATACTGCGTGCTGTGCTCGCATTTAAAGCGTCATTCCTTACTATGTGGCTGCTATCGCGTGGGAGGGTACTGCTTGAAAGTATTTATGAGGGTGTCCAGCTGCTGGACACTTTTCATTACCATAAGAGTGGCAGTGTTGATGGCTTCAGGGTGGTTACTGCAAGATTCAGGGAATCTTAAAGCTCTTCTGATGTCCTTGGCTGCTTCACATCAGGAGATAGTGAAGTAGTGGCATCTTCTATTTGGTAGAAGGGGCATTCCCACTCTCTGGGTTCACTAATTTCCCAATTGCATCTGTAACCTAGACGTAGTCTATATAACCGAACTGCTATTTCCGTGTGCATTCCTTTCGGGATATTTAACCTCTCTAACTTGGTGACCTGAAGATACCTTGCTGGAGAGGGCGAACCTTCTGCTACTCTCTGTTGTAGATGGGCTTTGTTGAGGTCTGGGAGTTTTTTGTGATGGTGTTTTTTTATGTACTCTAGGCTGGGTTGGATTCTTTTGTGGATCACTGGATGACGAGTTGCCAATTTAGCAGTTTCATCGGCTTTCTCATTTAATGGGATTCCAACATGGGAATGGGACTGAAACGCATTGGATTTATACCATTAGGGAGGTCAGGTAAATAATACTAACAGGTAAGCAGTACGGGGTAAAGGAGGGAATAATAGGGCATAAATGGAGGACGAATGAGGGACATAATTGGAGACGAATAAAGAGGAAAAAAGGAGGAAGCACATGCAAAATGCTGCTCAAAAACGCCACGCCCAAAACTGCTCAAAACCCCTCGCCCATTACACCGGATTAATCTTTGTACGTACTCCCTCCTTTTTTCCACTTTATTTGTCCCCAATTATGTCCCCCAATGTAAAAACAAAGAAAACAAAAACGGGTGAGAATAGCCCTAAGCATCCGGCGTTCAACCTCGGAGGTTGATTCTAATTTGTAGGCATATTTGTGAGTATATTCTCTCGCATTTATACATATTTGCGCACTTCATCAACTTATGCATTCTTAATTTTGAGTATACACCATAGCATGCATAATACATATATATATATATATATATATATATATATATATATATATATATATATATATATATATATATATATATATATATATATATATATATATATATATATATAGAGGGGTACGAGCATAAACCCACAAAAGCAAATTTAAAACAAAAATCAAGCATATTCATCGAGATTCAATAATAGTACTATATATATTCATGACCTATTAAAAAAAAGTTTTAAATGGGATGCTAACCATTGCCCTGCTCAAATCGCTATTTCGCGTATTTTTGCCATTTGCGTTAACTATTTGTAGTCATGCGTTTTTGGATAAAGTACTTTTACATAACTGTGCACTTTAGAGTTTTAAGGGTTTGTATGTGTTAAAGAGCCAAGAGAACCGGTGAAGATCTTGAGAAGAGTATGTGAGTTTATCGATGAATATGATAAATATCCAAGGCTTTTCGTTACGGTGGGAGGGAGACATTTCCAGTATATAGGATTCTGATTCTTATTAGTCTGGGAGAATAAATTAGAAATAGGGAATTGGATGTATCAGCAGTACAACCCATTACACCTGTATCCACCCCCTTAATCTTAAGGCCTAAATAGGGAGTTCGCCACATCAACTGTAAATTTTGCAATCCAAAGGGAAAAAAATTAAAAATATTATGAACAAAATCAGGTTTTCTTTCTTTGATACTGCGAGTGTATGTGTTGTGTGTGTGGCTATGTGTGTATACTCATCTAGTTTTGCTTGTGGGGGTTAAGCTTCGGCTCTTTGGTCCCGCCTCTCAACCGTCAATCTACTATATCTGAGTGTGTGTAATGTACACGTATGCGTGTGTGTATGGATATACAGTATGTATTTGAGTATGACGCGCGCGTGCGCCTCTCTTGGAGCGACTGCGCCATGCTCACCTCGTTGAACTGTAAACGTTGACTAATCCTTTAATTTAGACGTAACAATGACATTTAAAATGGCCAAGCCCAATATTTATAATGTTCATTAGCGTAAACGACCAATTACAGACAATGAGATATTCAGTCTTGGCAATTTATACGTTTCTTTTTATCTCTAAATGACTTCCCTACATTATAAAACTTTCAAATTGCCATTTATTATTGTTATTAGCATTATTATTTTGATTATTGCTGGGAGTTCACAAAAATAATCCTCAATTCTTTTGTTACCAAAATAGGGCGTTAGGAATCTTTTGGACCTAAAATAAATTGGTGATATTTTATAGCTATCTGATACAATATTATTGTCGAAGAGGAAACATGTTTTACAATCTACACAAAACAATTTCTTCAAGACATAAATATACTTTAAGATGATTGCTAGTTTCGATTATATTGGACAATTTTCTTTAACAGTTGCATATTACATATAGTTTTTCTCGAGATTTCGTTAAATAAATATTTTCACATGTATTGAGACCACTAGGATTGTTTGGTAGAGTTACGGCCTCGCTTCATGCAGAGTTGGCGTTCGAATACTTGGTGGACATCTATAGTTCACTTTGTCATATCCAAGCTTCCTACCCATATATCATTTTCACGTTCTATAGTATCTCTGATTTTTTTTCTTATAATTACCATTCCTTGTATCTATATTTTGCTGACCATTTTATCAAACACTGACTTATGGTAGGTCAAGGATTCTGACATATCCACATTAAATATTATACAATAACCAAGTGATCTTTTGCAATCTACTTTCAATGAATTTTCTCTGTTTCCAGTGGCGACGCTGCTAGTGGCGGTGGCTGGAGATGGGGTGGTGGGCCCCGGGCAGCTGGAAGTGGAGGTGGGCGGCGGGGCGTTGGGCGGCGGTGTGGGAGAGACAGTGGCCAACAACAGTCACGTCAATGTCTTGCCTGGGGAGGACGCCAAGCTCGCCTGCCCCATCCCCTCCGACGTATACGGCTCGGTAAGCTTAACCAATAATCGACGGTAATCTTAAAAACTTCTTGGCTTACAGTTTGCGTCTAGAGGGGTTTTCAAGCTTGCTCAATTTCCACCCAATTTTGAGCTTTTTTTCAGGGAGATTAGTGAATAAAGAAAGCTTTCTTTACATAGCCTTGAAGCTAGTAAAGAATCTAAATAATTAGCTGACATGGCTGAGAGAGATTCTCCATACGACCATTGTTTGAGAACATGTTCTGAAAGACTAAATGTTAATTCTTTCAGTCAATGTTGAGCCTTTAAATTAGAGACACTGTTTAGCACTGCTTCGCACTGAGCATGTCCAAGCATGTGATGCTCTATATAGTAGTGGTCAGCGCAGATGGCTCACAACCGGGTTCGAGTCCTGGGAAGAACGGTACCTTTAGCAACGTTTGCTTATACCTGATGTCTCTCTTCACCTTCAAGTAAATTTGTGCCTTGGAGTTAGTCTACGTTCCTCTAGCCTTCGTTTAAGAAACTCCACGTGAAACAGGATCAAGTGAAGAGTACTTTGTTCGAGAAAAACTCTGAAATGAAATGGACTTTAATTCCACTTCAGCTGGATCGGAACCCCCGGCAGAGGGTTCTTTGGGATGACGTTTTCCCCAAGTAGGATTTTCGTCTGCTGAATAAGACCCATGTAGAGAAGACTATTGGAAAGGAGATCCAAGTTGGCAAAGGAGAACGAGAAGGGAAAAAGAGGATTTTGAGCAGCATACGTTGCTCAAAAGGAGCAAAGCACACACAAAAAATAACAATGAAAGAGTTTCGTCCTTGGAGATCACACACGGCTTTCCTCCCCTCCTCAAAGACCCCAGGAAAATGATATTGATCCACAAATATTTTTCCTCTCAGGTATGTCTGAGTGAAACTCTACACAGGGGAGAAATACAACGGTCTTGAAACAAATGAAACCGTTATATATGCATTCTGCAGGTATGGTCGTTAGTATTCTGAGCATATTCTGAGTTAGTATTCTGTGGTGTCGGTGGGTGGGTGGTAGTGATGATTGTGGTGTCGGAGGGTAAGTGGTGGCTCAGTGGTAGTGCTTGTGAATTAGTTTTCTCGGTTAAGTAAAGTCTAGCTCTTATTTTGCCCCGTCTATTAGTCTTGGTGTGCCTATGGGGATATTCGTTTACTATCCTGATGTTCGAAATCTTTGTCGATCCTGGTCTTAAAGTTGTAGAAAGAGATGGCTTCCACAACCTAGTCTTTCAGTGCATTCCACTGGTTGACCACTCTTAAAGGATATGAATATTTCTTTACATTTCTTTCATTCATTTGTGTTTCCAGTTTGAACCTTCGTCCTCTTGTCCTACTTCAACATTTTATTCTTATCCGTGCAAGTAGATATATGATCACTAGATAATATAATAAACAATTACTGAACTATTCTAAATGTAACGGATGATCAAACAATCTCATTTGAAACTGGTTGGCTAAGTCATCTTGGATGAAGCCTTTGTAGCACCCACAACGTCTAATCTCCACTTTGCTATGCATCATAAAAATAATAATTTAAGTAGGAAAAAATCTCCATTCTGATGTGGAATGAAAAATCAATTTATGTTATCCTTAATAATAAATTGTTACCACAATCAATGTCACCCTGACACTAACGCCCTCTGTTCGCCACTATTTGCATTATACCAAATATAATTTGGAATAATTAAGAGAAAAATGTTGCTGACCGAATCGTGGCGTATGAAGACACTGCTAAATGTAAATATTGATCACGTTTACCTGAAATTTAATTATCAAGAGGTACTGGACAAAATATTTGTATCCATTGAATTATACTAATCTATTTATCCATTAGGTATGTCCTAAATCCGGTATTTACCTACTGATTATATTCTCTGAAAACGAAGAATTTATATTCAGCAAACTTATAAACAAACTTAATTTATTTTTGTATTTTGTCTCGATAAAGGCCAAACTTGACAAAGGTCATAAGTGTTTAGAAATTGACTTACTGTCAATCATTGTGCTGGTTTCAAGAATTATCTAGATAGAAAAGCATAGTTCCTCACTTTTGTTTTTATTTGAAAACCGATTTTCAATTTACGAGAAGCTGGTGGAAAACAGATATCAGCAGGAAACGATTTCACCTAAATAAGTGGTAACACAGCCCGGTTATCACCTGGATACCAGGTTCACCTACATGGGTGTTAACACAGCCTCCCAGGTGAAAAATTCGAATGCGAGTCACCACAATGCCTCCCAGGTGAAAAATTCGAACTCGGGTCTACTACCCTGCCTCTCCGGAACGATAACCACTACTCCATCATTCGCTAAACTTTTATGTCTGAGAACCCACTGCCCATCAAGAGAGCAATTCCCCTCAATCCAAAGTTCATCTGGCCCGAGAAGCCAGCGGGGGTTCCTCTTATCAAAGTTTTGCAAATGACTATGGAAGTTATGATTGTCTGAGGAGGTCTTTAATGAACCTTTCTTTATATCCGGTGGTCTCTTGGAGGCTCTTGGGGAAGTTAGGATCTCTTCGAAGCTCCTGGAAAAGTTAAGATCTCTTTGAGGCTCCTGGAGAAGTTAGGATCTCTTGGAGGCTCTTGGTGAAGTTAGGATCTCCAGGAGGATCCTTGGGAAGTTAGGATCTCTTGGAGTCTCCTGGTGACGTTAGGATCTCTTACAGGCTCCTGGAGAAGTTAGGATCTCGTCGAGGCTCCTGGTGAAGTTAGGATCTCTTGGAGGCTACTGGAGAAGTTAGGATCTCTTCGAAGCGCGTGAAGAAGTTAGCATCTCTTCAAAGCTCCTAGAGAATCTCTTCGAGTTAGGATCTCTTCGAAGCTCCTGGAGAAGTTAGAATATCTTCGAGGTTCCTGGGAAGTTAAGATCTCTTGGAGAAGTTAGGATCTCTTGGAGGCTCCTGAAGAAGTTAAGGATCCTTGAAGACTCCTTGAGAGGTTAGGTTCTCTTGTAAGTTAAATGTACTTGATGGTTGTGCTGCAGCTCCTTAGGCTCGCCTTTTCCTTTCTGGCTCTGACGCTTTGGCTCACGTCCCTCATTTCATTTTGTGTTTACACTTCAGTCTATGAGGGTAATTCAACTAATATTTACACTAATCTCCGGGGGATGAATTATGGAAATTTTAGTCATTGAGTGAAGGAGCAAACCTTGCATAATACACAGAAACGTTTGAGAATATCCTCTGCTTATGTTCATTACCTTAAAATGCTGCTCTTTCCAAGAACCTCATCTTAAAATGCTCCTCTTTCTGAGTTCTTATCTTTATAGATGCTGCTTTTTCCTAGCACCTCCTCTTTCCGAGTACCTTGTCTTTACAGCCTCTTCCTTTTACCTTATCTTACCATACTCCTTATCATTCCCCTTAACAGGCTTCTACTTCTTGTATGCTCATCTTATTAATATAATTACGCTCCATCTCTGAAGTTCCTCTTTATTTTAACTTTAATAAGAGCTTCATTTAAATAAATAATATTTAAAAAAGACTTTTTCTTTTTTATTTGTCTATATTTTGTATTTGCATAAAGGAAGAAATTGTTTGCATATGTGCGCAGACACTCGCACACTAGTAGTATGGGCATCCAGGGTGCAAAGCCTGGGTAGATCGATATGGAGGAGAAGTTGTTACTCAGGCAGCAGGTCCCCCCTCTCCACGTTGCTGAAATTATCCAATGGAAAGGCAAATACCAATACACATGGTTCCAGCACCGTCGCAGGAGCTGCCAGAGCGAGATCGAAATCGACAACGCACTGCCTTAGGGGCTCCAACTCCGGATTTTTCCTCGAGGTTGACTCCTGAAGCCTTTCCCCGAAAAAGGGGTATGGCCGCAAGGCAGTGGAGGTTTAAGATCAGGGCTTTTCTTCCCCTAGATGGGCTGCCTTCCCAGGCTAACGAATCGCATCTACCCAGAGCAACTGGTTTTAAGGCACCAGAAGCACGCCCGCGCCCCTTCTCCTGTCAGTAAAAGCAGTTCCGCCGGACTTAGAGACTAAGCCACCCGTGCAGGCCAGGAGCTGGACTTGGTTGTCAGAGGCTATTTGAGACGCATGCCGTACGGGAGCTTTTTATAGGTAATGGGAGCTCGTCCCCCATTACCACCCCCCTGGCTATGACAACCCTTGGAACCAACTTACACACCAACAACTTGCAAATATATATCTAAACATAGTCTGACAAGTAAATAAACACTAGTAAACCTATCACACACACACACAGCTGTTAGGGGCCCGGTGGCTGACTGGACAGCGCGCTGGACGCGTAATCCTGTGGTCCCGGGTTCGATTCCCGGCGCCGGCGAGAAACAATGGGCAGAGTTTCTTCCACCCTGATGCCCCTGTTACCTTGCAGTAAATAGGTACCTAGGAGTTAGTCAGCTGTCACGGGCTGTTTCCTGGTGTGTGTGTGTGTGTGTGTGGTGTGGGGTGAAGGGAAAATAGTTAGTAAATAGTTGATTGACAGTTGAGAGGTGGGCTGAAAAAGCAGAGCTCAGCCCCCGCAAGCACAACTAGGTGAATACACACAAAAGAAAAAAATATACACAAATGCACACAAATCCATAGCTCACACAATTTATTAAACTCTAAGAGGAAAGCAGTTTTAAGTTATTACGCATATTCTCCAGTGTTGTCTAATGATGAATGCAGGAAGATCCACTTGAGGAAATATATATAAAATCTTATGCAGACAAATCTTTCTCTCTTAATTAACTTTTGTTAATTTTTACATTCCAAGAGAATATGACTGACTCTCGTTAACAAAACTTAGATCTATCCTTAACAGAGGAAATAAGAGTTACCGCATTATATGTCCTGGAACATGTTTTGCCAATGGGTTTACAACCAGGTCCACAATTACTCTAAACAACAGTACCCAATTGTCCCTTTCTGTCTAGGACTCTAATATAGGTTTACCTTTGCTACTAGATGTGTAGGACAATACTAGAGCGTACATAGGGAACCTTTTTCAACACTAGAAATACTAGAGTTAATAATCACTGCATGACAAAAATATTCTCGATTCTGGTAGCTCAGCTTCTCTGACAAAAGGTCAATGTAGATATGTGTAGAATACACGGAATACAGTGGCTATTCAATAATTAACAGATGCACGTATACCTCTATGCTTTGACAATACATACTGCAAGCAGGACAGCAACACAACAGGTTGAAATTTATGAATGTTAATTTTCTAATGCACTATAACTAATATCAACAAAATTGTACAAGTTATTAAATGTACAGTAGAACTATTAACGGATGCGCGCATGGACACACACACACACACGTGAACAATAGGATACCACGTGCAATACCGATAAGATGATATAACAGAGATAAATTGCAGAGGACGGAGAAAACTGAACGCTACGGCAGCTGTAAACAGACCCGCTTTTCGCTCAGGTAGGACCAGAGACCAACGCTCAGGCAGAGGCTGCACAAATAACTTCCACACAGTTTATTAATTATCAATGACTCCAACAAGATGACGCAGACAACATTCCATTTTCTTCATGAAACGACAGGTCTTGTGCACCGGGGGACAAAAAATCGATTTTCCTTGTATCTTCTTCCACAGAGAGTATCTTGGCTCAGACGGAAAGATATGCAACTCTTGGCTATCAGCGAGATGCAGTATACAAGCGACCACCGCATCTTTGTCTCCCACTCCAGACACTCCCACAAGAAGGACTCAAGGCATACTCAGGTCAGTTCCCCCATTCTGCTGAACCATCAGTTTTGTCCTGGTATACTTTAAACTCTTGCACGACGGTTTATGTGAAGGGACGGAGAGAGGAAGGGAGAGAGGAAGGGAGGGAGACAGAAATGAGTGTTAGAGAGGGAGGGAGGGAGACAGAAATGAGTGTTAGAGAGGGAGGGAGGGAGGAAGGAGAGAAATAGTGCGAGTGAGAATAATAGTCAAAGTGAGAAAAAGAGAGAGGGGGGGGGGAGTGAGCGTAAGAGAAATTGAATGAGAGAAAGAGAGAGAGAGAGAGAGAGAGAGAGAGAGAGAGAGAGAGAGAGAGAGAGAGAGAGAGAGAGAGAGAGAGAGAGAGAGAGAGAGAGAGAGAGAGAGAGAGAGAGGGAGGGGGTGGGGCGGATTCCTTTGCTGTCACGTCTAAGAGGAAAGTACGAACCTAAGAACTTGCAAGGCTATCAACAAGACTTAGACCAGGCTTTCTGAGTTGAGAATCAACCCGTCCTCAGGCTCGTTAGAGTAGCGGCCGTCCCCCAACACACATTTATCAATTTTTAACAGTTTAATAAAAATGTTACACACAAATTATTTAACAAAATTCAATGTATAGTTAGACGTAGGTTAGATATTTAGGTTCTGCTGGCGAGTATTTGTGTTTGTAGTGCGTAAGTGATGCATTTGCAGACGCGATTCGAGCAGAGATCGCCAGCAAAGCACTGCTGGAGAAAGGTAAATACGTCAGCAGCTGTGAGTCCTATGTAAACCGTTTTTCATTCATAAGCAGAGGGTTTGGTGGCTGGATTAACGAGTATTTGGCCTTTGTTGATGAGGACAGGCTGGGAGAATGTGCTGGCTTATACACTGTGTTCACATATTCCTGACAAAAAACTTCACGCATCGACTTTAATGAGTGTATACGCATACCCTGCGCGTATATGTGCATGAAGAATTATGAAATCCAGTAAAGATTTATGAAAAGGAGTGAAGAATTCAAAATATAAATGAAGAAATCAAAGTGCATGTCAAAATTTTTAAAAACGTTTAAACAGTTATGAACACGAGTAAACAATTATGAAACCAACTGGTGAATTATGAATTCAAGCTAATTGGTTGGAAGGTAGTTATCACAAAGGATGATAAAGATGCATACAAATGAGACCGAGAGACATAATTAAACCTGAGTTAGGTTTGCATATAAAGTCTTGTGATGTGAGACTAATTACGACAAGAAGGGTTCCTCTTCACTTATTAGTCCAAACCACAGTAAATGAGTATGATAATGACTATTAAAACATGCGAGTGGAGACGACGACGGTCAATGAGGAGTAGAGACGACAAAAAGTGGAAGGAGGCGACGACGATAAACAGGTAGGCAGAAAGACAATAAAATTCTGTATCATAAAATATTTCTCCGAGTTTACGAAACGTTGAGAAAGACGCTGCAGTTGCGTGCAGAGAAAGCTCTTTTTATTTAGTTTAGTCATTTATTATACACACGATTTTTCCCAGGTAGGCGACGATGGAGGGATTACAGAGCCACCAGAGTTCTCTTGTGTGGGTGACGATGGAGGGATTACAGAGCCACCAGAGTTCTGTTGGATGGGTGACGATGGAGGGATTACAGAGCCACCAGAGTTCTGTTGGATGGGTGACGATGGAGGGATTACAGAGCCACCAGAGTTCTGTTAGATGGGCGGTGATGGAGGGATTACAGAGCCACCAGAGTTCTGTTGTATGGGTGACGATGGAGGGATTACAGAGCCACCAGAGTTCTGTTGGATGGGCGGTGACGGAGGGATTACAGAGCCACCAGAGTTCTGTTGTGTGGGTGACGATTGAGGGATTACAGAGCCACCAGAGTTCTGTTGGATGGGCGGTGATAGAGGGATTACAGAGGCACCAGAGTTCTGTTGTGTGGGTGACGATGGAGGGATTACAGAGCCACCAGAGTTCTGTTGGGTGGGCGGTGATGGAGGGATTACAAAGGCACCAGAGTTCTGTTGGGTGGGTGACGATGGAGGGATTACAAAGGCACCAGAGTTCTGTTGTGTGGGTGACGATGGAGGGATTACAGAGCAACCAGAGTTCTGTTGAATAGGCGGTGATGGAGGGATTACAGAGCTATTCCATTTTTATCGTGTTGGCTGTGATGAACAGTTACAGATTCCCATGAGTAATTGATGATACTCAATATTCACTTAGCAAAGCAGGTTACTGAATTTAAGAGCTTATTAGGGAATATATTAGCATATACCAGAAATGAGTGTATATAACAGAGTACATTTTTTTACACTGTTTATAATTGTGAAGTGTGTAGGAGGGGGTAATTTTCCTAGCATAGTTTACGTTATGCGACATTTACAACAGTAAATTGCATTAATATAAACACTTGCATACAATACGAGTTCATTGATGTGAGAACGCAGTGAAAAAATGGTATCCAGCTACTTGGGCCATCGGGAATCGAACCCAGATCTAGCAAGAGCCAACGCTGGCGCTGAACCCCTCATCCTCATCTCAACGGAGAAATAATGCATTACCATGAACGATAAATGCTGTAATCACCAATCCCTGGCGGAAAGCTCGACTTCGCCAAACACACACACACACACACACACACACACACACACACACACACACACACACACACACACACACACACACACACACACACACACACACACAACACAGGTACAACCGTTTGGTTACGTTGTGTTCACTGGGAATCTTGCTTCGTGTAGTACACCCGACACCCCCTTCGCCAAACACACACACAAACACACACACACACACACACACACACACACACACACACACACACACACACACACACACACACACACACACACACACACACAACACAGGTACAACCGTTTGGTTACGTTGTGTTCACTGGGAATCTTGCTTCGTGTAGTACACCTCGACACCCACCGTACATTCCCTCTAGACCTGTAGACATCCTAATTCATAAGACCTGGCGTTTACCTCCGCAAGAGTTGCTCGGACCGAATCTTGAGAGATGTATCACGCGCCTCGCATCCTGTTTGCTCCTGACTGGTTAAGTCTGAAACTTGGATACGGCTTTACTCGCTTGAGACTTTTAGACGAAGACTGGGACTGACTCTGGGTGGAATTGATTACAGAAATTAATCTTGGTGGGGTGCGATTGCCCGATTAATTGCCAGTTTTGTGACGGGATGCTGCTGCCGGCTCATTGACGGGAGAAGACGGCAGATGATGCTGCTGCCGTCATTTTGATGGGGGTGCTGCTACCATCTCTTGACGGGGTGCTGCTGCTGTCACTCGGTTTACTACAGTTCCCAAATTTTTCACTGTTCCCCTTTCTCTTGATTTCTCTCGCTGTTTCCACCAATACTTTCCATTTTCTCCCCCCCCCCAATCTCCTACTTTTCACCTTCTCTTTATTTCCTTTATTTCTAATCCCATTACTTCACATTCCCTTCCTTTTATCCCCCATTCACTATCCCGCCTCCACCCACTGCTTCTCCTGCCGTCCCTGATCATTAATGCAAGCGTGGTGTTAGGAAGGCGCGGGAGGCGGATAATTAAAAGGGCGTGGGGAGGCGTGAGGAAGGAGAGTGGGGAGGTGCCATGGGGAGGGGGATGGGGGGTGGGGAAGGGGGAAGCGGCGTGAGGAACAGGGAGGGGGGAATGCATCCTTCACCGGCTCTGGCTAAATGACCAGAAGGTATGGTAATGTGCCGAAGCCACCAACTTAAGTCGCACAGACTTAATCTCAGGGATGAATGTGGGAGAGATAGCAGCGGGAAGGAAGAGAGAATGAAACTGGGAGAGGAAGGGAGGTAAGCAGAGAGATGGGAGGAGAGAAGGAAGCAAGCAAGTGGGAGAGGGAGAGAGGAAATTGGAAATATAGAAATTAACAGGGAAGTGGCAGATGAAGAGAGGTAAGCAAGGGGATGGATTAGGAATTTAGGTAAGTGGGAGAGGGAGGGAAGCAGAACAGGAGAAGTTCAGGTAAGGAAAAGAAAAGCAAGTCATGGAGAGCAAAGTGACAGAGTTCGGCATAGGATTAAAAAGAAAAATTATAGACAAACGTATACAAATACATGCTACAAATACAAGTTCAAATAAAGTAAATGTATATGTGTACATACAAAAGAATGGGGGTGATAGGAGAAGATAATATTAGTGTTCAGTGAGAAACCACAAGGTCTCCTCTGAATACTTTTTATTTTCTTCTCCGAGGCTATGGGTCCCCACAATATATGTTATGTACACTGGTAATCTTAGGATTTATTAATCGTAGCGTTATTAAGAAGACACCTGGTGTTGTTCTTCAGCAATATCTTGCTCTGGTTAGGCCCCACTTAGATTATGCAGTTCAGTTTGGTCGCCGTACTATAGATATAAATACACTAGAACGCGTCCACTTAGCATGACAAAGTTAAAATTCCCCAATTAGAAACCTGTCATATAAAGAAAGATTGATAAAGCTTAAATTACATTCTCTAGAAAGGCGTAAGACTTATTGGTAACATGATAGAGGTGTACACGTAGATGACTGGACATAAGAAAGAAGGGATATTAATAGAGTATTAAAAGTATCAACACAAGACAGAACACGAAACAATGGGTATATATTAGATAAGTTTAGATTTATGAAAGACCTGGGTAAATACCGGTTCGGTAACAGGGTAGTTGATTTGAGGAACCAATTACCGCGTAACGTGGTGTTGGGATCCCTTGATTGTTTCAAGAGTGGGTTGGACATATATATGAGTGGGATTGGGTGATTATAGATAGAACCTCGTATGGGCCAATAGGCTTTCTGCAGTTAACTTTATTCTTATGTTCTTAGCCCTCCCACCGTTATTAAACAAGCCCAGTGTTTTGTAAATCAATGGCTATAGACAATAAGTAATAAACAATATTGGCCTCTGCTTTACCTTGACCTAATAAGGAATATACACGGTCAAAATCGCTATAGATATGAAAAGATTTAAGAAAATATTTTCTTAAATCTATATAGATTTAAGGTATTTTAATCTAAAAATTTCTTGTTTATATACATTTAAGAAAAAAGACGCAATTCTAACTTTCAAAAACGACAAAAAGAAACTGATGTGTAAAAATGCATTTATGTCCCACGATGAGTTCATTCTGATGGACAATTAATAATTTTGTTGACAGCGAACAAGGCTGACGCTCACATTACATAGCCTGCAGATTTAACCGAGGCTCCAGTGTAGCGAGGTTTGATGTTGGGCTTCAGGTCTGTCAGCAGCTGGAAGGGTATTAAAGTCACAATACCTTACTGACCAACCAATAGGAGGACTTCAGCTCCAGATATAGTCCAATACTAGAAAGAAGCCCCCTCAACGTATATGTACCCCATATATAATATACGCAAATTGTCTCATATATATTAATATATATATATCAGTTTCAGACCACGGAGGAAGAATTGAAACAGGAATTTCCTTAAGTACTATCGTATATTACTACATCTTCAGAACGAATGACTTTCAAAATCATTTCTTCTGAAGATGTATTAATATACGAAAGTACTTAAGGAAATTCCTGTTTCAATTCTTCCTCCGTGGTCAGACACTGTTAAATATTTCATCACGTGTTAATTTTCGTGATTTACAGACATTAATATATATATATATCTATATATATATATATATATATATATATATATATATATATATATATATATATATATATATATATATATATATATATATATATATATATGAAGTTCCTGAAGGAATTGGGGGACAAATTGATCAGCGCTACAAAAGACCAGAGAGCAAAAAGTTTCTTGTTCCAGCGCCTCAGTGTTGCGATTCAGAGGGGAAATGCCTGTTGCGTCTTGGGCACTAGTCCAACTTCAGAGGAATTCGAAGAAGTGTTTGACTTGCAACAATGATCGAACCCGTCTGTGACATTCATCAATGTTTCCCATTGTTGTGTTTTTCAAGAGATCCATAACCTTTAAGCACCTTTTTGCATTATTATTTTTGTATCTACCCTTGTATATCTTGTAACCATCAAATGCATAACATATATATATATATATATATATATATATATATATATATATATATATATATATATATATATATATATATATATATATATATATATTATTAAATATGACCGAAAAAGTAAGATTAATAATTCTAACACGAATTTTCTCAATCTTTCGTACATTTCTTTTCACTGTTGGAGGTAATTCAAAAATCAATTCTCCAAAATTCATTTTTATTTCTAGTCTGACGCGACACGAGCGCGTTTCGTAAAACTTATTACATTTTCAAAGACTTTAGTTTACAAATACACAACTGAATAGAACTTACACATCTCCGTTTTTGTTTATATCTACATTTGAGTGAGGTGGATGGGGTGAGGTGGCATTAATAGGGTATTAATTTCATCAACACAAGACAGAACAAGAGGTGGCATTAATAGGGTATTAATTTCATCAACACAAGACAGAACACGAAACAATGGGTATTGAAATGGAAGTGATTGTAGAAAGCCTATTGGTCCATATTTCTTGATGCTTCTATATTGGAACGGAGTCTTGAGGTGGGTAGAATATAGTTGTGCATTAATTAGCTGTTGATTGTTGATTACCAGCACGACATAACTGTGCCACGACATAGTTAAAAGAATTGTAACCTGGAGTGCTACTGCCCTCACGAGAATCACGAGGTTCGAACCCTCATCACGGCCTTTGTGGATTTATCCATTTGCTATATCACGTTTTTGTGATTTGTGTGGGTATTGAAGTAAGAGCGTAGACGTAGAATATCTGGTTGACAGAGCTGGGTGCATGGGGATAATTGTGTGAAACTCTGGTTTGTGTCTCGGAGAGGCTGCATGATCGGTGTGAGGGCAGTAGCACTCCCTCAATTCTTGTTGCAATTCTTTTACCATGTCACGGCACAGTTGACTAAGCGTGTCTGGGATCATCCCTGGAGTAGGTTCAAACCCTCATCACGGCCCTTGTGGATTTGTTTACCTCGAGTCACTGGGGAGGGACCTTTACAGAGGGCGTCATCAGCAGGCAGTATTTGAAAAGAGGATGACAAAAGTGCTAGAATGGCTTCACATGATGAAAGTGTAACATTGAGTGGCGAGTCTCGTGTTGTGGGGTGATGTCGTGTGAGAGCTCGTGTCATGTCAGTGTGTTTCGTGAGGACCCATATCATGAGAATTTATCGTGAGAACAAGTCACGCAAAAGGTGTCATGTGCAGGTATTCTTTGACAAAGTGTCATGCGAGATTTTCATGTAGAGAGCGAATGTCACGAAAATCATGCCATTTGATGACGGGACTGAAAGCTCTTTAATCATGCGTCTTATAAAGATGATTGAAATGAGAGCAACTGGCGTAATATTATGCAATACTGTTCAGTGAGGCTTTACTGCAGAGCTGATATAATAGAAAAGCAAATATTTTCAGTATAACAATTCGTAATTTGAATCTCCAAATATGTGCAGTGAGCCAGAAACCGGCTCATAAATAACGCTCATGAATTAGATTTCTGATATTTTGAAAACTAGGGGAGTTTGGGTAAAATTTGCCCCATCGCCGTTTTCACTAATTGCCATATTTTCGGTATATCAAGTTGCAATTTGCAACTACAAATATGTGCAGTGAGCCAGAATTCGGCTCAAAAATGACGCTCATGAGCCAGATTTCCGATATTTCCGACATTTTGAAAACTGTGGGGGGTTTGGGTAAAATTTGCTCCATCGCCGTTTTCACTAATTGCCATATTTTCGGTATAACAACTCGTAATTTGCAACTCCAAATATGTGCAGCGAGCAAGAATTCGGCTCAAAAATATACGCTCATGAGTCACATTTCCATGTTTTGAAAACTGTAGGGGGGTTGGGGTAAAATTTGACACATCGACGTTTTCACTAGGTGAAGTTCACTTTCTGGCTCACTCACCAATTAGGTGAGTACTAATTTGCCATATTTTCGGTATGACAAGTCGTAATTTGCAACTCCAAATATGTGCAGGAGTTGGGTATAATTTGATGTTTTGCAGTAAACTTTCTGACTCATGAGCGTTATTTTTGAGCCGAATTCTAGCTCACTGCACATATTTGGAGTTATAAGTTACGACTTATTATACCGAAAATATGGCAATTAGTGAAAACGGCGATGGGTCAAATTTTACCCCCCCTCCCTACAGTTTTCAAAATATCGGAAATATCGGAACTCTGATACACGAAAATCATCTCCCAGAGGGTATTGAGTCATTCCTCTGAATGTTACGCTGACGACGCCAAAATTATGAGAATTATTAAGACAGAGGAGGACAGCTTGAGGCTTCAAGAAGACCTGGACAAGCTGCAGGAATTGTCGAACAAATGGTTGTTAGAATTTAACCCAAGCAAATGCAATGTAATGAATATAAATGTAGGGAGCAGGAGGCCAGATACAAGGTATCATTTGTGAGATGAAATACTTCAAGAGTCAGAGAGAGAGAGAGAGAGAGAGAGAAAGACCTGGGGGGTTGATATCACGCCAGACCTGTCCCCTGAAACTCATATCAAGAGGATAACATCAGCGGCATATGCCAGGTTGGCTAACATAAGAACGACCTTTAGAAATTTGTGTAAGGGATCTTTCAGAACTTTGTATACCACATATGTCAGACCAATCCTGAAATATACGGCTCCACCATGGAGTTCATATCTAGTCAAGCATAAGACTTAACTGGAAAAGGTTCACAGGTTTGCCATCAGACTAGTACCCGAATTGAGGAGTATGAGCTACGAGGAGAGATTACGGGAATTAAACTTCACGTCACTGAGAGACAGAAGAGTTAGAGGGGACATGATCACCACATACAAGATTTTCAGAGGAATTGATAGGGCAGATAAAGATGAACTATTTACCACAAGAGGCTCACGCACTAGGGGACACAGGTGGAAATTGAGTGCCCAAATGAGTCATAGAGACGCGAGAAAGAATTTTTTCAGTGTCATAGTAGACAAATGGAATGCATTTGGAAGTGATGTGGTGGAGGCTGACTCCATACATAGCTTCAAGTGCAGATATGATAGAGTCTAGTAGGCTCGAGACCTGTTCATTAGTTGATTGACAGTTGAGAGTCGGGACCAAAGAGCCAGAGCTCAACCCCCGCAAGCACAACTAGGTGAGTACACACACACACACACACACACAGACGCACACACACACACACAAACACACACCTATGTACGTGCTGGAACCTGAGCATACAGACACCTACACACTCATTGATTATTGACTTCTGATATGTTACTGGACTCTAGGACGTGTGTACAGCAATCCAGTGCCCAGGAAAGAACATGGGAAAATCGACTACCGAGTTAATGTGACAGTATACACGCCGAACAAAACACAGGTAAACACGCCAAACACGGGAATACACGCCAAACACAGGTATTCACGCCAAACATAGGAATACACGCCAAACACAGGTATTCACGCCAAACACAGGCAAACACGCAAAACACAGGCAAACAATCCAAACCCAAGCTATCAAACCAGCTATCAATATTCACAACAGAATTGTATGTTTTGTACCAAGCTCTTCAAATAATTACAACACTACCAGCCAGGAAATACACAATCTATAGTGACTCCAAAAGCAAGATTCAAACCATTACGTACGATACTAAAACATGGAAAGAGCTTATCCATTCATACCTACATCTTCCACATGAACATCTTTCAAAAGGATATGACATATCAATGGTCCTGGGACCAATGGGTCCCAGGACAATGTGGAATACTCCACAACGAACTTGTAGAGCAACTAGTAAAAGCGATACACGATTCAACTATCATCACATATCATCAAGTTCCCCATATTGCACAGAAATGAGCACTAAAATCCACCATCAACCACGAATGTAGTGAAATTAAAAACATGCACTTCAATATTCTGTGGAACCATTAAATTGACAGGGGGAAGCTGTGAAACACGCCAGGCATAAAAACAGAGAAATAGATGTAACAATGACCAGACAAAGCATGGAACACACCAAACTAGCCACACACAGCTGTACATACAGGGCATATATAAATTAAATTTGTGTTCACTGCCATTTTCCAGAGACAATTGAACACTGCCTCCTACACTGTTTAAAACATCATAGTGGCAGAGTTCATTTCATACATGTACCAATTTGGAAGAAGAGATCTCCCACTACATATAAAAAATCAAGTAGTCAAAGCATTAGCTAAATATATCCCGTCAACTCAAAAATTAGTCCACATCTGACCTGTTCCAATAATTTAAACCACCGGGAGAATCACGCATGGAAAATAAGTCCTAGCTAGATAAAGTGAAAAGTAACAACCAGCTACGCCTTAAATACAACATCCAGCCCTCGCCGCCATGCGTCAAGTCTAACTAAAAAACGTTTAGTTTCGCCATTACCCTTGCATCAACTGCAACATCATCATCATTCAAGCCTTGCCAAATAAACATTGACGCGCTACTGTGATTCGTCTCCGAGCATTACCACGTGAGTAGTCATCGGGAGGAGAACACCTTTAAGCAAGCTTCATGTACCGTAAATAATAAGAGAGGTAAACACGAAAACACAAGCAAACAAGCCAGACATAGGTAAGCACACCTAGAACAATTAGCATAATATATCCTCACATTTTCAATTATATCACTGCATTAGGTGTTTTATTCAGGACAAAACAGCACACATACATAATGTATACAAAACCAATCAAAATATTGTCTCTAATTTCGATGTAAATACTTTATGTAATTCCATGATGAGCCAATACACTCGTAGTTCCTCATGAGAGATAGATGTAACATTTATTTTCATTAAAACATATGTAATCTACTGATACAAGTGCTCATGTTGTCCTCAAGTACTCAGGTTTTACTAACAAGAACTCCTATTACATCTGAGTTGTACATTTTATAATACATATGAGCTGTAAATATTGTAATACATGTACACTGTAATTCTCACACATACACATGTTTTAGTAATACGTGCATACATTGTACACAATTCCCATCCGCAATGCCAGTACCAGATATAAAAACTTTCCTACATCCCCATGGCATTTAAAATCACTTAATTGTTGCCAATCAATATAAACAACTTATAATTATCTGGATAATCGAATAAATTATTTTTTCTTATCCGGGTACTGTATGTTAATTCATTGTATTCCCTTTGCTGATATATACACCGTTTTGAGCTTACACAAAAACTCCTATATTGGCTTCCCGGCAGACTTGGAATCCATTTGTTATTTTGCTGACGTATGTAAATCCATTTGATTCCCTTGCTGACATTCGCAAAATCCAATCTAGTCTCTTACTGACAGATAAGAAGCTCTATTTTTACCATTTTTGCGCTGCCAGATATGGAATCCTTTCATTGTTTCCCTGACATGTGTAAAATCATTTTAATGTATTGTGAATTTTTACAAGGACTCGTTCTTTCTCTTGCTTACATTCTTCTTTCAGCCAGAATCACACAACTTAGACCAGTTGTCTAATATAGTCTGGGTGTATTTACGTTTAAACTTAAGTAAAACCATGATTCAAGTACTGAAATGCATGCATTTTTTTTGGTGGGGGGGGGGGGATGGTGGATGCTCGGTGTTGGGTTTAAGACCTATCAAGCGTTGAGAGGTTATTAAGGCCACTACAAAAACTGACCAACCTGAAAAATTTCTTAAGTCCTGAACATACTCCTAGGGAAAAAGCAAACTCTCAGTGTATGTACACCGATAAGCAGTACTCCTCTTGATATGTTTACCCCTGATCGTCTAACTGTTTGTATGAATGGCATTATTATCAAATATGGGACAATTTTGTTTTCCCTGAGGTATGTTATAGCAAAACAGACTAGTTAAATTAGATTAGGCTGCTAAGTTAGTTTGCGAATAACTTAACAGATTTGCACATGTTCACTTTTAAAGAAGTTCGGATTATGTAATGTTTTTAACAAATGTATTATAAAATTATGTCCTTAAATGCTTATCAACTTAATAATAAAATAATGATTATTTTATCCTTTATTCAACAGCTACCAATACTAAGACGCTTCTCATTTTGCCTCTAACAAATCAAAGATTCTTCCATTCTACCATCAAGAGATATAAGCTTCTTCCACCGACAGATCTAACGTTCTTCAATTTTTCTACCGACAGATCTAAAACTTCACGTTCTCCTCGCGACAGATCAATTAATCTTCACATTCTGCCACCGACAGATGTGGTTTCTTCACATACGGAACGTGACGAAGAATGACGAAGGAGAGTATGAGTGCCAGACGTCCACACATCCCCCTATGTCTTTTATGACCTTCCTCAAAGTGCAGAGTAAGTGCCAACTTGCTTGCTGCTGCTGCATGTTCCATCAGATGAGTGACAGAGTGCTAAGTTGCCTGTAGTCGCTGCATGTTCCGTCAGATTTGGGACAAAGTGCTAAATTGCCTGTAGTCGCTGCATGTTCCGTCAGGTGGGGACAGTACAAAGTTCCCTGTAGTTCGGTAAAGTCGTTTTCTTCGTGTCCTGAAATCTTTCTGTCGGAAAAACAGGTATGACCAGGTTGGCCTTTTTGCTCTGTGAATTCCCTCTTCGATGAGAATATGGGCAGCAAAGCCAAGGGCTACACAAAGTGTGAAGACTATGCGGTTCTAGATGAGTTCCAAGGGTAGAGTTAGGACGACGTATACAAAATCCTTCGTACTGGGGCTTTCGCCGTTGAAATGTAGATTTCGGATCGTGTATCCCACTCGATCCTCAGATGTGATCTGGTAGAATCTTGTCTGCTAATTCAGAGCATAAATTCCCTAGGATGTATATCCCGGTAAAGGTAATTATAAGAGCGGTAAGCCATTACGACTATATAGCAATCTAGTCGTAATATAGCAATATAGGTAAAGCTGTCTGAATTGCTTTGTGTTTGCCTTTCCAACCAAGTCTGATGAGCAGCAGCCTTGTTCGGTTTCAATGGGAGTTACCCTCGGCAATCGGCCAGATTCTACCAAAAATTTTTTTCAGGAAATACACGGGTATTTACCAAAGAAAAAGGGTTTATTGATTATTTCAAGCGTAGGTTAGACATATGCTTGCATACGTTTGAGTGGATTTAAGAATGAGCTGACTCAAATGGGCCAAAAGGCCTTCTGCATTTTTATTTGTCACGAAATAGGGAAATAGTTCTACCTGTTAGAATAAACGTTGTAATCATATACAGGACTTCTGAAAAGCAGCACCGAGGACTGCACTGACATATTAAGTAGTAAAACAACCATCTCCTCCTGTAGGACCTCGCTAATCAATAACCCGATAGTCATTAGGCTTTCATCTGATAGTCATTTGATCTATCTCCATTGGATAACAAATACCGTCTCACTATGATCTATCTCCTCCAAATGGCCATCAGATTAATGTACAACGCTCAATATTTTCACAGTTTTCATGTCCCATCACCTGGCGTTCATGTTAAGTCAGCTACTACATGCATATTCAATGACCATGAATTCATACTCAGCGTGTGATTTCGACGTATGTCATTCTAGATAAAATATTTTTCACAATATTTTGTTGTCCCCGTAGCACGGAAGAAGCCACTTAACGTCGACACCGTACAACCGTGTTTTGCTAATAATTTGGTATATTACCATCATTTATTTCGGTCTCCCATTTGTTTGTTTTTTCTAATGTATTTCAGAATAACTGAAATTGTGAGCTGCAATATATATACATATATAATGTGTATGCAATTCTCGGCAGCTAATTAAATAGAGTAATGAAAGCCTTGTCTTCAATACATGAATCATTAAGATATATTGTCATTTACAGTAAAAAAAAAGTTTAATATCAATTATTCGTTCCTCATCAAGTATGCATTTTGGGTAATAAATCTCTATTGATTTTGCTACTTAAATATGAATGACGTTGCACAGCTAATATGCTTATATATATATACATACATATATATATATATATATATATATATATATATATATATATATATATATATATATATATATATATATATATATATATATATATATATATATATATATATATATATATATATATATATATGCAAACAAGCCTGAATGGTCCCCAGGACTATATGCGACTGAAAACTCACACCCCAGAAGTGACTCGAACCCATACTGCCAGGAGCAACGCAACTGGTATGTACAGGGACGCCTTAATCCGCTTGACCATCACGACCAGACATAAGGAAGTGATAGCCGAGGCTATTTGAACCACTCCCCCGCCGGCACTTGTGTTCCTCACGTGTTGCCCCAAAGAATGAGGTGATTTGATAAAATGCTATGCCCAAGATTACCATCCGAGTGCCGGCGGGGGAGTGGTTCAAATAACCTCGGCTATCACTTCCTTATGTCCGGTCGTGATGGTCAAGCGGATTAAGGCGTCCCTGTACATACCAGTTGCGTTGCTCCTGGCAGTATGGGTTCGAGTCACTTCTGGGGTGTGAGTTTTCAGTCGCATATAGTCCTGGGGACCATTCAGGCTTGTTTGCATTTGTGTTCCTCACGTGTTGCCCCAAAGAATGAGGTGATTTGATAAAATGCTATGCCCAAGATTACCATCCGAGTGCCGGCAGGGAAGTGGTTCAAATAGCCTCGGCTATCACTTCCTTATGTCCGGTCGTGATGGTCAAGCGGATTAAGGCGTCCCTGTACATACCAGTTGCGTTGCTCCTGGCAGTATGGGTTCGAGTCACTTCTGGGGTGTGAGTTTTCAGTCATATATATATATATATATATATATATATATATATATATATATATATATATATATATATATATATATATATATATATATATATATTATTAAATATGACCGAAAAAGTAAGATTAATAATTCTAACACGAATTTTCTCAATCTTTCGTACATTACGCTTCACTGTTGGAGGTAAATCAAAAATCACTTCTCCAAAATTCATTTTTATTTCTAGTCTGACGCGACACGGGCGCGTTTCGTAAAACTTATTACATTTTCAAAGACTTCACAAATACACAACTGATTAGAACTTACGTCTCTCTGATATTATATCTACATTTGAGTGAGGTGGGAAGGATGATGTGGCATTAACACAAGACAGAACAGGGGATATTAATAGGGTATTAAAAGTATCAACACAAGACAGAACAGAAAACAATGGGTATTGAATAGAAGTGTTTGTAGAAAGCCTATTGGTCCATATTTCTTGATGCTTCTATATTGGAGCGGAGTCTTGAGGTGGGTAGAATATAGTTGTGCAATAATTGGCTGTTGATTGCTGGTGTTGACTTCTTGATGTGTAGTGCCTCGCAAACGTCAAGCCGCCTGCTATCGCTGTATCTATCGATGATTTCTGTGTTGTTTACTAGGATTTCTAGTAATCATCGATAGATACAGCGATAGCAGGCGGCTTGACGTTTGCGAGGCACTACACATCAAGAAGTCAACACCAGCAATCAACAGCCAATTATTGCACAACTATATTCTACCCACCTCAAGACTCCGCTCCAATATAGAAGCATCAAGAAATATGGACCAATAGGCTTTCTACAAACACTTCTATTCAATACCCATTGTTTTCTGTTCTGTCTTGTGTTGATACTTTTAATACCCTATTAATATCCCTTGTTCTGTCTTGTGTTAATGCCACATCATCCTTCCCACCTCACTCAAATGTAGATATAATATCAGAGAGACGTAAGTTCTAATCAGTTGTGTATTTGTGAAGTCTTTGAAAATGTAATAAGTTTTACGAAACGCGTCCGTGTCGCGTCAGACTAGAAATAAAAATGAATTTTGGAGAAGTGATTTTTGATTTACCTCCAACAGTGAAGCGTAATGTACGAAAGATTGAGAAAATTCGTGTTAGAATTATTAATCTTACTTTTTCGGTCATATTTAATAATATATGTCTACAGGAAAGACTGCTACCAAAATATACTAATATATATATATATATATATATATATATATATATATATATATATATATATATATATATATATATATATATATGTATGTCGTACCTAGTAGCCAGAACGCACTTCTCAGCCTACTATGCAAGGCCCAATTTGCCTAATAAGCCAAGTTTTCATGAATTAATTGTTTTTCGACTACATAACCTCACCTAACCTAACTTTTTCGGCTACCTAACCTAACCTAACCAATAAAGCTAGGTTAGGTTAGGTTAGGTAGGGTTGGTTAGGTTCGGTCATATATCTACGTTAATTTTAACTCCAATAAAAAAAAATTGACCTCATACATAATGAAATGGGTATCTTTATCATTTCATAAGAAAAAAATTAGAAAAAATATATTAATTCACGAAAACTTGGCTTATTGGATAAATCGGGCCTTGCATAGTAGGCCGAGAAGTGCATTCTGGCTACTAGGAACGACATATATATATATATATATATATATATATATATATATATATATATATATATGCGAACAAGCCTGAATGGTCCCCAGGACTATATGCG
The DNA here is from genome assembly GCF_040958095.1 of Procambarus clarkii. NCBI lineage: Eukaryota > Metazoa > Arthropoda > Malacostraca > Decapoda > Cambaridae > Procambarus > Procambarus clarkii. The sequence continues at coordinate 16,344,057 of NC_091175.1, forward strand.
ACTGAAAACTCACACCCTAGAAGTGACTCGAACCCATACTCCCAGGAGCAACGCAACTGGTAACTACAGGACGCCTTGATCCGCTTGACCATCACGACCAGACAAAAGGAAGTGATAGCCGAAGCTATTTGAACCACTTCCCTGCCGGCACCTGGATGATAATCTTGGGCATAGTATTTTATCAAATCACCTCATTCTTTGGGGCACACGTGAGGAACACAAATGCGAACAAGCCTGAATGGTCCCCAGGACTATATGCGACTGAAAACTCACACCCCAGAAGTGACTCGAAACCAATACTCCCAGGAGCAACGCAACTGGTAACTACAGGACGCCTTAATCCGCTTGACCATCACGACCGGACAAAAGGAAGTGATAGCCGAAGCTATTTGAACCACTTCCCCGCCGTTTTGATAAAATGCTATGCCCAAGATTACCATCCGAGTGCCGGCGGGGAAGTGGTTCAAATAGCTTCGGCTATCATTTCCTTTTGTCCGGTCGTGATGGTCAAGCGGATTAAGGCGTCCTGTAGTTACCAGTTGCGTTGCTCCTGGGAGTATGTGTTCGAGTCACTTCTGGGGTGTGAGTTTTCAGTCATATATATATATATATATATATATATATATATATATATATATATATATATATATATTTTGGTAGCAGTCTTTCCTGTAGACATATATTATTAAATATGATCGAAAAAGTAAGATTAATAATTCTAACACGAATTTTCTCAATCTTTCGTACATTTCTTTTCACTGTTGGAGGTAAATCAAAAATTAATTATCCAAAATTCATTTTTATTTCTAGTCTGACGCGACACGAGCGCGTTTCGTAAAACTTATTACATTTTCAAAGACTTTAGTTCACAAATACAATGTATTTGTGAACTAAATACAATGTATTTGTGAACTAAAGTCTTTGAAAATGTAATAAGTTTTACGAAACGCGCTCGGGTCGCGTCAGACTAGAAATAAAAATGAATTTTGGAGAATTGATTTTTTATTTACCTCCAACAGTGAAAAGAAATGTACGAAAGATTGAGAAAATTCGTGTTAGAATTATTAATCTTACTTTTTCGGTCATATTTAATATATATATATATATATATATATATATATATATATATATATATATATATATATATATATATATATATATATATATATATATATGTGTGTGTGTGTGTGTGTGTGTGTGTGTGTGTGTGTGTGTGTGTGTGTGTGTGTGTGTGTGTGTGTGTGTGTGTGTGTATGTATAATAGACATACACATCTGTTCGTGTATTCACCTATCAGTCTATTCATCCATCTATATATTCATATATCTATAAACCATTTACCCATCTTTCCCTCTATCCATTCATCTTCTCTATCCATTTATTTATCTATCTATCCATCAATGTGTCAATCCATCCATCTTCCCTCTTTATACATCCATCTATCTGTCTTTCGATTTATCCATCCATTTATTCGTCTATTCTTCCATCTAACTATTCAGCTTTCTATCCCTCAATCTTTCTCCATTTTTCTATCCATCCATTTAATATCCGTCCATTTAGAATCCTCCCATTTAGTATCAATCCATTCAGAATCCATCCATTTAGAATGCATCCTATTATGTATCCTTTCATCCATTTATTCGTCTATACATCTAACCACTATCTATCCATATCTGTCTCTCTGTCTCTCTCTTATATAAATTATAATTTTGTACCATTACTGTGTGGTGGTCGCCCTGGGGAACAGATTAGCAGTGTGAAATATTGACAAATAGAATGGTGTTCCCATTTACGTTGCGAAAGCCGTAGGGGCTTTAGAAACCTTTGAAGTTGGTGAAAGACCGTCTGTTTTATGCGAGTGTGGTCAAATTATGGTCAGCAGGAAATTGCTGTTAATTTTCCCATGGGTCTAAGAGGAACTGTGTATATTACTATAAGATAAAAATTATTTGGAAAATATTTTGGTACGAAGCCGGGGTGCAGAGCCGAAAATCGTCGTGGGAGTCTGATTGTGATATTGACACGTTGTTCGCTTTTGAATTCTGGCGACTCCGAGAAACCTATGTTCATCCCATACCCCAGACTATTTTCTCTGCCAATTTGGGTGAGGCTAGCCCTAAGCGTTTAGCCAATCGTGAATCTAAAAGAAGGAGTTAATTTACTGTTCAGTGGTGTGGTTGCTGCATGAAGTTTAGGTAAAGCTAAGACCTATTTCATTGCTCCATAGTGTGGTTGCTGCACATCTGGATGAGCACCCATCACACTGGATTGGCCTGGTATGGTCAACAAACTGTTTGCAATCTGTCTGGCCACTCGTCATATTATATTGGTTTAGTATCGTGTACGAACTGCTGTTTAGAATCTGAATTGACATCTACAATATTGCATAAGCCCACTTCTCCCATTCCAAATCCAACGACAGCCATAGACGGGAAATATTGCAAACCAAAATAACTCTAATCTTTGCACACCTTTAACAACGCTGCAACTGGCTGCTAATTCGCTCACAAATATATGATTAGTGAATTTGTGTGATTCAAGGTTAGCTCTTCAACTGCTTGAAAACCCAATTTGTAAAATTCGCATTAATGATCACGTAATAGTCCAGAAATACTGGACAATTATGAGTAAATAGAATAAATAGAAATAAGAAACACAGGTTTACCAGTTGATTTATTGGTAAAGCTGTGTTCCTCATTTCAATTTAATCACCAAGCTATATTTTTTTGGTTTGCTTTATTTACTCATCAAGCTGTATTTCTTATTTTTATTTACTCGCTGAGCAATATTTCGTATTTACTTCAAACTGCGTTTGTCCAACTGACTGAAGGTGTGTGTCTTTCCAGTCCAATGGGATTATCCCTGCTTGTTCTCACCAATCGCATTCAGTGGGTGAAAACATTTCGGCAGTAATAGTTTCAACCTGTTTAACCGAGTTTTAAATCTGGCAGTTTTATCCCTTTGCTATCTTTTAGTATCGTTTAGTAAAAAAGGAATGAATTTGTTTTATCTAGATACATAATTTTTTTACGATAACGTATTTTGGCAACTTATGTGCGGGAAATGAAAAATAATTTATCATAATAATTAGACCATTAAGTGGTTTACTTTAAATGCTAATCTTTAAATAATTGAAGCTTTATATATGAATCCTCAACACGAAGTCATGACGACATATATACATTGTTCATGAAGCCTTGGCAATCTTTCATGTTCGTTAGTCACATTATACATATTCTAGCAAAATCAAATTTGTGGACAATGTAGTTTTTAGTGTTTTTAAGTAATCAAATATTTTTCTATAATAGTATCCAATATGATATAAAAGTGGCATTTTGGTAATTAATATGACTTCAACAGACAGAAAGATATTCCGTTAACTAAGACCTTATTACTGTTACGCCCGAATACGTGATAAATCAATGACCAACAAAAAAAAATGAGAGGGGGAGAGTGAGGAAAGAAGAATAAAAAAATGGAAGATGAGGAACAGGAAACTGTCTCCTCTCAGATTTCATTCTAGTTTCAGATTAAGTTGGGTGGAAACAGTCTCTGCTGACGTCGTGTACCCAAGATTTTTTCAAGTCTAACCCGGTTGAAAATGTAATAACACTGGTTTTTTATATATAAATAATTCCTCTTCTAAAAAATATGCAATGTTATTCCCATCACGAAATTAAAATATGGCTTCACAATATTTCCATTTCCATGCAACTAAAGCTACTAGTTGATATATATATATATATATATATATATATATATATATATATATATATATATATATATATATATATATATATATATATAAATATATATATATATATATATATATATATATATATATATATATATATATATATATATATATAGAAGGGATACCAGGGACCCATAGCCTCGGAGAAGAAAATAAAGAGTTCTCAGAGAAGACCTTGTGGATCCTCACTGAACACTGATATTTTCTTCTCCTACCACCCCTATTCTTTTGGTATGTGTGAATATTTATCTAACTTTATTTGAAAATGTCATTACACAAAAAAAGTTACAATATTGATTACATGCAGGGTACAAGGCTGCTTGTCACAAGTTGAACAGCTCCTCCAGCTCCTCAGATGGCGGGCAGGAACCATGGATGCAGTAAGCATTTCCTCTCTGGATTGCCACACTATGGCGCTGAAAAAGAAAACTGGCAGCTCTAGGGTCTCTAGTTGTTTCGATTAGCTTAGACCCCAACTCCTTCAAAAAGCTAGCAGCACTTTTACCCCAGGCACCAAGTGTCTCTGATGCAATGGGGACAATATATATATATATATATATATATATATATATATATATATATATATATATATATATATATATATATATGTTGTACCTAGTAGCCAGAACGTCGTACTCGGCCTACTATGCAAGGCCCGATTTGCCTAATAAGCCAAGTTTTCCTGAATTTATATATTTTTCAATATTTTTTCTTATGAAATGATGAAGCTATCAATTTCATTATGTATTAGTTTTTTTTTTAAATTTGAGTTAAAGCTAACGTAGATATATGATCGAACCTAACAAACCCTACCTAACCTAACTCCACCTATCTTAACCTAACCTAAACTAACACAACTAAGTCAACAAATTATGTTCTACATATAATATAATAATAATAATTCAAATAAACCAATTGGAAACAATTTATGGAAAATAATTAGGTACGACATATCTATCTATCTATCTATCTATATATATATATAAATATATATATATATATATATATATATATATATATATATATATATATATATATATATATATATATATATAACTCACACTGAAACTCACACCCCACACCCCAAAAGTGATTCGAACTCATACTGCCAGAAGCAATGCATCTGATGTACAGGATCCCTTAACCACTCGACCAACACGACCGGACAAAAGAGGATGGTAGCCGAGGCTAATTCCCCATCCCCCCGCCGGCACTCTGTTGGTAATCTTGGGCATGGTATTTTATCAAATCACCTCATTCTTTGGGGCACACGTGAGGAACACAAATGCGAACAAGCCTGAACGGGTCCAGGCATATATGCAACTGAAAACTCACACCCCAGAAGTGACACGAACCCATACTGCCAGAAGCAATGCATCTGATGTACAGGATCCCTTAACCACTCAACCAACACGACCGGACAAAAGAGGATGGTAGTCGAGGCTACCATCCAATTTATTACACACACACACACACACACACACACACACACACACACACACACACACACACACACACACACACACACACACACACACAGGGAGGGGGAGTGGCACTCCTAATAAAGCGGAAATGGAAGTTTGAAGACCTGGGAAATCGGGTTACCAGTGAGTGCACAAGCTTCATACATGGAACTCTGACAATAGATGGGAGGAAGATTGTGATCTTGGTAATCTACAATCCCGCACCAAACAGTAGAAGACCCAGGCAGGAGTATGATGACAACAACAAGGCATGTATAGATGAACTGCAGAAGGCAGCAACACTAGCCCACAGAATGAGAGTGAAGCTGCTGATCATGGGGGACCTAAATCATGGAGAGATAAATTAGGAATCAAGGAATCCCCATGGAGGGGACGAAACGTGGGGAGCAAAATTAGTAGATGTTATAGACAGGAATTTCCTAACACAACATGTGAAGGAAGACACAAGGGAAAGAGGAGGAGATGCACCGAGCCTATTAGACCTGATTTTCACCCAGAACGTAGAAGATATCGAGAATTTAGAGCATGAAATACCTCTAGGGGCCAGTGACCATTGTGTCCTAGTCTTTGGCTACATGATGGAGGTCAAACTTATGACCATGGGACAAGAGATCTGGGAAAGGAGAGTTGACTACAGGAAAGGGGAATATAAGAGGATAAGGGACTATCTGGGTGAAGTGCAGTGGGAGGAAGAAATTAGAGGAAAAACAGTCCAAGATATGATGGACCTAGTCATACAGAAATGCCAGGAGGCTGAAGAGAGATTTATACCAACAGTAAAGGGGAAAAAAATAAGAAGGAATATAATAACCCATGGTTTAATAGACAGTGTCAGGAAGCAAAAATGGCCAGCAGGCGGGAGTGGAGGAAGTACAGAAGACAAAGGACAGAGGACAACTGGATCAGATGCAACAAAGCTAAGAACGATTACATTAACATAAGACGAACATCGGAAAGGGACTATGAGAACGATATTGCAATCAAAGCGAAAAAAACAACCTAAGTTACTACACATTCATATAAGAAGAAAAATGTCGGTGAACGACCAATTGACTAGACTAAGGAAGACAGAGGGGGCATATACTGAAAGTGACAAGGAAATCTGCGAGGCACTGAATGCCAGTTTCCATGGAGTGTTCACTACCGAGCCTGAGCAGCTCCCATTGTTGGAAGGGGTTACCCTAATTGAAAGACTATCAGATTTAGAGGTGACAGCAGAGGAGGTAATGAAACAGTTGACAACTCTAGATGCAACTAAAGCAGTTGGACCAGGCAAAGTATCACCGTGGATACTAAAAGAAGCAGCGCAGGCCCTCAGCATGTCTCTGGCAATGATCTTTAATGAGTCACTTATGTCGGGAGAATTGCCCAGTTGCTGGAAGAAGGCAAATGTCGTGCCGATCTTCACGAAAGACGATAGGGAGGAGGCAAACATCGACATGTAGGACTCTACGTTTTTTTTTTTTTTAAATGATGATTATGACGACTTTAGAAATAACTATAGACCTGTATCTCTGACAAGCATCCCCTGTAAAATACTAGAAAGAATAATTAGACTACGACTGGTTGCACACCTGGAGAACATTAGGTTTGTGAACAAACATCAACATGGGTTCTGGACAGGGAAATCGTGCCTAACAAACCTTCTGGAATTCTATGATAAAATAACGAGGATAAGACAGGACAGAGATGGTTGGGCAGACTGCATATTTCTGGACTGCCAAAAAGCCTTTGATACAGTACCGCACTTGAGACTGCTGTTCAAACTCGAGAGGCAGGCGGGGGTGGGGGGAAAGGTCCTAGCATGGATAAGGAACTACCTAACAGGAAGGAGCCAAAGTGTTACGGTAAGGGGCGAGAAGTCGGACTGGCGAACAGTAACAAGTGGAGTACCACAAGGATCGGTGCTGGGACCAATTCTATTTCTTGTTATGTTAACGACATGCTTACAGGCGTAGAGTCCTACATGTCGATGTTTGCGGATGACGCAAAGTTGATGAGAAGAGTTGTGACAGATGAGGATTTCAGGATCCTGCAAGAGGACCTGAACAGGTTGCAGAGATGGTCAGAGAAATGGCTACTGGAATTCAACACGAGCAAATGTAAAGTTATGGAAATGGGATTAGGAGATAGGAGACCAAAGGGACAATACACAATGAAGGGGAACAGCCTACAAGTGACGACGCGCGAAAGAGACCTGGGTGTGGACGTAACACCTAATCTATCTCCTGAGGCACATATAAATAGGATAACGACAGCAGCGTACTCTACACTGGCCAAAGTTAGAACATCATTCAGAAACCTAATTAAGGAGGCATTTAGGGCGCTTTACACTGCCTACGTGAGGCCAGTCTTAGAGTATGCCGCCTCATCATGGAGTCCCCATCTTAAGAAGCATATAATGAAACTGGAAAAGGTTCAGAGGTTTGCAACGAGACTCGTCCCAGAGCTACGAGGGATGGGGTATGAGAAGCGCCTGAGGGAACTGTGCCTTACGACACTAGAAAGAAGGGAGAGGGGGGACATGATAGGAACGTATAAAATACTCAGAGGGATTGACAGAATGGACATAGACGAAATGTTCACACGGAATAGTAACAGAACGAGGGGAAATGGATGGAAGCTTGAAACTCAGATGAGTCACAGAGATGTTAGGAAGTTTTCTTTTAGCGTGAGAGTAGTGGGAAAATGGAATGCACTTCAGGAACAGGTTGTGGCAGCAAATACTATTCATAATTTTAAAACCAGGGAAATGGGACAGGAGTCATTGCTGTAAACAACCGATGCTCGAAAGGCGCTATCCAAGAGTCAATGCTCGATCCTGCAGACACAACTAGGTGAGTACAACTAGGTGAGTACACACACACACACACACACACGCGCGAACAAGCCTGAATGGTCCCCAGGACAATATGCAACTGAAAACTCACACCCCAGAAGTGACTCGAACCCATACTCCCAGGAGCCACGCGATTAAGCCACAGGATTAAGGCGTCTTGTACATACCAGTTGCGTGGCTCCTGGGAGTATGGGTTCGAGTCACTTCTGGGGTGTGAGTTTTCAGTTACACACACACACATATATATATATATATATATATATATATATATATATATATATATATATATATATATATATATATATATATATATATAAATATATATATATATATATATATATATATATATATACATATATATATATATATATATATATATATATATATATATATATATATATATATAAATATATATATATATATATATATATATATATATATATATATATATATATATATATATATATATATATATTTCTTTTCATCCATCATAATACTAATTCTTCTCTCCTATTTTGACTCATGACACAAGCTTTAGAGACATATAACATGTAAAGAGACCTCAAAAGCTGTGAATTTAAGGAAATATATTAAAATCACGTGACTTGGCCGACATACAAACCCCTGTGTCTTTGAACCCTGCTCCAACACGCAGTTTAATATGTCGAAGTTGTAAATATTGCGAATAAAGTTCAAAGGTGTTAGTCCTACTTTTTTCACTTATTTTTTCCTTTTTTGTTTTGTTTTTTAAACTCTGGTGTTTTTTCTTTTATCAGAAACCGGGATTTCGGGTTTTAAAATAGTGAGGCAGTAGAAGCGAGTCCGAGAGAGGTTTTCTTTTTTGTCCACGTCCTCCAGCGAGCCAGGATATATACCATGAGCTCTGTCTTTTTTATTTTCAGCGTTTGAATATTTGAATAAAATAATTCAGGTCACGTCATTAATGAACGAGTCGTTAAACGAACTCTGCAAGATCTGATTCCAATTCTTGGTTTTGAGTCCAAAATGGTTAATTTTCCATTATATGTAATATATTATATATGTAGTGTGAAGCCTCTAGTAAGATTGTGTAGACCCGAAGCCGTAGAAAAGGAAGTAAATTAAGAGAACCTTGCCGTACAAATATATTTCGTTTACTTCGTTCACCGAGGAACCGAACTCTGGTCTGCAAAATTATGGCATCGTCAATCTACCAACTAGCCATAACGAGCATGATGGTCTCGGAGTGGCTGTTCCTTCCAACATGTGGGAGAGAATGGTTCGATCCCACAAGTGTACTATTGAGCGCTTGTGCTGTAGTGGTGCTATGTATCCTCCTCATAACTCCAATCTTCCACATAACGCCCACATCCCCCACATAACTACCCCTCCTCCACATAAGATAGTTTAATAGCCAAGGTTGCAAAATAATGTTCATATTGCATTGCGCTTTCCGAGGGTATATATTTCAGTAATGCTCATTAAAGCCGCGCTGTGGTTAAGGTAAAATTGTATGTGCTTATTGCTGTTGCCTGCCAGCTGTGGTTGTCTTCTGCTACTGAGATGTTGCCTGCCAGCTGTGGTTGTCTTCTGCTACTGAGATGTTGCCTGCCAGCTGTGGTTGTCTTCTGCTACTGAGATGTTGCCTGCCAGCTGTGGTTGTCTTCTGCTACTGAGATGTTGCCTGCCAGCTGTGGTTGTCTTCTGCTACTGAGATGTTGCCTGCCAGCTGTGGTTGTCTTCTGCTACTGAGATGTTGCTTGCCAGCTAAGGTTTTCTTCTGATGATGAGCCAGGGTCTACTTGAGCTTGAATGATTGTCAAACGAAAATAAAATATATAAAAACCATAGCAAGAAAAAAAATTATATAGCTATTGGAAGATTTCTGAGGCGCAAACGGAGAGTCGTGTATTGAACGCTCCAGGGTATGGTCGCTGCCCACGGCCACACCTGACATATTGGGGTTATCTTGTGACTACATGTTGAGGGTGTAGCCAGTGATAAGACCTGACATATTGGGGATGTCATGTGATTAAGATATCCAGAATGTGGCAGTGATCAGACCTGACATATTGGGGTTGTCATGTGATTAGAGATCCAGGATGTTGCAGTGATCAGACCTGACATATTGGGGGTTGTCATGTGATTAGAGATCCAGGATGTGGCAGTGATCAGGCCTGACATATTGGGGTTGTCATGTGATTAGAGATCCAGGATGTGGCAGTGATCAGATCTGACATAAGGGTATTATCATTTAACCAGTGGTTCAATGTGTTATAAACCATTCACTCATAATTGAACGAGTGAATGTTGGAATATTATTTCTGATATGTACAGTATCATATTAAATCGGTGTATGTCGATGATTAACTCAATTAACAAGACCAAGATAGAAATGCCAGTTTGCGTAACGCCTACCTCCCAACTCGACCAATGAAAATGAAGGACTATCACACCCACATGAAATATAATTTGCCGTGTTTGTTTTGGTCCCTTTACTTTCAATGTTTAGGAATATGCTTTATATTCAGCGAATTGCATCAAGGATCATCAGAAATATATCACTAACTTTAGAGTATCAAAAAACATGATGTGAAACGACTCCAAAAACACATAACAGTCCACAGTTCCCTCCCCAATGATAAGCTTCACTTTCTTTTTCATTTTGTGGCATTTTAAATTATTTCCTTTTTATATATTCATAGTTTGGCTACTATTCTTGGCGTTCTATGAATGCAAGATGAATTTTGCACATAATGTATTTACAGTGTAAAGATATGATGATGGTTCAGAGGTCAGTGCATCCTCACTTTGTAGTTCAACTTCATGAGACAACTCAGTTTCCTCAAAAATTTGGCCTCGAAATCGATTTTAACTTACAATATAATTAAGTATTTTGTCTCTACCAAATTATAATCAATAAATAATGAAACACTTACAGAATTTAATATTACTCTGTACTATATATTTCTTAATGGTTGCATCTAAAGAATCATATTTCGTGTTAAGAGGAAAGATTGTAGAGAACTCATGAGTGAATATCTCACAGTTGTATAGCTCATCCCGTATCTTTCTCTCGTATGAAGGAGACCGCGAACATCTGACTACACCAACAGCCGGATTCCACCAAACTCACAATTGCCAATCACCGGGAAAACCGTAGCAATAGCAGTGTCATCAGGGTGTAAACACAGCCTCTCCGTTATACTATATCCGGATGTTAGTTCAGCCGCCACTCTCCCGGCAGCTGGCGGCGACCATGTGTGCTCTGCCAGATTAACAGGTTTGCCTTGGCCTTTAGAGCTTGCACAAGTAATATTTATGTGCACACTGCTGCGTGTACAGATGGCACGATGCTGTGTACCCATTGTGGAACCCCATGTACATACACACACACACACGGTTTTCAACCCATGTGTAAATGGATTTGGAGTGTTGGTTCGTAAATAAGTTTGCTAGACAGTGTGGATGAAGTTAGCCTGAAAGCTGTATGTCTTTTAATGCAACTGAAAAGGACACGTGAATGTGCAAGAGGGTCACGTATGCACGCACGTGCACGCACCCGCACAAACACACGTACGCACATCTACACACACACACACTGACTGGGCGGACTGCATTTTCTTGGATTGTCGGAAAGCCTTTGACACAGTACCGCATAAGAGGCTGGTACATAAGCTGGAGAGACAGGCATATGTAGCTGGTAAGGTGCTCCAGTGGATAAGGGAGTACCTAAGCAATAGGAAGCAGAGAGTTACGGTGAGGGGTGAGACCTCAGATTGGCGTGAAGTCACCAGTGGAATCCCACAGGGCTCTGTACTCGGTCCTATCTTGTTTCTGATATATGTAAATGATCTCGCGGAGAGTATAAATTCATTTCTCTCAATGTTTGCTGACGATGCCAAAATTATGAGAAGGATTAAGACAGAGGAGGACTGCTTGAGGCTTCAAGAAGACCTAGACAAGCCGAAGGAATGGTCGACCAAATGGTTGTTAAAGTTTAACCCAAGCAAATGTAATGTAATGAAGATAGGCGTAGGGAGCAGGAGCCCAGATACTAGGTATCATCTGGGAGATGAAATTCTTCAAGAGTCAGAGAGAGAAAAAGACTTGGGGGTTGACATCACGCCAGACCTGTCCCCTGCAGCCCATATCAAGAGGATAACATCAGCGGCATATGCCAGGCTGGCCAACATAAGAACGGCATGCAGAAACGTATGTAAGGAATTATTCAGAACTTTGTATACCACATATGTCAGGCCAATCCTGGAGTATGCAGTCCCAGCATGGAGTCCATATCTAGTCAAGGATAAGACCAAACTGGAAAAGTTTTAAAGGTTTGCCACCAGACTAGTACCCGAGCTGAGAGGTATGAGCTACGAGGAGAGGCTACGTAATTAAACCTCACTTCGCTGGAAGACAGAAGAATTAGGGGGGACATGATCATCACATTAAAGATTCTGAAGGAAATTGATAGGGTAGATAAAGACAGGCTATTTAACACAAGGGGCACACGCACAAGGGGACACAGGTGGAAACTGAGTGCCCAAATGAACCACAGAGATATTAGAAAGAACTTTTTTAGTGTCAAAGTGGTTGACAAATGGAATGCATTAGGAAGTGATGTGGTGGAGGCTGACTCCATACACAGTTTCAAGTGTAGATATGATAGAGCCCAATAGGCTTAGGATCCTGTACACCTTTTGATTAACGGTTGAGAGGCGGGACCAAAGAGCCAGAGCTCAACCCCCGCAAGCACAATTAGGCGAGTACACTCACCAGGACGCCTGGTTGCTGAGTGGACAGCACTCAGAAATCGTAATCCTGTGGACCGGGGTTCGATCCCCGGCGATGGCGGACAAATGGGCAGAGTTTCTTTCGGCCTGATGCACCTGTTACCTAGCAGTAAATAGGTACCTGGGAGTCAGACAGCTGTTAAAGCTGCTTCCTGGGGTGTGTGTGTGGGGGGGGGGAGAAGGGTGACAAAAAAATGATCGTTGATTGACAGTTGAGAAGCGGGCCGAAAGAGCAGAGCTCAATCCCCGCAAGCACAACTAGGTGAATACACACACACACACAAACGCCAGTTTGAAAGTACAAACACCGTCAGCAGTAGGTTTATTTGCCGCGAAGGTATTGAATATTTCCAAGCCGAGTAAGGTCAACTGATCCTCTGTGCTATTGATACGGATATGTTGGAAATGTCACCCAGTAGTGAAAATGGCAGAAAATATTTGGGAAGCTTTGGTAAACCAGTTTAAGTAATTTATTTCACCGGGTTGTTCACTACTAGACACACTGTTTTTCATATAGGATGGCTGTTGAATTAGATGCAATATAACACATTTGAATCAACTGAATACAATATTTAACGGAACATCTGATGCAGGGGCCGCATAAAATATAAACTTTCTGTATACTTTTAACCTGGTTGAACCTAACGTAATCAAAGAGAGATTAGTCAAACCAACCATACCGAACTTACCCTCATCATACCACAGCTGACCTAACAACCTAACCTAACCCAAACCTAAACATATCTAAACGTATTTAAAGATATATATACACACTGAGAACACGTCTAATATTTTTCATAGAATTTCCTACTGCTGCAGTAATTCCAACAAATAATGGGATGAGTATTGCTGGTATTACGACTGCTTCAACAGCTGCCCGTAGTGCTGCTATTATTGAACGATACCAATTCTTCTGTAACAATATTTTTCCATTATTTGGCTCACACTTCTCAGTGATTACATAAGAATACAGGAATTTATTGGAGTATTAGTCGATATGAGGCAGCTCGGATTTATAGCCCTTGAAACTCTTTTATAAAGATGTCTCACCTAGTTGTATTGCGTGGGTTGAGCCTTGACTCTTTGGTCCCGCCTCTCAGTTGTCAATCAACTGGTGTACATATTGGTGTAAATAGATTGTCTGCCCAATGCTCGAAACACTTAAAAAATTCCACGTAAATGTTCCGTCGGTATCTAATTCGCTGCTCTAATATTTTTTATATATATTCGGATCAAATTTACATTAAGAAAATTGCCCGACCAATAAACACGGGAATGGCTGTATTCATTTCTTGTTTACAGTGATAACAATCATTCAGCTCCTGTCATCACTGCAACAGTGACTCGTCAGCTGGAATTGTTTGCCCTCTTGTATTTACTAAGCTTTTATTTCGTCCTCATTCATCACTTTTATTACCGATGTTTGTGTGTGCTTCTCGGTTTTTCTCTCTCCCACCTTCGCTCGCCAGACTCAAATGGAGAGAGCAACCTTTCAACTTGCTGAAGTCTATCTTCCTCTTCTCTCCCAACCCCAAGGAAAAAAGAAAAACAAATATTGTTTTGTTGTCCTTCGCTTTCATCTCTCTCTCTCTCTCTCTCTCTCTCTCTCTCTCTCTCTCTCTCTCTCTCTCTCTCTCTCTCTCTCTCTCTCTCTCTCTCTCTCTCTCTCTCTCTCTCTCTCTCATTCTGCCTCTGACTCCCTCTCTCACCCTCTTCATTACACATACTTAACACATTTATAATTGAATATTCTCTTCCATTTATATTGTTCACTTCCTCACCCTCTCGCCGCTATTTAAAGCGATCAGTGACCGAACCACAAACAAAAAAATCACTGAAAATTGAGACCATTTATAATTTTAATAAAAGTTTTAAGTGCTGCGGTCCCATGAGGGAGGTATGGTACGCCGTGGGAAGGTACGGTACACTATGGGAAGGTACGCCATGGGGAGGGAGATACGGTATGCCATGTAGAAGGAGGTACGGTATGCCGTGGGGGGGGGGGGTATATACCATGGGTAAAGTACGGTGCACCAAACGATCCCCTAGTTTCCCTTGTCTCCTATATAATTACCAGGCCGTTTGTATACATTTTTCTCCTGATGTGACTGTAGCAGTGTTGTCCTTCAATGGATGCTTTATCATTCTCGTATTGTACTCTTCTATATTTCCGAATTCTTCCACATTTGTGTTTGTATCTGCTGTAACTGTTTTTGATCATCTCTTGTGTCCTGCTATTCTGTTTTTCTTTCATGCCTCATGGCGTTGGTAAATCATTTATGCAAGCTCCTCTCCCTTCTTTAGTGTTGGAATGAATATATCATCAGTTTCAGAGCATTTGTGCATCACATGGTCCATCACGTATTACACGTACACATGTTTCTGAGGCCTGTCTACGTTAACATGTTCCAGAGACCTGTCTACCACAGTACGACTTTCAAAAATTCCCTTATCTCTTCACACTTCCCTTTCTTGAGGGCTTGGCTTTTATCCTCGTCTCTCTGGCCTCTTGCTCTTATATTTATTTGAACCTGACACTCAAGCGGTCACACACCACCACACACCTCAAGCGGAACCTGACACACCAGGACGCCGAGGTCATTGGCTCCTAGGGGTATTTCAGGTCTGTTTTCTAAATGTTATTACATCTTGGGTGAAGGCGAGGTCTATTCAAGCAGGTCTATCCTATCCGCTTTGCTAGAATTTCGTCTTGAATGGTGTCTAGAATTCTTGTTATCCGTGTACTGGGACCTCCACGTTTCATTTTTCCTCCAAGTCTATTTCCCTGTAATTTGAATCACCTATGATTTGAAGCTTTCTTATGTGGAGACCAGTTTTCCTCCCAATAGTAATACATTTAATATTTTAAAATTTAAACTCTAGTATGATTGTTTGTAATTATTAATTAACTCTTCATGACGGCCAGTTTCACCCTTGCTTAAGCTTTTCATATAAGCATTGTTTTGTAAGTGAGCTTTCTAACAGAATTTGCACAACACTTTAACATCGAAATGTCTTCATGTGAATGATATAAAAATTAACATAAACTCTGTGTTTATATATTTTTCACCGCCTTAATTGCTAATTCCTTAAGACAAATATTAACTTAGTTCTTACAAAGTTTAAGAAAAAATCCACTGGCAGATAATTATTCGGAGACCAGCTCAGTATGTGTGTAAATGTTTCTTTGTTCTTCTACCATATCCTTGCCGTCGACGAACGAAATGCATGTAGTGTACGAATCCTGATTGCTCATCACCCCATGATCTGCATTACTGTTATTAACATCTTTAATGACACAAGCATTATGCAATTTTGCTTAATTGGAGTGGTTCAATCAGATCTGGTTGTAGTGAGTATGCTGCTCATACTCACTGACACACAGGGTAGTGAGTATACTGCATATATTCACTGCCTCTCAGGACGTAATACAGTTGTTGAAATTTATGAATTTTATATAATAAATATGAACCACAAATCTTATGTATGATCTTTGATGTACAGCGGCCCGAAGCGAAATGCAAGGTTCTGCAGAGCGTATGGTGGCAGCGGGGAGCAGCTTACAGCTTGTGTGTACTTTCAAAGATGCTTCAAACACACCTCCCTATGTTTTCTGGTACCAAGACTCTAGGATGATCAACTACGACACTGCCAGGGGCGTCCATATCAACTCCGACCAGGAGCACAGGTAAGAGTTGTTGATGTTCGTGTGTGGGCTGAGTAAGGAGAAATTGAGGTTTAACAAAGGATAAACATACAAGACAGACTAAAAAAACTAAAAAAAAGAAAAATAAGAGAAAATCCCAAAAGCAATGCTCCGCAAGTTGAAATTGAAACAAGAGAGAGTATGAACAAAGCAGGGAAACAGCGAATTTAGGTAGGGTACTCCACGCACAGTGCCGCCTTCCAAGTGACACTTACCTCTCATTCACTTGCGTTACGATGCCCATTTTGCATATGCTCTGGCGATTCCCAAAGCGCTGCACGCACTTTCCGAAAACTACAAAACGTAAACAGGACCTGGTCCAGTTGTTAACCCTTGTGCACAAGCTTGTTGCCATGACAGCCTGCAATACAGTGTTTTTGTTTGGGTGGACGATGGCAATTTCTGTACGGAAGAATTTTTATTTTTAGGTTTTAAAAAATTATGTTGCAAGGGAAATCATTGCATAGCTTTCGATTGTCTTGAGAGCAAAATTAACCAAAAAACGTTGATCGTATAAACTGGACATATTTGTACCGATAAGAAGTATAAAGTCGGTCCATGGACCATAAAATGTTAGTCGATCTTGAAGCTTAACTATTTCTCTGAGCAAATATTCCTTTCGCATCTTTTCTTGAGGCTTTTAAGATCCTAAATATTATTCTTATCTGGGCCATTCTTTCAGAACCACCGGCCCGCGTGCAGTAATGAGATCGAAATGCTGAGTTTCAAAATAATATAAAATCTTTACCATGCGTTCGTCTGCAAACAACGAGAAAAATATATATTTCTTAAGCTATACGACAATCGTTCGTAGCTTAATGAAATATAATGTTTACTTACTTTAATTTTAATAAATCAGATTTAAATAAATGCAAACGTCGCCTTCTAGATAGTGTTATTTTAACCGCATCATCTTCTACTTAATATTGTTCCTTCAAACATAAATATCGACGCTTTCTGCTAGAAAGTGTTACATCTAAATGTAACACCGACGCCTTATACTAGACAGTGTTGTTCTAAGAGCTTCGCTGACGCCCTCCACCAGTGTTTTTCTAATAGCAGCAACACTTTCATCAGCTCATCACATCACCACATACAACCTAATTCTGATACAAATGTTTTGACGAAATAATTGTATCCAGTGTCAGATAAGCTCATTGGAAACAGTAACATTAACCGTTAGTGAGTATTGAAACGAATTGTATTTTATAGTATTTTTTATTTTAATGATTTAAATGAAAAAAATGTAAATAAGAAAACGAAATAGTTGCAACAAATTCTGTTCAAATTGAAATTTACACACACCGTGTGTGTGTGTGTGTGTGTGTGTGTGTGTGTGTGTGTGTGTGTGTGTGTGTGTGTGTGTGTGTGTGTGTGTGTGTGTGTGTGTGTGTGTGTGTGTGTGTGTGTGTGTGTGCGTGTGTGTGTGTGTGTGTGTTGAGCAGTTGTGCCCTCAAAATACTTCCAATATTAAAAAGACCTACCATCATTGCATCCAAATCCTCATCTCACATCCAGGCTAATCCCATGATTAGCCACCCTAATTATGCGCGTTAGTAACCCTCTTCAAGTCTCTATAACCAAAATCCAAGACTCTAATCAATCATTCCAGCATATCAGAGCCAACTTTAGCACACACATACATATATTAAAGTCCTAACACCGTGCTACACCCTAACATGAAGAAGGCTAAATATAGCATCAAAAAATCCTTAAAGTTTCTCCCCCTAACACCCTTTATGAATCATACTATCAGTTTCATCCAAGCCTGAAATTGTTACCCACAGGAAATTTCTAGGGATTCAAACACAATTTTCACAAATTAACATATCACACCCTAGCATCACTGATGAATCCAAACACCAAGTATACACTCTAATATAGGGTGTATACGCGGTGTCAGGTGTATTGAGGAACCTACGGTATACACCATAGATTCCTCAATATACCTGGCATCTCAGATACACATTAACACCCAAAACTCACCCTAACACTCCTAGTAAACCCCAACTTGTAAAACATCCTCAGCAGTTCTGATACACCTTATAGTACACATAATATACCAAGGTATCCATGACTTGCTATAACTGCCCTGGTGTTATTCCTCGCAGCATCCTGACGGTGTCGTCGGTGTTAGATGAACACGCTGGGAACTACACCTGCAGCCCTGCCAACGCCAGCCCCTCCTCCGTCCTCGTGCACGTCGTGGTTGGTAAGTCAGGGGTCAGGGTCAGATTATGGGTCAGGGTAAATGTAATGAATATGCAGATTCTGGGATAATCTGTGTGAGGGGGGGCATATGAGGTATGGAAGGATGTGAGGTGTGTGGAATATGAGACGTGTGGAACATGTGGTATATGTAAGGTACTGGGTTTGTGAGCAGCACACAGCTTATATTATACAGTGAGTGAGATACGGGGCAGTGTGCTTACCTAAATACGTGTAAAAGGAGCGAAACTTAGCTCCAGGACCCCACCTCCTAGATAGTGTACTTGTGAGTTTGTGTGTGTGTGTGATCTTGACGATAAATGAGATGTGCTGGATATGTAGGTTATGTAGCAGTGGGGTGCGAGGGTGATAAATGATATATTGCGTAGCGTCAATAAATTATAGCCCCCCTGAATTTATCGATTCAAGTCAAGGTCAGGTTGATGGTCAGGGTCATGGTCAGTTTTGTGGTCAGTTAGCTTTAATAATCTTCATACTCAATATGTGAAAATTATTGTTTTTCTCTCAACCACTTTCTTCACATACACTTTCTCGTCTGCTTCATTTTACCACTTATTTTATTTTCCACTCATCCTTTTCCCCAGAGAGACGCGGATAATTAAATCCTTCCCAAGAATTAGCAGGACGCCTTTACGTGGTGTCTTATCTTCCCATCCACGTCACCTGAGCGTCAAGGGGCACTCTCATGTCTCCTCTAAGTTACCCACAGGAATTTCCATCCCCCCCTAAAAATTCACGCTCACGTTCTGGCTATTCCATAACCTCCATCCCTCCCTCCCTCCCTCTTTCTCTTTCAATACATGTTTGCCAAAACTATTTTGTTCAACCTTAACCTAATTTAATTACTTTTTCCCGTACAGAGACGACGGATCCTGGGCTAAGTCGCCGTGGTCAGAAGGAGGTCGGGGAGGCGGAGAAAACGCCAGTGCGGCAACTCGGGGTTAAGAGTGCCTCTTCGGCTGGCCCTCGCGTCCTACCTCAGACACTGGCACTATTCTTGCTGGCCCTCCTCCTCCTCGACGCCCTCACGTTCCCCAGGGTCTTCCAGCGTAGCTTGTAGAGCGCCGGCAATCTGCCCGAAGCCTCCTTGTTGAGGCTTCTATCAACGTGCCGATGTGATAAGCCTCGGTTTAAGGATCTTGGCACCAGTGTAGTGCTTAGTGCCACATAGTCCGTATACTTTCATATACTACGATGGAAAAAATATATATACAGTTGTATATAAACACGAAATTTATACATAATAAAACTGTTTGCGGAAACAAAATAAAAATAGCCACACTTTTATATTCGAATGGTGTGAGGTCTTTCTGATAATGTGCATTTTGAGTGCGACATCGTGGACATATTGAAAACATCGGTGACGCTTACTTTGAGAGAAAAACAGATACTCCTTTTTTTTAGTATTCAGTGAAACATTGACCTCGTTTGGAATGACTCCACTACACATTTGGAGTTCAATGACCCAGTGACACTGACATAAATACTCTCTCTTATTGATGTTCACTTGATCTGTAGTCAATGGCTTGTTAATCATGAGTATTTAGGTTCTTCCGAGTTCGCTGCAGCTGCTCTTTACCGGCAGAGGAACAGCAATGCTCTTTCGCACGAGTACAACCCATCTCGTCACAACGGGCACGACAATATCCGTGAACACGGGTTATATACAGTGTTGATGTTTACCTGTGTTGCTCGTCATGACAAAAGTGTGGAGTGTACATTTAAAGGTGTATTAATGGGAAATTTGTTGTATTCATACGCTGTATAATACCTTTTTTACACAAAAAAGGAGTTCCTATTGTCTTAAAAGTGTGAAATACTGGAATGAGCTGAGATTTATAGTGTTTAGTATAAGAGTTTTTACCAAAATCCAGCTTGAACTGTCGACAGTACATCACAGAACAGTAATTTATCACTGAAAGCCAGTCGTTGTAACCATAAACTAACTTCCTGTGAAAAGGAAGGCACTACAGTGTTAAAACCCGCGTTCGAGGGCTGAATGAGTGAACAAAGAGATGACAATATGTACAAAGGGAAGTTATGACTTATGGTAATGTTATGCTGTTATAGTTCGAGACTAGCAGAACACTGGAGAACGGACCGAAACAGACCCTAGACTGCACAACTTTTGTTCTTCATGGCCCCGTTTGTATTGCGTGTCTCCAGACTGTTTATATTTCAGAGTTTAATGATAATAAAAGGATTATATTGATGGAGGCGATATATAAATGTTTGGTTGAATCAAACGTAAAAATTATATTTGTTATGAAAATAGTGTGTCACCCTCCCCTTCCCTCCACAACATTTCCATCGAGATTTTTTCGCAATGAGCGTCTCTCTACGAGCGTCCCGTTACAAATGTTTCTCCAAGAACGCCTATCAGAAAAAAAGCATAACACCAAGCGTGTGCTTCAGGTACTATTTCATTTATAGAGCACCCTGCCATCTGTCCGGTACCCCTGCCTCCTGTCAAGTACTCCGCTGCTTCCAACTTAAGGATATTGAACAGAAACCACCGGGGATGTTCACCAGTTTCACCTAGGATCTTCACCAGAAACCATCGGGATATTCATCATTTACTTATGGTGCTTGCTTTCCCATATATTAATGCTGAAAACTAGCATTCTACAGTATATATATATATATATATATATATATATATATATATATATATATATATATATATATATATATATATATATATATATATATATATATATATTTGGTCCCCAATTCTGGGATTTTGTCATTGTATTCTAAAACTTAATGTGAGAGACATTGGGCAGGAAATGAGAGAAATATCAGGTTTGACCCGTTTTAATGTTGACAGATTAAAATGAACAACGAAAGAATATATGAATTAGGATGATGAAACATTTACAATGTTTTATCATTGGACTGATCAAACAGCTCAGATCGGTCAGTATTAATTAACCAGGGGAAATGAAAGGTGTTTTGAGAACGCAACCTGGTCAAATTATGTCCTGATCTGGAAACTTAATTATGTTATTAGCTCTTATTTACATGATGATGTCTGAATATCATTATCAGATCCAGGTCTCTGAAATTAAATATTTGATTAAAAATTCAAGAAAGTCTTGATTTTTTTTTTTCAAATTTTTCTAGGGAACGTAACGCACGATAGTCGATTATGCTCCTCGTAAATTATTAAAATTTCAATTTGACTTAATGATGTATTTTGTATTAAGTTATTTTTAATGAAACTTTGTACTTGGCTTACGTTCCCTAGTTCTAAAATCAAACTGCAAATGATATAGACAAAAAATACAGCGAAAATTTGAATATTTCCTGACATATAATAGTTTATTATTTTATAGGATCTATTGCAAATTCTGCCGCTCTTGCATATATATTTTCAGAACAAGGCCTCAAATACAACATTCATTAGCATCTGTGAGTTGGCTCACTGCTCATATCCCAGGCAAAATTTGGTTTAATATCATATGATGGGCTTGGTTCCGTTTCCTAGGAAGTACATGGCCTAATGTTCCAGATGTGATATGGGTAAATATCCTAGGTTGAACACTCCTCAATCCCCCATGTGGTTCAATCCCACAACTTAGACACGGCTGGATCCTTCAGATTCGACTTTGCTTAGTCTCCAAAGTTGGACAAAGTGCGGCATGCAGGATGGATATGGCGATGTCTGGCGTCTGGCAGAAACGAGCAAGTCACGTACGAACGCTCATCAACCCACTTTTATGTCCCACTCTCCCGTCTTTATTGACACGACATGTGACAGCTAGAGACCAACAACAGCTAGAGACCAACAAAGTATAAAGAAAACAAAAAAAGAAACTCTTTCTAGATGTTCCAATTTATTTTTATGTTCAAAGTGTTATCATAGCATCAAATGTTATACTAGGATGTCCTTGTCCCTGTTTTGTATGACACTATACTGGAAAATATATCGTCAAGTGCTCAGATTGTGTTTTTCTGACATGAGGTGAGGTTTATGAGGGGATGTGAGGTTATGAAGATATGAGATGAGGTTTATAAGAATGTGAGATCAGATTTGTGAAGACGTGAGGAGAGGTGAGATGAGATTTATGAGGATGTGATGAGATGAAGTTAACGAGGATGTAAAGGAAGAGATGAAATGAGGTTAGAGAGGGAGAGTAGAGGGACGACGAGAGAAGTTTTATGTGAATGTGAGAGTTTATGAGTTCATTAATGGAAGGTGAGTCAATCACCCTAACTTAGCTAACTGCCTTCCTTATACAAAATATAACCCCCCCAATCATTTGAAAATTAGATGAAGGAGACTATTACTAATGCAAATTTTAAATATTTCTTTTAACGTAGAAAGACTCGTTGGGAAAAACTGCCAATAAAGGTCATAACAATTATGTAAAACTATTTTAATAAAAATTTAATATATTCATGAAATTTGAATTTTTGGCCAAATGATATCATGAACAATTACAGCTGCAAATAAACGCAATGAAAATGGTAAATAAACTGGAAAAAAACTAATATGAAAAACGCAATGAAAATGGTAAATAAACTGGAAAAACTAATATGAAAAATACAGAAAAACATACAATAATGATAATTGAATTCTAATTCCCGAATAATGATATTGTATAAATAATATAACAAATTACTAATTTTAGATATGAATTTTACTAGAAATTCTAGATTCTTTAAGAAATTGACATATGCACATACACACACACACACATCTACATTTTTTTTTACATTAACACGAACGTGCACGCTCCTAAAAATAAATACATGTACACATTTGATGCATACGCTTATAAAAGTGTTGGGTTATACATGTACAATGTTAGACAGATACACACGTTCATACGAGAACTCACGCACACGGGACCTGTAACACGTTATATAACACCACCCCTAGATGTTCGTAACTACATGTGACTAGCACACAAGTTCATCTAAATCTACGAGGGAAGTGCATCCCTCAGTGAGTAAACTCTTAGTTAATTGTCCCTCTTAAGTGATGAGTGTGAGCTTGTTAAGGAGTCCTCCATGACTGATAAGTTGTTTTCCTCGTCAAGCCACTTGACAGCTTCTGACAAGTTGCTGAACAGCTTCGTCGAGAACCCATTGTAATGACTGAGGACAAGATACGTGTTGTTACCGTCGAACATTTGCATCTATTGACAGGAACCTCAACAGCTTCCTTGAGAAAGCTCTTTTTTTTTGGGGGGGGGATGAAAGCTGAAACTACCATAACGTCTTAGCACTATTTTGTAGCCTCTGTTATTGTTAGACACTTCGGAAAATCCTCAGTGTCGAGGGATGATTTTACTCGATGTTGAACAAGGCATATTGATGACATATCCACACACCAGAAGATGAGGAGACGACGACGTTTCGGTCCGTCCTGGAGCATAATCAAGTCGATAGTGATAATGAAAATGGTTCAGGACGGACCGAAACGTCGTCGTCTCCTCATCTTCTGGTGTGTGGTTTGGTCATCATATCTTCAGCCACATTATTGTGGCTGTGCAATACTCCTTGTTGACTCATCGTCAACAAGGAGTATTGCATCCTGCAACCGTGTTTACGCGCAGAGGATAAGGCTTTCACAAGCATGCTCATCAAAAATATAATTATTTGCTACTTCTTTCTCTTTTCTACTTAAATCTCCTTCTGCCACTGAATTCAAAACTGAAGGTACAAACAAAATAACATTAGCATATTTTGTTCAGATTAACAAGAATTACATTTGTTAACATGAGTAATTAGATGTTATTGACAAATTTGTGAAAAAGATACTTTTCTCATCTACAAGTGAACCTTCAAGAGAATTCCTTGCAAGTGAACATACAAGTGAATTCCTTGCAAGTGAACCTACATATACCGACCAACGTTTAAGCTAATAAATGACAGCGCTCACATATAGGAGTAACACACATAGGAAATAATTAGGCAAACCTTATTTCCAAATACATTAAATTTACAATTTACTAACCAATTGCGCTCTTCATATGCAATGAAAGCCAAATTTTGAAGAAAAAATCGATTGCTGAAAGTTCCAAGTTTTAAGATTAGATAAGAAAGTGGGAAAGAGAGGAAGACCGAGAGAGAGAGGGGGGGAGGGGGGAAGGGAGACCGAGAGAGAGAGAGAGAGAGAGAGAGAGAGAGAGAGAGAGAGAGAGAGAGAGAGAGAGAGAGAGAGAGAGAGAGAGAGAGAGAGAGACAGCGGGAGGAAGAGTAAAACTCAAGATAGAATCTAATACGCTGAAGGGCACCCTCTTCCATCTTAAATGAAATACATTATCCTTTCCAAATATTGCTGTTCTCTGGCCATAACTCAGACTCTTGTAGCAGTAAAGCCTAAATGTCTCTCAAGAAGTCAGATTAAAAAGAGAAACGAGAGGCTTTGACTAACTGCTGCCTTTGACGTGCATGTAAGGAGTGGGGGAATGGGGGAGATGTAAGGTATGGAAGAATGGGAGGGAAGTGGGGTGGGAAAAAAGGGATGGAAGGCGAGGGAACAGAGAGGGAAAGATGTGAGGACAGGGAATGAGAGGTTATAGGATGGAAAGAGAGGGGGCTGCGAGTGAGGGGGACAGAATGAAGGACGGAATGGGAGATACAGAGAGGGAGCGTTGACAAGGGGAAGGAAAGAAAAATAGTGAAGGGTGAGTGAAAGAGGGGGTGGGAGAAGGAGGGTGAGGATAAATGAGAGGGGGGAGGGCGAGAAAGAGAGGGCAAGTGGGAGAGAGAAAGATTGAATGGGGGATAAAGAGGGTAAGTAGGGAAGGTGTATGTGAGAGGGGAAAGTAGGGGGTGACTGGGGGAGGGGGCGAGAAGGGATCGAATAAAAGAAAAACAGAAAATTTGAAGAAATGTGCAGTGCTGGATATTGGCATACAGATCACTTGTCTCGATTGCAATGTTGCATCGCAGTATCATATTGCCAGTCACTGTTCCTGGCTTTGTCTCTTCGGCCTCTGTGTGTCTGTATCTGATGCTTTGTAGCACACTATGTCTGTCTGTCTGTCTTGAGTTGCGTGTGTATTTACATTGTGGCATGCTTGTCTGAATATGTGTGTGTGTGTGTGTACTCACCTAGTTGAGCTTGCGGGGGTTGAGCTCTGCCTTTTTGGTCCCGCCTCTCAACTGTCAATCAACTGATGTACAGATTCCTGGTCCTACGGGGCTCTATCATATCTACATTTGAAACTGTGTATAGAGTCTGCCTCCACCACATCATTACTTAATGCATTCCATTTGTAAACTACTCTGTCACTGAAAAAAAATCTTTATAATGTCTCTGTGGCTCATTTTGGTAGTAAGTTTCTACCTGTGTCCCCTTGTTCGTGTTCCACCAGCACTAAAGGGTTTGTCTTTATCCACCCTGTATATTCCCCTGAGAATTTTGTAGGTGGTTATCATGTCTCCTCTTACTCTTCTATTTTCTAGGGACGTGAGGTTCTGCTCTTTTAGCCTTTCCTCGTAGCTCATACCTCTCACTTCCGAGACGAGTCTGGTGGCATACCGCTGAATCTTTTCTAACTTTGTCTTGTGTTTAACTAGGTATGGACTCCAAGCTGGAGCTGCATATTCCAGGATTGGTCTGACATAAGTGGTATACAGGGTCCTGAACGGTCCTGAACGTAAGTACTTGCCTAGTTGTACTTACCAAGTTGTGCTTGCGGGGGTTGAGCTTTGGCTCTTTGGTTCAGCCTCTCAACTGTCATTCAACTAATGTACAGGTTCCTGGGCTTATTGGGCTCTATCATATCTACACTTGGAACTGTGTATGGAGTCAGCCTCCACTACATCACTTCCTAATGCATTCCATTTGTCTACTACTCTCACAATGAAAATTTCTTTCTAACGTCCCTGTGGCTCATTTGGGTAATCAGTTTCCATCTGTGTCCCCTTGTTCGCGTACCACCCGTGTTAAGCAGTTTATCCTTTTCAACCCTGTCAATTCTGAGAATTTTGTAGATGTACAAATTTTGTATGTGAGTGTGTGTGTACTCAGCTAATTGTGTCTACAGGATCGAGCATTGACTCTTGGATCCCATCTTGCTGTGTGTGTGTGTGTGTGTGTGTGTGTGTGTGTGTGTGTGTGTGTGTGTGTGTGTGTGTGTGTGTGTGTGTGTGTGTGTCTGAGTGTGTGTGTGTGTGTGTGTGTGTGTGTGTGTGTGTGTGTGTGTGTGTGTGTGTGTGTGTGTGTGTGTGTGTGTGTGTGTGTGTGTGTGTGTGTGTGTGTGTGATTATGTGATTGTGTGAGTGTGAGTGTGTGAGTGTGTGTATGTGTGAATGATTACTTGTGTCTGATTTTGTCAATTTTTTCATGTCTGGTTATGTCCATGGCATTCTATTATTTGAAGTAAAGTATTGTGTTTCAGTGTTCTACTTGTCTGTATATGTCAAAGGCTGTTTATATTTTAGCCTGAATCATTCATTTTAGGTATGTCACGTGACGGTAACTGTTCACCCCGTCTTCCTGTTCATTCTCTGTTTTCGTTCACACCTCCACGGGATAACAGGACAAATATATAATGTTTAAGAAAGAAGTGAAAGAAGTGCGTCCATCGTCGCTGTCTGGCAGGAAGTGAAGTAATTAAGAACGCCGAGTGGCCGTGGTGATTCAATTATCACCCAGGAAAAAAGCAAGAGTGATATTTACCGAGTCAAGATGTAATTACAGGCGCTAGAGGTGGTGGATGAGGCTGCCTCCTTAATATAGCCAGCAGCAGCAAACACGCACTTGCAAATGTAAACACACTTGGATGCATGCATTCACTCGCATATGTAAACACACATGGATACTCGCCCGAACATGATCATTCTGACACATGAATATGCAATTACACACAGGGATACTCACAACACACATAAACATGTGTGTTCAAGGTGGTTTACACTCGCACTAACATCTATACGCACTCGTACTTCCTTATGTTTATACTAGCTATTTAATGAAATAACGCCACTCGTGTGGCATATATTCACATACAAATTTGTTCACTGAACAAGCTTCAAGAGATTCATTTAATAAATTCCCTTCATTTACGATTCTTACACTGAAGCTCATTCTGATACCTCTGACTTATTTCTGTTTTCAGAGTACATATAACTCCTCATAATTCCTGCACAGTTATTCCTTCATTTTAAAATATATACGAGTTTCAGTCATCCTTATGTACTTCAACTTTGTGGCTCCAATCATTGTCTGTAAAACAATGAATTAATCTCTTACTTGACTTATAATTTCTCTTAGTTGTGTCTCCCATCAGCCTCCACAATATACATTGCCTAAATCAGACTAGTTCTAAAACACTCTCCACTAATATGGAATCTGGTGATGAATCCGGCATTGGCTGTGAAACAAGAATACACTATACTTTCAGAGAAGACATTTGAAAAAGTATAAATAAAAGAAAAAATTACCAGAGATGCAGGAACTCTACATGTGTGGGTTCGATCCCATCATACTGCCTCACAATGTTCTCACATAAACATTACGTTATTTTTATTTCAGTGAAGGTGTCTGGTTGCTGAACTTTTTTGTTTCCATGGTGTATCTGCCTAGATATATATAGCCTTATGATTAATCTCTCTCTCTCTGTGGCCCGCGTTCTCCCTAGTAAATGTGATTGACTGATGAAAATGATCTTTGATCTCTTGTCATGACTAGCGTTGTTGGGAGATCGAGATGTTGGGGAAAATATTCCCGATTTTCAATCGCTTTTAACGATCTGCTGTGGCAGGGTGTTTAACTAATTTTTTTCTTATGAAATGATAAAGCTACCCATTTCATTATGTATGAGGTCAATTATTTTTTATTGGAGTAAAAATTAACGTAGATATATGACCGAACCTAACCATCCCTACCTAACCTAACCTAACCTATCTTTATAGGTTAGGTTAGGTAGCCGAAAAAGTTAGGTTAGGTTAGGTTAGGTAGGTTAGGTAGTCGAAAAAACATTAATTCATTAAAACTTGGCTTATTAGACAAATCGAGACTTGCATAGTAGGCTGAGAAGTGCGTTCTGGCTACTAGGTACGACATATATATATATATATATATATATATATATATATATATATATATATATATATATATATATATATATATATATATATATATATATATATAGGGAAGGGAGTACCACCTCTGGCTGGAAGAAGGGGGACCCATAGCCTCGGAGGAAACCACACATAACGCATTGGAGGGAATGTGGGTCCCCTCCAATACAGTTTCTGTGTGCTTTTCTCCTACCACCCCCTTCCCTTTTCTTTTTTTTTCCTTTATTGTGTATTTAAAGGTTACAAAACATACAAGACAAATGCCTAAAGGTTATGGATCTCTTGAAGCTCCTCCGCTTCTGGACAGGAACCGAGGACGCAGCAAGCATTTCCCCTCTGGATCGCCACACTGAGACGCTGAAATAAAAAACTGGAAGCCCTTGGGTCTCTGGTGACGTCAATGAGCTTGGACCCCAATTCCTTGAGAAATCCCAAGGCACTCTTGCCCCAGGGGCCATGCGTCTCAGACGCTATGGGAACAAAGAGGTATTGACTTTATATATATATATATATATATATATATATATATATATATATATATATATATATATATATATATATATATATATATATATATATATATGTCGTACCTAGTAGCCAGAACGCACTTCTCAGCCTACTATGCAAGGCCCGATTTGCGTAATAAGCCAAGTTTTCATGAATGAATTGTTTTTTGACTACCTAACCTACCTAACCTAACCTAACCTATAAAGATAGGTTAGGTTAGGTTAGGTAGGGTTGGTTAGGTTCGGTCATATATCTACGTTAATTTTAACTACAATAAAAAAAAATTGACCTCATACATAATGAAATGGGTAGCTTTATCATTTCACAAGAAAAAAATTAGAGAAAATATATTTATTCAGGAAAACTTGGCTTATTAGGCAAATCGGGCCTTGCATAGTAGGCTGAGAAGTGCGTTCTGGCTACTAGGTACGACATATATATATATATATATATATATATATATATATATATATATATATATATATATATATATATATATATATATATATGAAATACGTCATGAAACGACCTCAAAAATGCACAAAATCAACATGTGAAAGTTAAGAGAATCTTAGTGCTTTCGCTCATTACAGAGCGTCTTCAGAGACTAAGACAGAATGAAGCAGCTCGTTAGTGGACGAATGCGGCAAGTTTCTCGTTCCTTTCACATCTGGTTTTTGGTGCACACACAAACATACACACACACAAACAAACACACACACACACACACACACACACACACACACACACACACACACACACACACACACACACACACACACACACACACACACACACACACACAGGTGTTCGGGATCCAAGAGTCAATGCTCGATCCTGCAGACACAACTAGGTGAGTACACACACATACTCGTGTTTAATTTACATAAATTATACACCAAAAAATTAGAAATTACACTCTCCGACAATATACTTACCGTGAAAAATAATTTATCGAATGCTGTAACGAAGTCACAGGTGCAGCAGAACTTCATCGCGTCGTTCAAATGGTTTACGTAAATTTCAGCCCGATTCCAGAAGAGGAATTTTCGATCCAAAAATATAGATAATTTACCTCATAGAGAAAGAACATTCTTTGTCTGTTCTCTATCGTTTGGTTAAAAGGGGAGCTTCGTAAGCTACATTCGATTGCCCAAGGTTTTGCATACACAAATAGCCTAATAAATCAAACAAGCACCCAATAAGCCTGGCTCTAGTACGAGATATGAGAGCAAACTCTTGAAATCTTCTACAGGTAAACCGCAGTTAAACATGTTACTAAACTATTATAAAAAGTTTTTACCAGTACCGCAAAAACTCTTTCATAAGCACACAGTCCCTCAAGGGCTGTCTCTCGCTCCCAGCACCTCAAGAGCTGTGTGTCTCCTCGAGAATTTAAAAACTCTCTCACACACACACACACAGTGCCGTCAAGATCTAACACGCTCACATGAACTTTGACCCTCGGGATTGTTTACGTTATTCATACTTTCACAGGGTACGTCTTTCCACATTCGTACCCGGGTAGATGATGAGGAGCAATGTTCTCTCCTCTCTTTCACCTCACTCGTCGCTCTCCAATACATACGTCACTGTCATTTTTCACACGTCAATCTTTCATCACACACGCCACTGCCTAACCTCACACGCCACTCCCCTGACCTCACACGCCACTGCCTGACCTCACACGCCACTCCCCTGACCTCATACGCCACTTCCCTTGGCCTGCCACGCCACTCCCCTTACACGTCACCCTCAACCATTAATCGAGGCCTTCGTTCCCACGCCACCTGATCATAACTCACGCTCCCCCTCACACATTCCTCATTGACACACATACACTACCTCTTCCTTCCCGGCGAAAGCTGTGCCCTTTCCATCTCATACTCGCCACATTCCCCTAGCTGAAAACCCCTAATACGCTACACTTATTCCTTCCCTTAACCTCCCTTTCCCTAATACACAACCCCTTACATTTCCTTGACTTGCTTTTACATTCTCTGTATACTGCGTTATATGTTCTGTTATTTATTCTTAATCACATTTTACTGATGCACTCTGTCTTTCGCTCACACTTGTAATCTGTTCTTTAACATCTCTCCCCTCTTAGCTGTTTTTCAACATATATTCACCTGTTATCTGTTCTACATTTATCCTCCTGTTATCTATTCTTCTACATCTATACTCCTGTTATATGTTCTTCAACATCTATCCACCTGTAATCTATTCTTCAACATCTATCCACCTGTAATCTGTTCTTCAACATCTTTCCACCTGTAATCTGTTCTTCAACATCTATCCACCTGTAATCTGTTCTTCAATATCAACCCCCCCATCTTGCTATCTGTTCTTCATTAATAACCAATCTTGAGAACTTAAGAATAAAGGAAAGAGCTAAAGACCTATGCAACACAACTCCTTTCTATACTTAACTCAAATATGTCTAACCTACGTTTGAAACAATACAGTGATCTCATGTCTATAATGTTACCCGGTAATTTGTCCCATAATTCAACCACTTTGAACAAATCCACAAGCGCCGTGACGAGGATTCGAACCTGCGTCCGAGAGCATCCAAGACGCTGCCTTAATCGACTGAGCTAAGACATGGTCAAAAAGAGTTAAAACCTTGTGGATTTGTTCATTTGATGCATCACGCAACTGTGATTTCTGTGTGTAATGAAGTAAGAGCAAAGAGGGAGAACGGCCTATTGACATAGCGCGAGTGCATGGGGGAAGTTGTGTAAAACCCTGGTTTGTGCCTCGGAGAGGCTGCAGGATCCAGTAAGTTCAGTAGAACGTCGGTTTCAACTCTTTTTGACCATGTCGTAGCTCAGTCGATTATTGCAGCGTCTGGGATGCTCTCGGACGCAGGTTCGAATCCTCGTCATGGCCCTTGTGGATTTGTTCATTTGATGCATCACGCAATTGTGATTTCTGTGTGTTTAACCACTTTGTTTCCAAACTACTATTTACTCAGGTCATATTTAATTCAATCAGGTCAAGAGACGGTTTATGTCCCTAGTTTAGAAAAATTTAGAAATTTCATCAATTTCAAATTGATGAAATTTCTTTTTTATTTTAGAAAAAAATAGACAAAATATTTCTCAGATAATGATATTATATCCATTTCTCGAGTCATTTATATGAACAAATAATTTTAATAATTCTATTTCAAAAACCTTAAGAGTCACTCTACATGTTATGTATAATATGTACCTTATATGTAAATGATTCGTAATTGACCGCTCCTGGTGTGTATATCGGTGACGTCATCAATTTCCAAGTCATAAAAAGCTCGAACAGATTCACAACCTTGCAAGAATGATTTAAATCAGTTACTGTTTATCACAAATTATCTCTAATAGTGGCAGCCTCGTATGGGTCAATAGGTCTTCTGAAGTTTCCTTTATTGTTACGGTCGTATTTCTTTAAGCAATTAGATGAAAAAGTTATTTATAGTTATTTTTATTTATTTTGGTTTGAGAAATGTCGATACAATGTCATATTTCAATATCAATAGCGTCTCAGCAATGTTATATAACCATTAATGTTAAGAGAAATAAGGTTAATTTTTCCATCTCTGAATATAAGATGATTTTAAATTTGTTAACATCACGTGAAAAGATAACTGTTAATATCTGATAATCTTCAACAGGCATGAAGACATCGCGCGTGCGTGGCTTCCCTCTAATGGTAAACAAACATGACGTCAACAGGCATTTGCGATTTCCCACTAATGGTATCCTAACATCTATTGTACCCTTTACAGTATTTGTTGATTCCATCTTATTTCATTTAATCTAGGCATCATTCTATATTCTGAGAATATATAAAAGTAGTAATATCTACTGTGTGTGTGATATATACACGATGTCATCATGTTTAAGGAGCGAAAATGTATTGAGCAAAAGTATTATTATTCCTATTTGTTAAATCATATTAATTGTAAATATAATACACCAAATCATTTGCAAACATACATGCATTCCGTGTATGGTCAGACAATTTATTGTCAGGGATAGTTTATTAATATTTACAAAACATAGCATTCAATTACACGAGATAAAAATTAATTTACTAATATTGATTTTTCATAGTAAATAACAATAAAAAAGCCTGATGATATCACAGCCACTGTCCGATGTCACCTGCCCATATTTATTTCCTCTTATTTAGTGTCCTCTTACAAATCTATAGTTACAATGAATTTATAATATTATCGAATATAATAGTATTATCGAATATAATTGTACTATGATGCACATAGTTATATAACTATGTTAATCGTAGTACAAAGATTGACGCTCTAAGCTATTATGTAGTAGAATTTAATACTATTCACATTATTCAATCCGAAAAATGAAGCTAAAAAACTGACTGAAATATTCCTAGGCCTAATATAGCACTCACATGTATTATATTAAGCCTCAGATATTGTGTATTATGCCTAGAAAGGATAGATCAGTTTAGTTTGTCTTTGCAATATAAATATAAAATCCTTTCCGGTTGGTCAAAATTCAATAGCACCGATTTCTACTTTCTAATTGTGTTGTATGTCGGTATATGTACTATGTTCCTCATCGTTACAATAAGTATTACCAAGCAGGAGGAAGGACTGATGCAGAGAAACCACATATGAAAAAAAAATCAAATAAATGCTAGAGTGTTTTGATCCCTCTTGGGCCTTAGTCAATATAGTATTCTGCTATTAACAAAGGCTCGAGACGAGTCAAAGAGCTCTAACATTTATTTATTTTTTTCAAATGCATATATATATACATATATATATATATATATATATATATATATATATATATATATATATATATATATATATATATATATATATATATATGCGAACAAGCCTGAATGGTCCCCAGGACTATATGCGACAGAAAACTCACACCCCAGAAGTGACTCGAACCCATACTCCCAGGAGCAACCCAACTGGTAACTACAGGACGCCTTAATCCGCTTGACCATCACGACCGGACAAAAGGAAGTGATAGCCGAAGCTATTTGAACCACTTCCCCGCCGGCACTCGGATGGTAATCTTGGGCATAGCATTTTATCAAATCACCTCATTCTTTGGGGCACACGTGAGGAACACAAATGCGAACAAGCCTGAATGGTCCCGAGGACTATATGCGACAGAAAACTCACACCCCAGAAGTGACTCGAACCCATACTCCCAGGAGCAACGCAACTGGTAACTACAGGTCGCCTTAATCCGCTTGACCATCACGACCGGACAAAAGGAAGTGATAGCCGAAGCTATTTGAACCACTTCCCCGCCGGCACTCGGATGGTAATCTTGGGCATAGCATTTTATCAAATCACCTCATTCTTTGGGGCACACGTGAGGAACACAAATGCGAACAAGCCTGAATGGTCCCCAGGACTATATGCGACAGAAAACTCACACCCCAGAAGTGACTCGAACCCATACTCCCAGGAGCAACGCAACTGGTAACTACAGGACGCCTTAATCCTGTTCAAATAGCTTCTGCTATCACTTCCTTTTGTCCGGTCGTGATGGTCAAGCGGATTAAGGCGTCCTGTAGTTACCAGTTGCGTTGCTCCTGGGAGTATGGGTTCGAGTCACTTCTGGGGTGTGAGTTTTCTGTCGCATATAGTCCTGGGGACCATTCAGGCTTGTTCGCATTTGTGTTCCTCACGTGTGCCCCAAAGAATGAGGTGATTTGATAAAATGCTATGCCCAAGATTACCATCCGAGTGCCGGCGGGGAAGTGGTTCAAATAGCTTCGGCTATCACTTCCTTTTGTCCGGTCGTGATGGTCAAGCGGATTAAGGCGTCCTGTAGTTACCAGTTGCGTTGCTCCTGGGAGTATGGGTTCGAGTCACTTCTGGGGTGTGAGTTTTCTGTCATTCATATATATATATATATATATATATATATATATATATATATATATATATATGTATATATATATATATATATATATATATATATATATATATATATATATATATATATATATATATATATATATATATATATATATATATACATATTATGGGGAACGTCAAAATACGAAAGGATTTTCTTCTCTTTCCTCCCACTTCTTCTCTTCCTTTATCTTGTCCCTTTCTCCCAGTGACTCCGTCTTTCCTCTGAGAAGTCAATAATGCAGGATAGTTGCCTTTGACATGCAATTGTGGGAAAAAACCCTATAATACTTATCTCGATTTATTATGAATAAATTGTGGTCTCTTATTATTTTCAAGGAGGCTGTAGAGGTCGTTAAATAATAATGAAATTGGATCCTAGATTCCGTTCATTATCTCAAGAAGTTTTTAATATTCATGCAAGAACTGCAAGATTACTTATTGCATTTTAAATTAATAAAATTAATTGAATATTAATTTTGGTCTAGTTCTTAGTAAAGTTTCCTCATATTACAACGGATGTCATAGCAATATAAGCAATAATTTTTCAAAACACTGACAATTTCGCTCATTGAAATACTTGCTCGTTTCAGATAATTGTTTCTAAAATTACACTGCGACAGAGGACGAGTCACAGTTAGGTGGTTGAAACCAATAATCCAACCAACACAATAAAAGTGTTGACACACCAGTTGTGTCAACTGGTGTGTCAGCTTGGAATTACTCAAGCTTCCTCCCACTTATCACTCACGTGTGCTATTAGATGAAATTTCTTGTAATTCACCTATGGTTTTAATAATAAATAAGAAAACCGAATGAAAAGTATTTGCATAGAAAGTGGGTAGAGATAAAATTATCTCATTTGGTTATCAAGGAAAGCTTAAGCTTCGAATTATATGTTGTGAACCTTGTGATCAAAAGTTTGCTCGGTTCTGACGCCAAGATTGCTTCATGGGGCCCATTATGGCAGCACAGCGTGAAAACATGGGGTAAGTGAGTTTTCCAAACTGCTTATCAAAGTCGTTATGTAGTTTCATAAGGCTTGGAAAGAAGTTTCCCGGGGGAAATGAGATGAGAGAAGAGACGAGAGAGAGGTCCAGGGGGAGAGAGAGGATTAGAATGGGGAAGATGAATTTATTTCTAAATCTATTTCTTTCGTTGAAACACTGAAGTCGTTAACATCATATAAGTACCCCCAAAGCAAAGACTTATCGCTTTACACGAATAGTTTACTCTTCAGAGGTTTAGCTATAGAAATCTGTTTTTAAAATTCACAAAACTTTCCACGTTGCAATCAACGCTGATCCATTCTGCTTGACGATTGCAACCTTTCAATTTCGTCATATTTAGGGCATCATTTCTGCTTGACACTTGATGAAGAGTAAAACCAGACTCTGTAGCGCATATGAAGGAAAACTACATTCTAGTTTTCCTCCAATCATTTGCGCAGTAAGGCTTGAAAAGCCCCACACAACGGTTTTCCAGATTTTCATAGCATGCAATCTGCCTCCCCTCCACCGCGGAGATTTGGTGTCTCACAGGTGCGGAGAAGAGGTGTGAGAGAGAGTGAGAGAGACAGGCGTTGTCAGAGAGGAGGAGAATGATAAAAGAAAAATAATTATTAATAGAGCAGAACTCCTCGCCCCTTTTCTAAGGTAATAATCGGAGACAAATATAATCGACGAAGTTAACAATTTGCATGAATAGAAGAAACTGCATTATTTTCTTTTGTATTCGAAAACAACAAAATTTGCATTTGTCCAACTTGCTCTAATTCTTCTATTCATACTGAAAGTGCGTTATACACATTTGAACGAATATTCGAGTTTGATAATTCGACGAAAAAGCGGAGAAAGGAATCTGTCTTAAGCTGCTCTTGGATAACTATTTTGCATATAATATTAAGCTACATGTTAAGCATTTTCTTTTACTGAATGAGCAAATACGCTTACTAATTAAGTCAATGAAAGCTGTATATCCTCCAATAATGCAACACGTAACATTCAGAAGAGAGGACACCGTTAAATCAAGTGTGAATATAAGAAGATAAGAAGAGAATGAATGAGAGGACAAGAAAAACTATATTTTAACATTGGTGGTTCGTTCGACGATGAATCTAGACCCAGCTATGTAATGAAATGTGAAATACTTTGTCCGTAGTTGTACGAAGCTCTATGAAAGAAAATGACAAGCACACGTAGCTAGCTTTTTGACACACTGTACTCCCCTTCATATAGTCTAGGGTAGCTGCATAAATGCAGATGTACCTAATGTATTAATAAAAAAAATGGCAAGCAGTGAATGTTGATATATATATGTCGTACCGAGTAGCCAGAACGCACTTCTCAGCCTACTATGTAAGGCCCGATTTGCCTAATAAGCCAAGTTTTCCTGAATTTTTATATTTTCTCTAATTTTTTTCTTATGAAATGATAAAAATACCCATTTCATTATGTATGAGGTAAATCTTTTTTTATTGGAGTTAAAATTAACGTAGATATATGACCGAACCTAACCAACCCTACCTAACCTAACCTAACCTATCTTTATAGGTTAGGTTAGGTTAGGTAGCCGAAAAAGTTAGGTTAGGTTAGGTAGCCGAAAAAGTTAGGTTAGGTTAGGTTAGGTAGTCGAAAAACAATTAATTCATGAAAACTTGGCTTATTAGGCAAATCGGGCCTTGCATAGTAGGCATAGAGGTGCGTTCTGGCTACTAGGTACGACATATATATATATATATATATATATGTCGTACCTAGTAGCCAGAACGCACTTCTCAGCCTACTATGCAGCGCCCGATTTGCCTAATAAGCCAAGTTTTCATGAATTATTTGTTTTTCGACTACCTAACCTTATCTAACCTAACTTTTTCGGCTACCTAACCCAACCTAACCTATAAAGATAGGTTAGGTTAGGTTAGGTAGGGTTGGTTAGGTTCGGTCATATATCTACGTTAATTTTAACTCCAATAAAAAAAAGTTGACCTCATACATAATGAAATGGGTAGCTTTATCATTTCATAAGAAAAAAATTAGAGAAAATATATTAATTCAGGAAAACTTGGCTTATTAGGCAAATCGGGCCTTGCATAGTAGGCTGAGAAGTGCGTTCTGGCTACTAGGTACGACATATATATATATATATATATATATATATATATATATATATATATATATATATATATACATATATATATATATATATATATATATATATATATATATATATATATATATATATATATATATGCGAACAAGCCTGAATGGTCCCCAGGACTATATGCGAATGAAAACTCACACCCCAGAAGTGACTCGAACCCATACTCCCAGAAGCAACGCAACTGGTAACTACAGGGCGCCTTAATCCTTTTGACGGCCGTGATGGTCAAGCGGATTAAGGCGCCCTGTAGTTACCAGTTGCGTTGCTTCTGGGAGTATGGGTTCGAGTCACTTCTGGGGTGTGAGTTTTCATTCATATATATATATATATATATATATATATATATATATATATATATATATATATATATATTTAGGGGTACCACCACTGGTTTAATTAAAGGGACCCACATCCTCGAAGAAGAAAATAAATAGTGTTCAGAGAAGATCTTGTGGATTCTCACTGAATACTTTAATCTTTTCCTCTCCTACCACCCCTACTATTTTTTTTTTTTTTTTTTAATATTTATTTTTTATATTTTTTTTTATTTATATATATAAATACATATATATACATACATATATATATATATATATATATATATATATATATATATATATATATATATATATATATATATATATATATATATATATATATGTGTGTGTGTGTGTATATCACGAAAATAAACACGTGATTAAAAATGTGACAATGTCAGACCACGGAGGAAAAATGAAACAGGAATTTCCTTAAGTACTTTCGTATATTAATATTCAATATATATTCAATATATTAATATTCAATATATATTCACTCCTTCTGAAGATGTATTAATATACGAAAGTACTTAAGGAAATTCCTGTTTCATTTTTCCTCCGTGGTCTGACATTGTCATATATATATATATATATATATATATATATATATATATATATATATATATATATATATATATTGCAAAGGTCCTTCGTGGTGCTGCAATGAGGATTGGATCTTGATGAGGAAGTGGAGACCTCCCAATGACCTCATTTACAGACGAGTGACAGAGGCGACGATATTACGTCCTCGAGAAATACAGAAGAATGGTGCTGGAAATTGAGCCTGGATCTGATTTATTGTTAAAGGTGTAGATGTGGGTGGGATCGATAGTGGGTAGGATGGATAGTGGGTGTAGATGTGAGTGGGGTGGATAGAGGAGGGTGTAGATGTGGGTGAGGTAAATAGAGGAGGGTGTAGATGTGGGTTTGAAGAGTGTGGTATAGGGCTGAACGGTTAGCCACACTTGAGGATAGAAAAAAAAGGTGTAACAATGTTTCTGATGTAGTAAGAAAGGAAAAGCTGTGGTAGAGTGTAATGAAAAGTGTACCTTCCGATTGGTGTGAACAGAAGGGTGTAGCTAAATTTTATAATTAAGAGTAGCAAGTAATGTAGATTTTAACCATAATTATTTTGACAGTCAATAGGGCTTAAATAACCCGGAAAATATGACTTCTTTTAGAGTCAACCTGATCATAAACGTATCCACAGTCAGCAAGATAATAAACGTATCTACAGTCGGCGTCGTCCTAAACGTATCCACTGTCAGCTTGATCGTAGATATATCAACTGGTGAATAAATATTTTCTCTGTTATCAACATCAAACATTTCCTATGCGATAAGGACCTTATGATCAAAGGGTAATATGATAAAAATTTGTTTTAGATATTTTATATTTTCTTTTCAATAATATTAATAACACTATTAATAATGTTGAGAGTACTATTTATATTTAAAAAATATATATCTTTCCCAAATTATTACTATTTGGCAGTATCATAATATACATAATTGCTCCATAAACTCAGGAACAGCCCAAAACACTCGTTACGACACTTAAGGAACGCGTGTGAGTTGAATAATTCTCCTCTGGATATAAAACCAAATTATACATCAACATTCTTCCGAATCAACTGATAAATCATTAAATAATTTAGATAAATTGAAGTTGGCAGCTCCAAATATTTAACCAATGGTTAAACAATGAGTCAGCGCTAGGTCCAGGAACGGGAAAAACGTATGATTACAGCGATCATGCCACCTTCCCTTCTGAGAGGCGAGCTAGTCGATGTCTGGCAGAAACCAGACAATCTATACAGTCAGCTCAGACAGGTTAACATCTAACTCCTGATGACTTGTTAAGGTAAATTAATTAAGAGTTATGGTGTTAGGTATTGTATCTTGTAGCACAGTACTTTTATACTTTGTTGTTGTCCGGTGTCCGGGTGTTTGAGTTGAAGTTAGTGTCCATGCTTTCGATATTGATTTATATATTATGTGTATAAAGACAGTCAGTGCAGAAGTTAAAGTAACTTTTATTGTTTTATTAAATTTACCTTTAGTTTTAACTTTGGTTTTGAGTTTCTTCTGTTCCCCATATACACATAGAATATTTTATGCAGTTTTTGGTTTATGTTACGTAAAAGCATGCAATCAGTTGGGTATAAAGACAGCACCTCACCTAACGTAACAATATATATATAACCGATTTACATTAATTTCCTCTGTTGCTGAAACTCTTAAGTTCTAAATATTATTGAATCTGATAATAGCTTTCTATTGTGGCAAGTTCCTATAAACCTCTCCATTAAGCAGCTGACATGTCCTCATCATTGTGGGCGAATTGAATACAAAACTAAACTGAAAAACTGTGGTAAACATTTTCTCCAATGAGAGATTTTTATATTTTATAAAAGGAAACAGAAAATAATTTTTTTAAATTTCATATGAAGATATGTGCATGAAAGTATACAAATATGCATTTATATTTATATATGTAAGTGCATTTGTATGTTTGTAAATATACGTGAGCACATTTGATTATATGAGTTCCTGTAAATATATATGTACGAATGAGTTCATGCAAATATGTGTATGAATGA
Organism: Procambarus clarkii; assembly: GCF_040958095.1. NCBI lineage: Eukaryota > Metazoa > Arthropoda > Malacostraca > Decapoda > Cambaridae > Procambarus > Procambarus clarkii. Next base: position 16,385,390 of record NC_091175.1, read on the forward strand.
GTTCATGTAAACATGAATGCATAAATTTACGTAAATATATGTAGAAATTTATGTAAATATGTATTTATGAATAGTACATGCATTTATATATCAATAAAAACACCTCTTTTCTTTCTTGTATGTTTTAGTATTTCCTTCGAGTACAAAGATTATGCAAATATTTGCCTCGGGGTGAAAGCTGGTCCAACAGCCCCAGTTGCCATGTTCGACCATTTTACAATATGAAGTAACTTTCAGGTTACTAGCGTCTCAATAATTAAATTTATTGTCGTGTTACCGCACCCGGTCGGTAATAAACGGCGACACGGTGTTGTATTTACACCAAGGTGTTATTCCTGAAGATCTTTTACCTAGAATAATCGTATCTCAGAATATTACATTCTAAAAATATCCTGCCTCAAGATATAATACCTTAAGATGACCTGCTTAAAGACGCCACACCTTTATATGTAATTATTCAAGGTATAACCTCAGATGTCCTGTATTTAGATATCATGCCTTGCCTGTAGGATTGATATTTAATTAGAAGACTTGCTTGAAGATATCATTCCTTTAAGAAGTTATAACTCAAGATGTCATGCCTTTAAATGTTCCAAAGATATCATTCCTAAAAATGTGATTATGTTGATAACTCAGTAAACCAAGCCTTACTTTAGGCAAATGAAAACAAATTCGAATCTATATATACTGCACTCCGGTTTAATTGGAGCATCAGTTGATGACCGTCGTCAACGGGTTAATTTCATGACTGTTCGACAGCCCTCACTGTTAATTCCTCAACGGTGCAAGAACAAATAGGGTTAACGATGTTGGACATCTGCTGTGAAGTGTAACTAATCTTGTTACTTGAATCGAAATGCTTTCAGATGAGCTCTGGCCCATCCTGTAGATTGTCCTCCTGCGGCCAGTCGGCTGGGAAATGACCTGGGGTACAGTCAGTCAATAGCAAGAAGTGAACTGGATACTGCCATCCAGTAGAGAGGTGTGGTCTGAGTTGTGTCAGTGAGATCTGTCTAGTGGTGCAGGAACTAATCTCTTAATGATGTGACGTGACCTGAAATCTGAAAATTTCTCTGTGTCTGTGTTTGTCAGTGTGTCTTTCTATTTGGTGTGTGTGTGTGTGTGTGTGTGTGTGTGTGTGTGTGTGTGTGTGTGTGTGTGTGTGTGTGTGTGTGTGTGTGTGTGTGTGTGTGTGTGTGTTTGTGTGTGTGCCGAATCGAGCTACTTTCGTGCGAACTGGCTACGCACAACGGTAGCGTGGCCGAGCGGTCTAAGGCGCTGGTTTAAGGCACCAGTCTCTTCGGAGGCGTGGGTTCGAATCCCACCGCTGCCAGCGTTTTCATAAGAGGCACTTAGATAAGTTCTTGCAAGGAGTGCCAGACCAACCAGGCTGTATTGGATATGTGGACCTGCGAGCCGCTCCAAGCAACAGCCTGTTGGACCAAGTTATCACAAGTTGACCCTGGCCTCAGGCCGGGCTTGGTAAGTAGAAGAACTCCCAGAACCATCTCTAGGTATGTTACAGGTATTAGCTCTTGGACCTCACCTTACTAGCCAATCATTTTTTCTATGTTGTCTCCTAAATATATTTTTCTTGAAAACACACACACACACAAACACACACACACACACACACACACACACACACACACACACACACACACACACACACACACACACACACACACACACACACACACACAGGAAGCAGCCCGTGGCAGATGTCTAACTCCCAGGTATCTATTTGCTGCTAGGTATGTGCTGCTATGTGTTTGCTAGGACTGTAATATGCCGGCGTATCTTTGCTTTTAGCATAGAGTGGACATGATATCCAGTAGTTTCTCATTTGCATGTACTTAATATAAGTACATGTGACCTATAGATAGATAGCTTCAGGAAAGAGTAACCAAATAGTCCGAGAAGTTATATGACTACACTACACATTGTAATTACACTAACAACACACACTTGTTACATACTACATACTAACTACACACACTAGTAATTGACGCAAAAATATAAATTCTTGAAGATAGAGAGGGGAAAGTTGCATTATTAAGCTTGGAACGAGAATGTCGCCAGGAGGGTGCAGTCGATGGTTTTACTTTTTGACTGAGTAGCATTTGCGAGAAGACAATCAAGGACTTTTTTGACCAGAGGGGCAGATACAACATGTAAGCAGCCTTAGGGAGCTCTTCTACCAGATCTGAGCATGAACATACACCTTGAGGGCTATTCCGCTCCTCGGTATATACATACAAAGTACACTCTAGCCTTGAATAATTTTCAGAAGTAAGCTTTTCTGGTTGGTTAGTAAGTTATTATGGTGGTCTTAATTCCCCTTCCACGGTTGCAAAGCAATGAACCCCATCACCAAACCAAGCGGGGACTCACTGTTACTCTTAAGGGTCAAAGGCCGAGTATTAGCATTTAGAATGCTAATTTTGCAAGCCTGCGAAGCGTTGCAAAGACAATATGCAGGGAACGGCCACAGCAAGTTAATTGAGGTTTTTGCTGCTACTCCACAAATACCTGATGACTGGAGTGAAGCCAGTTACTGGTGGCCCACAGGTGATGGAGTTTAACCAGATCTACAGCATTCTAAACTTTCGAAAGGAAGTCAAGATAACTGCATCAGTAATCCCTGGTGAGGAACACCGAGAATAGGAAATTTCAAATAGTGTAAGTAGTTCATATTCTCAATACATTGCCAGGAGCTCTCCAACTGGTAAGCTCAGTGGTGAGTGATCAAAGCGGTCAATTTTAACTGTGAACAGTGACATTAGTTGCATTCTCATCGTTGTTCACCTGACATATGATGATAATTATTCTTATCTAGATTGAAAATTCTTCATTGTATTTTAATCTGATTTATCCCAATTTTTAAGTGGAAAAGGTGACGAGTGGATTCATTGCTCTCTTGGAGTGGTGAGATATAAAACGTATATTATTATTGTCAATGTTATGTTTAATAATGAATAATTGTAAAATGATGTCGGCTGCCACTGGATATTTAACACACTGTAAGCTTTTAACAGCTTGCTGCTTTCACCCTAAATCAAACACAAAATGTACTCGAAATATTTGTGTATTTTGAAGGTCTAAGCAGTGCATGCCAAGTGGAACATGATGTATGCCATATCCAAGGAAAAAAATATATCTTTTACCACGCATTTCTTATTAGTTCCCCACAAATATTCGTGTCTCAATAAAACACCTTAATTTTTTTATCATTCCCACACAGGACACAAGCGCAGTATATATATTCCTTGCCTTAAGATGTCCACACAGTAGGATAGGTCGTAAGTTAAGGCAAATATATTCTCCTCAGCTACCACGCTCCTCCATGGAAATGACTACTCAGAGCTTCACTTTAAATAGGTTGCCTAACCCCGCCTCTGATACAAGTGCTTGCGTTTCTTTTTTTTATTTTTCAAGGCAGAGTTTTGAAAGACTTCTTTCTGTTTCATATATTTAGACTTTTTAGGAAATGTTTAAGATTTCCCACAAAACTTAATGCTTGCAAAACTGGTCTAGTATTTTTAGAGGGGGGCTGGATTAATGGTGGGTTTCTCTAAATTTAGTGCTTTCGTTTATCTACAAATTTTTTATAAATATTTTAAAATATTGTTAGTTATATTTTTCCTATAAATTCGTGCAATATTTTTCTAGTCCGAAATAGTAGACTAAAAAGTAATCAAGGGGGAAGAGAAAGGAACTGTCATGAGAAAGCCATTACAACTATATAACACTAGGAAGGGGTCGGGATAAGGATTTGGGATAGGACGGGGGGAAGGACTGGTGCCCAACTACTTGGACGATCGAGGACCAAATAATTTATGTTAGACCCTGAAATAAATAATTGCAAACTGATGGCCAAGTTCGATTTCTCATAACAAATAATATATTTCATTATTAAAAAAGTAAGTAAAGCCTTAATATTGTACAATACCAGTTGAGTGATACAAAATACCAATTGAACGATACACAATACCAATTAAACGATATAAGACTGTTAATGATTCTGTGATGACGTGTAGGAAATATCGGCAAAACCGCCAATATTAGTGTCCTTATCTTTTTACTGTAATAACCGCCAATTTTATGCAATATATTTTTCCATTTTAATCTTGTTTGCTATATAATGCCCTCTTCTTCAGAGATACGTAACAGTGAGAGTAGAAAATAAATGTTGAAGTTCAGGGAATAGAGAAGAACTATGCAAAATAGTTTGGATAATAGAGAAAGTTGCCCGAGGAGAGAGTAAAGTTGACAAAGAATGAGAAAATCAGTAGAGGCCACGAAGAGGATTCGAACCCGGACACTTCCCAAGACCGTGAATTACAAATGACAAAGGATTTATAATACACGTTCTCAATAAACCTTCTTGAGTGACTGAAAAAAATAAATGCAGACTGTCTGTAATAAACACATGGAGAGAGGAGGGGCTCGGGCAGGGGGGGTGGGTAAATTCTGTGATTAACATAATATTACCATTCTGCTATTGCCAGCCAATCGTTGGGCTCACTGATTCCTCCTGAAGAGCCAACTGAGCACCCGGTAATAGCAGAGCTCAGTATCGAGACCCCGGTCACGGAGCTTAACGTCTGAGCTCATGTTGAAACAAACGAAGAGCTCAACATAGAAAGCCCCGCAATATAGAGCTCAGCATTAGGTCACTGAGCTTTGAGTGAGCTCTGGCAATATCTGTGCTCAGTGAAGCCAAACGTTGTGTCCCGAACGCATCAGAATTCATCGCTGCAGCCCCGGACACAGCAGCTCAACATCGAGAACTCTGTATACAGCAGACTACAACGTCGCTGCCCCAGACAAAACAAAGCTAAATATCGTGACCCCGAACACAGCTGAGCTCAACGTCAAGAGCCCCGAACCTCGAGATCAATATTTCACCCATCTCTATTCGCCCGGGGCTCACTCCACGCCTCTCTGTGAGTGTTGGTGCTGCTAGTACCACATCGGTAATATTATTCTAACATGCTCTTCCTGATCTCCACATTCGCTGCTGGGTTTATTTCCAAGCATTCAAGCATTTATTTCCAAACATTCGCAATATCACTAATGTATTTTTAGAAGGATATTTTTTTCTTGTATTTATAAGTGAAACAGAAAAAGTCTTAAAAAAAACTGGGAATGTAAAGGGACAAAACTCCTATGTCGCTAATTGCGGAATTAAATTCTCATAAATTACCAGAATAAATGAAAAAGAGGCAGAATGGTACTGACAATCAAACGGAATAAGTAATTGCGTCCAGTCAAACTGCCTACCCTTCTCCCCCCCCCCCCATTAAAAAAAATGAAACCTCATATACTTTACCAATCACTGCTTTTCGTAATCAAACGCAGACTTTAAAAAAACGCTAGAGAAATCAAAATAATCACCACACGTGTCTTTCCAAACACAATCCTTCAGTTGAAAACTAACAGCAAACATGTATTAGTTTAGAGTGAGAACCCGCAGCTGATCTGAAGAACTCTGAATTAAATTAAAGTGATACATTCAAAGCAATCACTAGTGCTTGCTGAGCAACGAATAGAGGAGAGAAGGGACCTGAAGCAAGGAAAAGAAATGAACTACTCACACAAGTGAAATGGCATTTAAGATTAAATTATTTTCTACAAGTGAAATATTAGCTTCAAATATCTTCTATAAGTGACATGCATTACACCAAGCAGCATTGCAAAAAACAACAATGCCACACAGATATACCACACACAGCATTGATAATGCCTTAAGAAGCGTTGCCACGTCAAAAAGGCTACAACCGGCGGCATTGTATAATTAGATTAGAATACGGTTGCCAGACATGACACATTTAACAAGCTAAAAAGAAAAGAAAATAACCGGTGCATTAATGATTGTTCGACAAAATTAAGTTCAGCAATGTAAGAATGGGGGTCTCTTCAGCATTCTAATCCTGAGGAAAATGTAATCAAAATAAAAAACCCTTTTACACCATAAAAGCTATAATTTATCAGAACTTCGCGTGCTTAATAAAGTTTAAAGTCATTCCCCAAATCCGAATAGAAAACTGTACGCGAATCATCTAAATTTGTTGCACATAAGATATCTACGTTTTTCTGTGCTACCTAGGAATCTTGAATTAACATATTTATGTAAATAAGTTCTTGTTTTCGGTATTAAGTGATTTTACCTTATTCTTCATCCTTTAAATTTACAAATATTCTTAACTATAGATTATGATAAACCAAGGTTTCAGAAGTCAACCCGTTCTCGCATTTTCGTATAGTCAATATTGACTTATTAAATACGTGCATATGTGACATACAAATTTATTGTGAATATTTTAGTTTACCTTGAAAAGCTTCATAGAAAACACCGACCTTACCTAACCTTCTTAGTATGTTAAGATAAGCATCTTATTGCTTTGTAATTACAATTATTACTTAACTCATTATAGGTATAGGTTAAGTAATAATTGTAATTACGAAGCAATAACATGCTTATCTTAACATACTAAGAAGGTTAGGTAAGGTCGGTGTTTTCTATGAAGCTTTTCAAGGTAAACTAAAATAATCACAATAAATTAGTATGTCACATATGCACTTATTTAATAAGTCAATATTGACTGTAAGAAAGTGCGAGAACGGGTTTCAGAAGTAGAATGTATACACAACTTCCATAACCTTATTACATATGTATCTTATCTTAAAATATACCATATCTAGCAGGAAGAAGGGAACCCACAGCCGCTACAAAAGTATTAGATACTTTGTTTGTTAGTATAACAAAGTATTAGATACTTTTTTGGGTGCCATCCCTTCACCCAGTGTAGTTTCCATGTTCTTTTATCCTACCACTCCACTTACTTTTTATGTTTTGTTTAGCTTTGATAAAGGTCACATGTTTTTGATAAAGATTCATTAGTGAATACAATGAAATACAATGAACACTACAAACATATGCAAGTATTAATATTCTCCGATATTAATGACTATTACGCATAAAGTCTATATAACTGACCATTAATTAAATTCTCTTTTGCAAAAATGCTTCGATTGCATTGCAGGCATCGAGACGAACAAGTGAGTGATTAATAATCTTAGATTATGAAGCTGTGTGTAATTACTCAGTTGCCATGACAGCAGGTGTCACTGACAGCAATTAAACCTTTACTGTAAGTTTCAAGTAATAAAAACTGCATGATCCATCGTTTTCCATTCTCTATCTCTCTGCTCTCCGTAGTAGTAAAAAATTTTTTTTTTCAACAAATTATCCATATAAAATGTTGAAACTTCTGACACTGAGAGAAAACATTGCAGCCTAGGCAGTGAAGTGCTTCCTGTCTACATCCTGAGCAGTGGAGTGCTACCTAACTGCAGCTTGAACAATGATGTTTTATCAGGTGGATATCAAAAACTGAAAATATATAGAAACAAAATTACAAATACAGCACTTCTCTCTAATGGACGATACTGTGAAAAAGTTTCCACTAGACGCGTGTTGTAAACATTTTCCTGAGGGTAACGCAGAGCTTGATGTCTTGTAAAAAATATAACAAAGCTGAATTTCACCACAAACGTGCCCAGTAGTGTTGCTTCTCTGATGAGCTGGCGTTGTGGACTATTTCCCCAGCGCTGCCTTGTACAAACATCATCAATGTGTGCAATAACCCATTCTCGCAGGTATTTTGCATAATGCAATTAAACCTCATAGTCTTGGGGGTTACGAGAGGGAGAGATAGTGAGGTGTTAGAATCTCAGGGCAACTCAATGGTTTCTAATGCTAATGAGGGAGAATCTGTACCAAGAGAGAGAGTGTGAGAGAACGTAAAAAGAGAGATAATAAGAGAGAAAGTGTAAAATGTATTTTTTAGGTTAAATTAAACCTACGATATATCATAATTTACCTTAATGTTATGGTAAAGTTAAGAATGTATTTATAATTACAATAAAGTAGTGTGAGGAAGGAGGAAGGAAAGGCGGTAGTGTGGAAAGGATGGAAAGAGGGAGGGAGGGTTCAGTGATAAACCAGGATGGAGAAGCGGGCTATGCTCTACTAGAGATCTGCCTTCGTGACTTATCATGCATTCGTGTACGTCCATGTGCAGAAGAAGGGGAAGCAGCCTCTGGAACAGTCGCACACGTTAAGTGGGAGAGAGTGGAGCTGGAGAAGCCTGGGGTAGTTGTAGAGGAGTGATGAATTAGTGTGAAGGAGGGATGGGATGAAAATACTGAGGGCAAGGGGTAGGAGGGGAGCTAAAGGGAGCAACAAAGGATAAGGGTGAGATGGGGGTGAAGGGAGAGAGCTCAGGTTATCGACTTTTCCAACAGATAATATTTCTACAGAGGTGAAAAAAGCCCCTCTGAGAGCACCATCGCAATTCGCCGGGGTGTGAAAGTCGGGTTGGCAATGTCACTTGACGTTGGCTGATCGCAGCCACTCGAAGCTGAATATGTCTGGCTGATCATCCAATCTAAGCACTAACACAAAAATTCGTACAGAATACTGGAAATTGCAGAGAAAATTTCGGAGACTTCTCCGGAAAATGAATTGCATTTCTTGGTAACCGAAGACATTTTAAGGTGAATCCCCAAGCTGATTTTCCAGTGCGAGATTTGCACTCGTTTCATCATACTTTATATCCTCTCTTTCTTCAGTTATTTTTATTTTAAAGTCAACATCCTCTACCAATCCACTTATTCCTGTTTATCTTTCTTTTCTTTTCCTCTTTCGTTATTTCGTAGATATTGCCTCTAACTCATTCCACACTTTACTGCAGTTTTTATGTCTAGGATTCAGTCATACTTAACCCTGTTATCGGATTCCATTAACGAGGCGGTCCTTAACAAAGACGTCCTTTCCCTACGGCCATCTTGATACCAAGGCCAGAATTCCTAATACAAACTGAAATTGTCTCCGGGTTTAATTAATAAGACATTTTAATATTAATCTCGGGAAGACTATTTTTCTCTTCTTAATTAAGAAGTATCTCGCGAGATATTCCCTTTCTACGTAGTCGACTTTCTGCTGCTGAACAGTCTTTTATCCTCTTTTACATTTCCTACTGAATACAATCTTACCTTTATATTCTTTATCATTAACCTTATTTCCTTACTTCTAATTTTATTCCTGTTGTTTCCCTACCACTTTTTCCTCCTCTTCCTCGCCTATCATAGATTCGAGAAGTGTCTGAAACGGGGCCCTCAAGCACAACTAAACTGTTTGATGTCTACCCGGGTACAAGAGCTGATTTGCCTGTCTGTTAACAACAAAGGGAAGTCCAATCCCTCTATACTAGAAGCACAATCGTGGAGCAGGAACATGGATAAGGGCCAATTGGATGGCGCATTTAGAGGCTAGAAACTGTAATTGGTTATACTGACTGCCCATTTGGAGACGAGAGTATAAATTGTCTGAGATGAGCGATTTGAGAAGAGAAAAACATGAAAAGTCTGGGAAGAATTGTTTTAGATTAAAAATATACATTAAATTGAAAATTTAAGCACTCTGATTCACTTTAATTGAACCATCTCTGCTTTAAAATTGTTTGGAAAGTCAAATATATTTATGGGTTAATTGCGATTTTCAGTTAGCAAAATATTCCAGTCTAAATTAGATCTCACTGACTTCAATGACACAATTTTGAATATATTTACATAATATATACTTATAAATATATGAACAAGATTTGCATGAAGAAATTTCTGACACAAGCTAAAATTATTGCCAAAGCTAATGATTGTGTTTTACTGCTAAATGAGGGTGAAGAAAATTGATGAAAAAGAATAGTTTTGATGATGTAGAGAGTGAGGCTGAAGGCATCTTTTCTCCAGGCTTGCATGTGAGGCAAAGATACACACAAGCAACCACAGGACAGGAAAGTAATTGGTGTCCAAGCAATTTTACTTCCTTTTCTGCTGCCTTGCCTAATATTAACCATAATTGACAAATACATTTTTTTTAAACTATATAAAAGATTTTATTAAACAAAATCTTTTATTTGTATTTGCTATATATTTTTGCAGTACAGTAAGAGTGAACTAAATGGTAACAAAACAATCTATATCTATAAGAGGAAGTATGTCTGTCCGAGATTAGAGGTCAGGCAACTGGGGTTAGCTGCCTATAACTTTCCAAGATGACACATGGAGGGTTCGGGAGTGTCATAGGCATGTCGTGGGTTGTCGCAGTATCATACTTTAAGAAATATCCTCGATAGTGAATCCCTGTGATTTTCATAGTCTGAAATACAGGTTTTGCTTTTTGTAGGGTTATTTAGAAACTATTTCAGTGTTTTGTAATACTAAATTGTCAGAGGGAAGGAGAGGGAGAAAAATGTGGAGTGGGATTTAGATGCAGGAGAGGGGGGGGGGGGAGATATGACAGGGGGAAGGTAAAGGGGGGGGGAGGCACTAAAGGGGGGATTTGGAAGAGAAATGAGGGGGTTATTGTCTGGAGATTGAGAGGAGGGGAAAGACGGGGAGGGGGGGAGAGACATGAGCACAGCTGTGTGTGTGTACTTAAATATTTGTCCCTGCAGGATCGAGCTCTACCTCTTGGACCCCCCGTTTTCCTGCCGCCGGGTTTGTTTGTGAGAGTAATGACTTAGTTGATTGAAAGTACACACACACACGTGTGCATAGTTGGGTGTAAATGCATTTGTACATACATATACTTGCGTTTACGTATAAGTGCTTCTCAATCAATATATACAAGGAACGAGCTCCACTGGCTCCGTTTCAAGCAATTTGTGCATGCCGAGTGTAAATGCTCATGACATTTGCAATCTGTTTAATATTTTATTACACTTCGAGAGATTTGTCTTCAGCTTTAACCCTTTAATCCTGTATGACACTTTTTCCCAAATCAGCTTCAGTAAATCTTCAGATGCTTAAAAATGTTCATTCCCATCCCTTCACCCAAATTAAGAGCATACTCCTAGCCTTTATATATACTCCTAGCCGATTTATATATATATATATATATATATATATATATATATATATATATATATATATATATATATATATATATATATATATATAAATCGGACCTTGCATAATAGGCCAAGAAGTGCGTTCTAGCTACTAGGTACGACATATATATATATATGTTGACCGATCTGTTAGGTATAACGAGAAAGTCTTAAAAATGAATAGTACCAATCTGTGAGGTAACCACATGCTGTCTAACTCACAGATTGGTACTATTCATTTTTAAGACTTTCTCGTTATACCTAACAGATCGGTCAACATATATATATATATGTCGTACCTAGTAGCTTGAACGCACTTCTTGGCCTATTATGCAAGGTCCGATTTGCCAAATAGGCGGAGTGATTTTCTTTATTTTCAGTAAATTGTTTCCAATTAGTTTATTTAAATTATTATTATTATATTATACTAGGAACATAATTTATTGATTTAGTTATGTTAGTTTAGGTTAGGTTTAGATAGGTTAGATTAGGTTAGGTAATTTTGGTTAGGTTTGGTCATATATTTACGTTAGTTTTAACTAAAATTTCAACAAATTAACTTATAAATAATGAAATGGACAGATTTATCATTTCATAAGAAAAAAAATGAGAAAAATATATAAATTCAGGAAAACTTGGCTTATTAGGCAAACTGGGCCTTGCATAGTAGAACGAGTACGACGTTCTGGCTACTAGGTACGACATATATATATATATATATATATATATATATATATATATATATATATATATATATATATATATATACAACTTTAGAACACTTTCCCACCAGGAGACTCGAACCCTAGCCAGCACAGAAGCCTTCCAGCAACTGGCATAACAGGTACGCCTTAACCCGCTCCACCACCTGCTCAGACCCTTAAAAGAGATGGTAATTTCGGAGTATTTAAATACCCCAAAGATCAACACCTCCCAAGAGCACCAGAGCAAGTGAGGGGTCATTTATACGTTAATTTCATCAAGTCCCTGTTAATATGGGAAGACACAGTGTCTCTGCTTAAGGCACAACTCTCCTAAACACGAGAGTTAAGTATACAACTTTAGAACACTTTCCCACCAGGAGACTCGAACCCTAGCCAGCACAGAAGCCTTCCAGCAACTGGCATAACAGGTACGCCTTAACCCGCTCCACCACCTGCTCAGACCCTTAAAAGAGATGGTAATTTCGGAGTATTTAAATACCCCAAAGATCAACACCTCCCAAGAGCACCAGAGCAAGTGAGGGGTCATTTATACGTTAATTTCATCAAGTCCCTGTTAATATGGGAAGACACAGTGTCTCTGCTTAAGGCACAACTCTCCTAAACACGAGAGTTAAGTATACAACTTTAGAACACTTTCCCACCAGGAGACTCGAACCCTAGCCAGCACAGAAGCCTTCCAGCAACTGGCATAACAGGTACGCCTTAACCCGCTCCACCACCTGCTCAGACCTGGTGGGAAAGTGTTCTAAAGTTGTATACTTAACTCTCGTGTTTAGGAGAGTTGTGCCTTAAGCAGAGACACTGTGTCTTCCCATATTAACAGGGACTTGATGAAATTAACGTATAAATGACCCCTCACTTGCTCTGGTGCTCTTGGGAGGTGTTGATCTTTGGGGTATTTAAATACTCCGAAATTACCATCTCTTTTAAGGGTCTGAGCAGGTGGTGGAGCGGGTTAAGGCGTACCTGTTATGCCAGTTGCTGGAAGGCTTCTGTGCTGGCTAGGGTTCGAGTCTCCTGGTGGGAAAGTGTTCTAAAGTTGTATACTTAACTCTCGTGTTTAGGAGAGTTGTGCCTTAAGCAGAGACACTGTGTCTTCCCATATTAACAGGGACTTGATGAAATTAACGTATAAATGACCCCTCACTTGCTCTGGTGCTCTTGGGAGGTGTTGATCTTTGGGGTATTTAAATACTCCGAAATTACCATCTCTTTTAAGGGTCTGAGCAGGTGGTGGAGCGGGTTAAGGCGTACCTGTTATGCCAGTTGCTGGAAGGCTTCTGTGCTGGCTAGGGTTCGAGTCTCCTGGTGGGAAAGTGTTCTAAAGTTGTATACTTAACTCTCGTGTTTAGGAGAGTTGTGCCTTAAGCAGAGACACTGAGTCTTCCCATATTAACAGGGACTTGATGAAATTAACGTATAAATGACCCCTCACTTGCTCTGGTGCTCTTGGGAGGTGTTGATCTTTGGGGTATTTAAATACTCCGAAATTACCATCTCTTTTAAGGGTCTGAGCAGGTGGTGGAGCGGGTTAAGGCGTACCTGTTATGCCAGTTGCTGGAAGGCTTCTGTGCTGGCTAGGGTTCGAGTCTCCTGGTGGGAAAGTGTTCTAAAGTTGTATACTTAACTCTCGTGTTTAGGAGAGTTGTGCCTTATATATATATATATATATATATATATATATATATATATATATATATATATATATATATATATATATATATATATGTCGTACCTAGTAGCCAGAATGCACTTCTCAGCCTACTATGCAAGGCCCGATTTGCCTAATAAGCCAAGTTTTCATGAATTAATTATTTTTTGACTACCTAACCTACCTAACCTAACCTAACCTAACTTTTTCGGCTACGTAACCTAACCTAACCTATAAAGATAGGTTAGGTTAGGTTAGGTAGGGTTGGTTAGGTTCGGTCATATATCTACGTTAATTTTAACTCCAATAAAAAAAAATTGACCTCATACATAATGAAATGGGTCGCTTTATCATTTCATAAGTAAAAAAATAGGGAAATATATTAATTCAGGAAAACTTGGCTTATTAGGCAAATCGGGCCCTGCATAGTACGCCGAGAAGTGCGTTCTGGCTATTAGGTACGACATATATATATATATATATATATATATATATATATATATATATATATATATATATATATATACATATATATATATATATATATATATATATATATATATATATATATATATATATATATATATATATATAAGGCACAACTCAAATGTCGTACCTAGTAGCCAGAACTCACTTATCAGCCTACTATGCAAGGCCCAATTTGCCTAATAAGCCAAGTTTTCATGAATTAATTGTTTTTCGACTACCTAACCTACCTAACCTAACCTAACCTAACTTTTTCGGCTACCTAACCTAACCTAACCTATAAAGATAGGTTAGGTTAGGTTAGGTAGCGTTGGTTAGGTTTAGTCATATATCTACGTTAATTTTAACTCCAATAAAAAAAATTGACCTCATACATAATGAAATGGATATCTTTATCATTTCATAAGAAAAAAAATAGAGAAAATATATTAATTCAGGAAAACTTGGCTTATTAGGCAAATCGGGCTTGCATAGTAGGCTGACAAGTGCGTTCTGGCTATTAGGTACGACATATATATATATATATATATATATATATATATATATATATATATATATATATATACATATATATATATATATATATATATGTTGTACCTAGTAGCCAGAATGCAGTTCTTGGCCTACTATGCAAGGCCCAATTTGCCTAATAAGCCAAATTTCCAGAATTTCAATATTTTTCGAATTTTTTTCTTGTGCAATGATAAATCTATTCATTTAATTATGTATGAGCTAATTTTTTATAAATTTGAGTTAAAACTAACGTAGATATATGACTGAACCTAACCAACCCTACCTAACCTAACCTAACCTATCTTAACCAAACCTAAACTAACATAACTAAATCAATAATTTATGTTCTTAATATAATATAATAATAATATTATTTAAAATAAAGCAATGGGAAACAATTTATTGAAAATAAAGAAAATCACTCGGCCTGTTAGCCAAATCGGACCTTGCATAGTAGGCCGAAAAGTGCATTCTGGCTACTAGGTACGACATATATATATATGTCGTACCTAGTAGCCAGAACTCACTTCTCAGCCTACTATTCAAGGCCCGATTTGCCTAATAAGCCAAGTTTTCCTGAATTAATATATTTACTATAATTTTTTTCTTATGAAATGATAAAGCAACCCTTTTCTCTATGTATGAGGTCAATTTTTTTTTATTGGAGTTAAAATTAACGTAGATATATGACCGAACCTAACCAACCCTACCTAACCTAACCTAACCTATATTTATAGGTAAGGTTAGGTTAGGTAGCCAAAAAAAGCTAGGTTAGGTTAGGTTAGGTAGGTTAGGTAGACGAAAAAATATTAATTCAGGAAAACTTGGCTTATTAGGCAAATCGGGCCTTGAATAGTAGGCTGAGAAGTGCGTTTTGGCTATTAGGTACGACATATATATATATATATATATATATATATATATATATATATATATATATATATATATATATATATATATATATATATATATATATATATACACACAAATGCGTTTCTATTCTGTATCAGTGCACATTGTCTTGCCTTCTGTGTAAAGATATTATATAAATATATTTAGTTTGCCAATCGGGAAAAAAATGCAGTTAAAATATTTGAAGTGAATGTCAACCAAAAAATAAAAGCTAATAAAAAAAGGTTTGCAAATAATATTTTGGATCTGGCGCGTGGTGGGCAAATATTTTTTTTTTGGCAAGTTGAGTTTTGCAGTTAAAAAAGTAAAAGGCTTAGTGTTCCCAAAAATGGCAAACACAAACCAGAAGAGATGTGTAGCTTTTTCCCCTAACATAGAAGTGCTGGATTTGACCCTAGAAATATAAAACACACGAATTATATATATATATATATATATATATATCTATATATATATATATATATATATATATATATATATATATATATATATATATATATATATATATATATATATATATGACAATGTCAGACCACGGAGGAAAAATGAAACAGGAATTTCCTTAAGTACTTTCGTATATTAATACATCTTCAGAAGGAGACTCCTTCTGAAGATGTATTAATATACGAAAGTACTTAAGGAAATTCCTGTTTCATTTTTCCTCCGTGGTCTGACATTGTCACATTTTTAATCACGTGTTTATTTTCGTGATATACACACACACATATATATATATATATATATATATATATATATATATATATATATATATATATATATATATATATATATAAATATATATATATATATATAAATATATATATATATATATATATATATATATATATATATATATATATATATATATATACACACACATACCATCACCTAGACCCACACTAGTACCTTCATCACCATCACCTGCATCTTCTCAAATACCGTAAGCACTTCATCTTGTGAGTGATGTATGGGAAAAATGAACACATTTCCTATGACTCGTTTGAACCTGATGCAACCAACTTCCTCACCATTAGACATGACTCCAAGGACTTTACCTCTCTGATGCTTTTCTCTACAACGTGTTCTGCTGTCTTTTAATAAAACATAAAATACTGCTATAATAAGACTTACGAGTGGTTTATGACTGTTCCTTAGAACAGAATTTCAGCTGTAAAAGATCTGAGCTTTAAGGAGTGATCATCTTGGAATTCACTTTTCTCTTGTCATCGCTTTGTGATGACCTCTCGTAACGTCTTGAAACCTCTAGAAATGTTCGTGAGACAGAGATTATACGCTTCGCGTCTGTCAGAGGGAATGAAGATGCGGATCAAGGTGTTCAGACAGAAACTATTTGAGCTTTTCTCCATGTGAACTGACATTTTCAGTGTTACTTTATGATTGAAATTTCTGCTTCTGCCTCCTCAGGATGCATCGAGCAAGGAACCTTTCGTAAACTAATTGTTTCTGTTTGTTAAGATAACCAGAGGGAAAACTAAATTGTTGATGTTGTACAACTTATAAAAGGAAAGTGCTTAAATGAACTATTCTCAAAATATAAAACTAATGCAATTTTCTTTGAGAAAATTGTTATACGATTTTTTTTCAGTTTCATATTGAAACTTAATTGAAATGAATCATTCTTGTTCTGATCAATGAGGCATCTTTTTAAAGGCAAAATATTTGTTAGTTCACTTCGGTTGTTCCATATTTGTACATCTGTTAACTTCTCATCTGGAAATAATACAATCCAGCTGAACTAAACTGAAGCCCATCACTACCGGTCACGATATGTTAAAGACGAGACAATTGTAATTTGTTCAGCTAGGCATTAGCATCGACCACTTTCAGCAACTAGTTAATTGTAATCGAAATTCATCGCTTTAAAGTAATTTTTCTCTTCTCGTTGTGTTGTGCTTCCAGCTACTGCAGTTTCAATGAAAATAATTATAATTGATGTTGGTATTGAGAGATTCAGGCGGTCTAACTAGTCATGTGGAGCAAGCTAGCAACGCGTACATAAATGCATTAACACTTCTCATATGTAAATGCATCTTATTTGCAAATGTTTCATTTATGCAAAAACTTCCCACTTGTTAATGCTCCATGCCTGAAAATACTTTCTATACGCAAATATTTTCAGCACGGAAAAGGCTCCTGAATTTTGCAAGCTGGCATTCCACTCATGCCAACCCACGATAAAAATACTATATCACACAAGCATTTGCTAACAGGGCGACTAAACTATGGCGAAATCTCTCATTTTAAGACCGAGTTAAAAATAACAAGCACATATTAAAACATAAAATAGGCATTAGCTCTAAAGACGGCACCAAATGGGATGCAGAAACCCTAAACAGGATAAGGTATACATATTAAGATAATGTGCAGTATGATTTTATAACTCATAGAAGGGATATGAGGACAAAGAACTGGGATATGATGAAGGAATGAAGGAACGATGCTCACCACTTGGACCATCGGGAATCGAACGCCGATCTCCCTCCATTTTTGACGAAAATTTAACATAACCTTGATCTTAACACATTCAACAAACAAAATTCTGCAGAGCATTTTATTATTTGCAAAGAAGTTTACTGAATAATAATTTGGTTTAATTATTGAAATGCAAAATTATAACACAAAAAAGTGACATGACATTTAAATAAAAAATGCACTTCCATTATCAGGCGAAAAACTGCAAATCGTTGGAACTGGATTTATTACTCTTGAGTAATTTATATATGCCATTTAAATTACATTTAAGCGTTTTTAAGTAGCAAAGACTATAATGACATTCTAATAGAACAATGAATATAAATAATGTGTGTCAAGCACGAAGCATACAGCATTGTATTGTAGTGTAGTGTGTGTGTGTGAGTGTATGAGTGTGTGTGTACTCACCTAGTTGTACTCACCTAGTTGTGTTTGCGGGGGTTGAGCTCTGGCTCTTTGGTCCCGCCTCTCAACCGTCAATCAACTGATGTACAGATTCCTGAGCCTACTGGGCTCTGCCACATCACCACATCACTTACTAGTGCATTCCATTTACTAACTACTCTGACACTGAAAAAGTTCTTTCTAATGTCTCTGTGGCTCATTTGGGTACTCAGCTTCCACTTATGTCCCCTTGTTCGCGTCCCTCCAGTGTTGAATAGTTCATCCTTGTTTACCCGGCCGATTCCCCTGAGGATTTTGTAGGTTGTGATCATGTCCCCTCTTACTCTCCTGTGTGTGTGTGTGTGTGTACTCACCTAATTGTGCTTGCGGGGGTTGAGCTTTGGCTCTTTGGTCCCGCCTCTCAACCGTCAATCAACTGGTGCACAGATTCCTGAGCCTACTGAGCTCTATCATATCTACATTTGAAACTGTGTATGGAGTCAGCCTCCCCCACATCACTTCCTAGTGCATTCCATTTACTAACTACTCTGACATTGAACAAGTTCTTTCTAATGTCTCTGTGGCTCTCTTGGGTACTCAGCTTCCACCTGTGTCCCCTTGTTCGCGTCCCTCCAGTGTTGAATAGTTCATCCTTGTTTACCCGGTCGATTCCCCTGAGGATTTTGAAGGTTGTGATCATGTCCCCCTTACTCTTCTGTCTTCCAGTGTCGTAAGGTGCATTTCCCGCAGCCTTTCCTCATAACTCATGCCTCTTAGTTCTGGGACTAGTCTAGTAGCATACCTTTAGACTTTTTCCAGCTTCGTCTTGTGCTTGACAAGGGACGGGCTCCATGCTGGGGCCGCATACTCCAGGATTGGTCTTACATATGTGGTGTACAAGATTCTGAATGATTCCTTACACAGGTTCCTGACCGCCGTTCTGATGTTAGCCAGCCTCGCATATGTCGCAGACGTTATTCTCTTTATGTGGGCTTCAGGAGACAGGTTTGGTGTGATATCAACTCCTAGATCTTTCTCTCTGTTTCATTAAGTACTTCATCTCCTATTCTGTATCCTGTGTCTGGCCTGCTTCTTGGGGATGTGTGTGTGTGTATGTGTGTGTGTGTGTGTGTGTGTGTGTGTGTGTGTGTGTGTGTGTGTGTGTGTGTGTGTGTGTGTGTGTGTGTGTGTGTGTGTGTGTGTGTGTGTGCGTGTGTGTGTTTGTCAAGCATGCAGCATTGTATTGCGAATCAAGGTCGCAACTGGTGTGTTATCAAGTGCTTCCTGACCACCCAGCAAGTACACCTTAGTTCCGGACTATGTCCTAAACTAAGGTAAACTCTGTGTATATACACCGAGAAGCATGGCACACATCGCGCGACGCTGCTCTACCTGCGGGATTCGCACTGCGGTAGAGGAACCAGCGGGGAATGCGGCAGCAACTGCGGCGTCTCCTACATCCACTGGGACCGTACGTAGAGGCTGCACATAGTTGACTCTATGTCCAAGTGTAACAATAATTCAACGTTTAACTGTCGTTATCAACAATTAATTCAACGTTGAATTCTCGTTACCAACGCTAATTCATTGTTACATTCTCATTACCAACGTTAATTCATTGTTACATTCTCATTACCAACGTTAATTCATTGTTACATTCTCATTACCAACGTTATTTCAACATGAAATTAACGTTATTCTTGGATATTGTGCCCACTGGGAATCTCTTCCAGACAAGCCCTATTTAAACTAAATTTACACCATTTTTTGTTTGTCCCCTTAACTCCCCTTGCCACTTCGGGGGGGGGGGGGATAAGGTTATTTGATCTAGCTAAGGAGCCCAGCGACCCAGTCACAGGGCATGGGCCGCATAGACCCCGCAGCAGTAACCCTAAAAACATATTACAACTAAAAACAAACTAAAATTCTTGTATGTGGCCTACGATGTAAGGGAAAAAAACACAAGGAGATATACAAAAGATATATACTAAAATATAACATAAAGAAAAATAAAATAGGGGCATGCCATCAAAAAGAATGAATTACGTCTTAAAATGAGACGATCAGCTATTACATGTCATGCGCGCATGGAAAATAAAAGTCACGGCGGGGGATGCATGCCTGGCTTGAACTAATCAAGTCCCCGGAGAGGCAAAAGGAACATGAGCGCATGTGTCCTTCCGGCCGTAGCTTATCCTCTCACGGGTTCGGTCAAGCCACCCACCATCTACAAAACAGCCACTGGGGAAGTGGTGCCCCAAGATGACGTCCGGCACCGTAGCCGGAGTCCACTCACCCTAGTTGTTTCCTGGGTGTTTGGGGCACAAGGGTAAGACCACCCATGCCCATGTCCAGGGGTGATCATTATTAACTCATTAACCCGGACTCATTAACCCATGAGTCCGGGCACCCGGGCAAGTCCTGTATCCCGACGTCACATTCCAGTGACGTTAATGAGCAAGTCAGCCATAAAAAAGTCGTAACATATAACACTCTTCGACTGACAGTGAAGACATCAACAGCCCTCACCGATATTTCTCTTTGGGGGCATTTATTACCCAGGGGAGTAATCTATTACCCAGGGGGGATAATTTATTATCCAGGGGGTAACCTATTACCTAGGAGGTAATCTATTTCCCAGGGGGGTAATCTATTACCCAGGGGGATAATCTATTTCCCAGTGGGCAATCTATTACCCATGGAGTAATTTATTACCCAGGGGGTAATCTATTACCCAGGGGAGTAATCTATTACCCAGGGGGTAATCTATTACCCAGGGGGATAACCTTTACCCAGGGGGATCACCTATTACCCAGGGGGATAACCTATTACCCAGGAAAGTAATCTATTACCCAGGGGATGTACAGCTTTACACAATAGGCGAAATTAGACACGGCTTTAACTGTTTAGAACTCATGTCAAATGGAATTTCAAAACCGAAAATAATATTGGTAAATGACACTATCTAAATAGCTTATGCTTAGTAATTCTGGTTGATGTACGACTTAGCCCATCATTGTCCAGTCGGTAGTTCGTGTGCCTGAGAAGAATCGTTAGTTCCGTCTTACTGCTTCAATATGTATTCACAGATTCATCACGCTTTTATGATTTTCATTGTGCATCTGTTCACTGATATTCGAATTCCCCGGCACGTTCAGAGTGCAAAACATGGGTTAATTAACTTTCATTGTAAAATGAAATCGTGGACGATGTAATTTCATGACTTCGAAATTAGTGTCTTTTTTATAGTAAATTATTAGAGCATCAGTCAAATAATTTAGCGCATCAATCAAATCTTTGAGGTCCTTTTTAAACGATTTATTTCGCAAACTGCGTCGTCAAGAGACGACCTGGATTGATGGTGTTGTTGTCGCTTGACTGACCAGGCAATCTCCTTGCTGCAATTCTTTGATTTATTTCCTCTCCGCCCTGCAATCCTCCTCTCACTATTTTCAAAATTCCTCCCTTTTTCTTGCTTCTTTACCTCCGTCTCTTCCCTCAATCCTCCATTCGTCCCCATTCCTAATTCATCAGTTCCCTCCTCTGTGATTTTTTGTGACAAACGTAAGCACCACACACCATAAAGTACAAGAGATGCTGGGAGGAGAGAACTTAACATTGA
Source organism: Procambarus clarkii (assembly GCF_040958095.1). NCBI lineage: Eukaryota > Metazoa > Arthropoda > Malacostraca > Decapoda > Cambaridae > Procambarus > Procambarus clarkii. The sequence continues at coordinate 16,407,134 of NC_091175.1, forward strand.
TTAGTAGTTGATGCCAAATCAGGAAAGCACTGACCAACGCTCAAACATTAGGGCGAGAGGTGGACAAATATTCATCAATCTATTTCCCCAGGCTCGAGCCCCGGAAACGGACGCTCGCGCAGGAGGAAAGAGATGCAGACGCGACAAGTTGAAAGATGGAGAAAGTACACTAAGTGATCGCTAAGGAATGAAAAGACATTTGGTATGGCTTCAAAGAGGATCTATTGAAGACTTTTGGAGGGTGTTCGTGGAGCAGGAAATAGGGTGGAGAGGGTAGGAGAGCATCGGGGTAGGGAGGCCTAATGGAGGCGGGGCAAAACTTCGAAGGGGAAAAGTGAGATTATAGGGAAAAGGGGGAAGGGGATATGCAGAGAAGGGGAAGGGAAATGGAGAGGGAGGAAAGGAGAGAGAGAGATTGGAGAGGAAAACAGGGATGAGGGAAAGGAAGAGATGGGAAAGTGGAGAATATAAAGATGATAATCGGAAGGTGAAAGGAAATATAAACGGGCAAAGTTCAAAGGAAGGAGGATAAAGTTCAGAGATAAGGATAATTTTACCTAATTGCCGGAACATTTTCCGTTATTTCGTATTATTTCTGAAAAAAAAAGAATCTAGAGTCCTTTACAATGAACATATTAAAGTACCTTACAATGAACATATTACATTGTTATAAAAAGAAAAGAAAATAGTTATTTAACTATATCGTTAAATGTGTTGAGGCAAAAATATTCATAGCTGTATTTAATAGATCACGATGCAACAACCTTTCCTCTTGCATAACAGATCGTATTTTGACGTAAAACTTACCAAAGTCAAAGTAACGTAATAAAAATCCTAGTGGCTTGCAAAATTGACGACGTCTGGTTTTCAATTAGATTCAGGTTCTTTAGTACATTATTTTAATGACGTTGTGAACGATTGAGAAGACGGGCTGGAAGCTAAGTTAGTTTTGGTTTAAATTTGACATTTTGAAATACATTATATAATAAACTTATTGATATGTTTATCAACACAGAGGTGAAAATGTTCAATAATAACTTTTATCGAAGTAATCTTAGGGATCACTGAGGTATCCCTAAGATAATTAATGACCTTCCCCCAGGGAGTGACGGAGTGAATTATCAGGGAAAAGCACCAAACCATTTCGACTATATAACACTTGGCAGGGGTCAGGATAAGGATTTGGGATGGGACGGGGAAAAGGAGTGGTGCCCAACCACTTTTGAGGGAATATTGTGTTGTGACGGTCCTGCATGAAGCAAGACCGTCACAACACATGCCCAGCACCTGTATATCTATATTACTGCTTGGTGAACCGCTATATCAGATGAAAGGAAACGTACTAAACTGCTTCTGTCCTGCCAGGGCATGACCCGAGGCAGCAGACTACTATGATACAGAGTTTATTAGTCTAGTATCCAGCACCAGCTGGGTATAAATAAAATTCCGTTCCTATGCCTGAGCTCTTAAAAAAAGAAAGAGAAGCAAAAGGCACAACTTCTTACTCATATGGACAATATAGTACAGTGGTTACAAAGCTTAACTTAGTACTTCCTGGGAAGGAGCTTGCATAATTTATATATTTTTTATGTGGTACTACTGCATGTCAAGGGAAAATCCAACTACGTGATTCTTCGAGAGTAAATGACTGTGAATAGGGAAAGCCAAGTTCTTTAGAAGTGATTTATATGCGAGACGCCTCCATTTTACCCTCCAATATATAAATATATGGACGGGAGAGGAATAGATGAAAGCAAGTCTAAACGAGGCTCCAGTTGAGACGAAATTGGGTGAAATGGGTATTGGGCGATTGGAGTGAGAGTCGATGGCTGTATTGTTGCAGCGTTTGGCCGGAAACTACAGAATTTCAGGAATGAATATAAAATTTAAAAAAATATTTTGTTCTGTATAGAGCGAGAGAATGAAAGAAGTGGAGAGAGAGAGAGAGAGAGAGAGAGAGAGAGAGAGAGAGAGAGAGAGAGAGAGAGAGAGAGAGAGAGAGAGAGAGAGAGAGAGAGAGAGAGAGAGAGAGAGAGAGAGAGAGAGAGAGAGAGAGAGAGAGAGAGAGAGAGAGAGAGAATGAGAAATACCAAAATGGTTTATTCTGCATTATCTAGCTTGAACTAGATGTTAATATATTACAGAAAGGGAATAACGAACTGAAACAAATTAAAAGTAAGCGTTTTCAAGACGAGGAACAGGGTCGGTGGTACACGTGTTGGTCTACCACATAAAAGTGGATAGATCGCTCACATGAATTTTAGTTCTTGTATTTTACTAAAAAAACTTAGTTTTTGCATTTTTATTTGTCCTCCGGAGAGACATATAAGTATCAAGAGAAAGCGATAAGCCAGTATGTGTATATATTTCTTGCATGGGGAATGAGTTCTGAAGGAGAGGGAAAGATGTCCAACCACATGTACTATTGGGGATCGAACACCGTCCCTGTAAAAAGTGAGGCCATCATCCGACCAGCCCAAGTGGTTGGGTAAATATATCCGGAAATACTGACTGTAGTAAAAAATTTTGTATATTTCATCCACGTTAATGAATAACAATGTTACATAGACTTCCTCTCAAAACCCAGATTCTCTCGCGTATCATTTTCTCAACAGTATAACGTAGCGTGTTTCTGGGGAGTTGATCATAATGAAGATCACAGCCGGAGAGGGCATTATCCTGGAGGGAAGGAGAGACCCCTTTGTTCCGGCAGAGGTGGCCACAAAGGCTGGCGGTGCCCTTGATATTCTCTTGCCTCTCGAGCTTCTCCCCTGACACACTCTTTTACTACCCTCATCCAAACATCATCTACAGCAGCCATGAGATGCTGTCTTCAGAGTCCGCATTGCCGTGGAATGCAAGATGCGCGCTTTTCACAGTACGCATTACTTTATTTTTCATGAGGTTTGCTCCCTAGTAGTACGCATTGTTGTTGAAGACACGAGGAACGGTTTTTGCACAACGCATTGTTGTAAAAAATCGAGGAACTGGCCTAGTAGAACACAGAGAACGAACCTAAAGCTCGAGAGGAGCAACACTCTCAGTACATATTTTTCTAGTATCCACGAGGTGAGGACCTCTTGGTTAACATGGTTTACCGTCACGAGTGGGAACTCAAGATATTATACATCTACATATAAAATCAAGATCAAATGTTTCACGACGAACTGGATGCCATAAATGAATGGATACGGGACACCTTCCTTGTATAAATACTGAATGTATGTTTGTTTATCGCAGAGTTTATTCTTAGGCGTTTGGGAATATCGGAAGTATTGGCGTCTGAACAGGGCAGAAATTTAAGATATAAACCAGTGTTTATATCTCCCTCTCAGGAACCCTGCATTCTCTCACTCTCCCTGATCCTCCTATCTCTCCCATTTTGTTTCGATCTTGTCCTACAGTCCCCTGGCTGCCCCCAAGTTCGGATTTCTCCCACAGTCTCGGCCTCTTCCTTAGACTCTGCTTCTACCACAGTCATTGCCTCTCCCTCCCTTGCGTTCGAGTTGGAAACTGTAGAGGAAGGTCAATCGTGGCGAGATTAAAGTCAGCTAGGAACCTGTAATCCTCCAGGAATGACAGGTTTACAGTGTATTCTCAATGGACTTGATGCATTTGCAGACGTTAACTTTACTCTCCTCATTGACGCTTGGATGAGTTCGAATAACAAGCCGAGGACCCTTAGCAACTTTGGTGTGCAGAGTGATGGCTAACTCTCTCAGTCTCTCTCTCTCTCTCTCTCTCTCTCTCTCTCTCTCTCTCTCTCTCTCTCTCTCTCTCTCTCTCTCGCTCTCTCTCTCTCTCTCCTGCTCTCTCTCTCTCTCTCTCTCTCTCTCTCTCTCTCTCTCTCTCTCTCTCTCTCTCTCTCTCTCTCTCTCTCTCCTTCTCTCTCTCCATCCCTCTCCCTCTCTCTCCTCCCCTCTCCCTCTCTCTCCTCCCCTCTCCCTCTCTCTCCTCCCCTCTCCCTCTCTCTCATTCGCTCTCCCTCTCTCTCCTTCGCTCTCCCTCTCTCTCCTTCCCTCTCCCTCTCTCTCCTTCCCTCTCCCTCTCTCTCCTTCCCTCTCCCTCTCTCTCCTTCCCTCTCCCTCTCCCTCTCTCTCCTCCCCTCTCCCTCTCTCTCCTCCCCTCTCCCTCTCTCTCCTCCCCTCTCCCTCTCTCTATTTCCCTCTCCCTCTCTCTCCTTCCCTCTCCCTCTCTCTTCCTTCTTCTCTCTCCCTCTCTCTCCCTCCCCCCCCCCCTCTCTCTCTCTCTCTCTCTCTCTCTCTCTCTCTCTCTCTCTCTCTCTCTCTCTCTCTCTCTCTCTCTCTCTCTCTCTCTCTCTGTCTCTCTCTCTCTCTCTCTGTCTCTCTGTCTCTCTCTCTCTCTCTCTCTCTCTCTCTCTCTCTCTCTCTCTCTCTCTCTCTCTCTCTCTCTCTCTCTCCCTCTTTCTCTCCCTGTACCCTTTTCAACCTTTCTTTCCTTTGTCTTCTTCTATATACAATAACTTTCTCCCTATGATTCTGTTCGATTTCAAAGCCACATTTTTCAGTCTAACAAAAATAATGAGCATGCATTTACGAATCGTATAATTTTAATTTATAATTTTAATTTGCTTTTATTATACTCACGTAATGCTTTAAATTAAGTTTGATTACGTCACGAACATATCCTAGAGATTTGAGGCAACATTATGCAGAAACCTGGATTATTACATGAAGATATAACTATTACGTAAGTTTTGATAGTTCTCAGTTAATGTTCACAGTGATTACAATACATTAGCACTCAAGTGGTAATTGGAGAGGATAAGTTGGCTCCAAGACGCTCTCGGGTTCCTGCATGTAGTTTACAAGGAAAATGTGAACGACGGTTGAAGAGGAATGATTCGATTTGAGAGGGAAAGGGCATGTCATGAAGGTTACGTTACTTTAGTCTATAATTATTCTCGGCCTATTTAAATTATACTCGCCCACAACCAGCATGAAGAACTATAAGAAAATATTTTACGTAATAATGTATAAATCTATGTTATGAGGTCAGTGTTAGGTTGTATTTCTGTTATGTACTATGGTTAAACATGATGGCGTCTGAAAGTCCCGTGATGATTCCTCGAGGATGAATTACATGTCACATGACATGTAACCTATGATGTCATGCCAATGACTGGGCTATGGATCGTCATACTGTCTAGCGTTTCGGTCTGTTTTTTTTTTTTTTTTGTTTGTAAGTTTATATTTACCTGTAGGTTGGCGACTTACTGCTGTAGATCCCTGTGAGGTTGCCTGTGTAATTTAAATGTGTCTATGTCCTTCCCCCCTATTGACAGTTCTCTGGTTCGTCTTTGTTCTTCTCGAGACTGTCGATGTGCTGGTGTCTTGTGCTGCTAATATACACAGACGATCTACAACCACAGGAAAATAGTGACAACTCAGAGTGCTTCGTGGGTGACCCTCTGACTCCCAGAACACACGTTGCGTGCATCTTACAGTGAACATACAAACAGACTGCCTGCAGTCTATTAAAAATTGTCGACAAATGACGCCACATGTGCTTATGATAGTCAATTTTCCAAATCAGCACGCGAAGAAAAACATTGCCGCTCTTGAAATCCTTGCTTTTGAAGTAGGGAGCAAAACGAAAATATAATCAGGTTCTGTAGGAGTTTCTCACCATTATCCTGAGTCATTATCAGCGTAAAGATACAATTTAATTCTAACATGGGTTTAATTTGCATCTCATCACCCCCCCCCCCATCCAGCAGCATCATCACCTGTCTCGTCCTAAGCTGTTCGCTTGACTGAAATTCCTGCACCAATACACGTCCTCGGACGTCCAAACAAAGAAGTCTCGCATTGTTCAGAATTCCATATGCATGTCATTGGTAGATATAGTCTCAAACTGTCCCGTACATATATATCAGAGAGCCGTTATGGAATTATACTTCAGCAACAATTCAACTAACCTTCATGGCACCTAACATATGAATATTGTTCATTTAAGAAGTCCACAGCTATTCAAACTTGTTACTTTGATAGAGTTATGAGCGTTTGACACTGAAAAAAGTGACTCGTGGTAGATTTTTGAGATCACCTCATGATAAATCTATATTTACAACATCACGTTGTTCGTCCCCAGTGTAACTTCCCGGTGGCATCAGAAGGTATACCGACCAGAAAACTGTGTCCCTAGATAATCCATGCAGGAATTGGCTCTGGTTGGAGAGTTCCTAGCCTGCTCCTGTTCTCTTCAGTATAAATCGGTGCCAAAGATTTAACTTGTCAATAGTACTTATGGAAACTATTAGTCTGTAGAGCAGGCTTTTCTATATTGCAATATATCCAATATTTACACAAATATTATACATTTTTTATTTTTTTTTTTATTTACACTGGACTGCAATATTTTCTATATAATTTCTATCAAAATTCTAGAAATTCACTGCTTGTTAAAGATTACTGGCCTATGTCTCTAAAAACGATTATGAGATAAAGTTGAATATTTATGATACATCTATATCCCTTCCATAACCTATAATTTAACTTACATACTAAAACATGTTAATGTTTTACAGTTTATATCAGTATAGTTTTCACATATTTTTAAAAAGAAAACCAAATGTACGGATTAACATATCCACTAAAAAATAACTGGTTTGAGCTTTAAAAATAAAAGTTACTGTTAGGATAGCAAGGATCGAAAGCACCTAGAGACACTTCATCGAATATACAATTTCATATATATAAACGAGGTACTTAATATTTCAAAAATGTTCGTTCACTGTTGCTGCTTTGGCAAGTGCTAGAAAAGCTTTTTTTTTTTTTTATCGGTGATAACACATTGCTCCTGGTAGGTGCTGACAGAGCTCCTATGATCAGTGTCACCACAGCTCCATTGGTTCTTGACAACTACTTCATCAATAGTGAAAATCATCAATCAAAACTATCGTAGTATAATTCACAATACCGAAGCAACATCGATTGCAAGAGATAAATGACTTTCAACAGGACCTTATTGGACTTCATTATACACCGTTACTTAGTCTCTCGTTATGTATGCTATTGTGCATTTCACATAGTGCATTTTGCCTAATGACCACTCGTTAATCGTTGGACGTTAAACTCCACGACAATGAAAAATCTTTTATCGTTGTTTT
>NC_091175.1:16419265-16564265 GCF_040958095.1 Procambarus clarkii
CTTTTTCCATTAAGTAGAAAAATATATATTACACAAATTTTGTTCGCATTGTATTGCACAGAAATGCTATACAGAATTCATAGTTTTCTGGATGAATGATGAAATGGGATAAAGATTATTCAATCATCCCAACGATAAAAATATTGACAATTTACGTAAGCGGCATTAAGTAATTCAGATATTACTGCTTAGGATGTAACGGTGGCAACTCAGGAGGGATGATGATAGATACTGTTGAACAGAAGCAAGGGGGAAAAAGAATTTTGGAAGAAATAGTAAATAAGGAGGACCAGGAGAAGACACACACGCACACACTCTCTAATTAGTCATAGAGACGTCAGGACGCACAATTTTAGTGTTGGAGCTGCCAAAAGAATAGCCTAGACGCAGAAGTCGTTGAAGCTAATTCGACTCATAGTTTTAAAAATAAGTATGATAAAAGCGTGAGAAATGAGTCATTGCATTAATCTAAAACCGTTTAGAAGGCGGGGGCTAGGAGCCTAGCTCGACCCTGTAAGAACATCTAGTTAAATATGCACACACACACACACACACACACACACACACACACACACACACACACACACACACACACACACACACGTGAAAATAAGCCTCAAGCTGAGTCGGAAAGTGAGCAAGGAAATAGCACTCCTAAAAGCTGAATACGAGAAATTACAGAAGTTCATTTGTGAACACGCAAATCAAGATGAAATAGAAATGCCTCATTCAGAAGTCTTTAGAAATTGCAGATAGTTTGTTCCAAACACAAAATTTAGACTTCAAAATAATACATCCCATATTGTAAGCGTAATAACTCAACCACAAGAGAGCATGGACTGTAAAACAGAACTTGAATGTAAGGGTTGAACGGAAAACAGCAAGAAGACTTGGATTGAATATTTTAGAATCTGGAGGGAATAGAAGCACCAAATTGAAATTGGACTACAAGACCAAAAGCACCAACACAGATATTTATAAAGCTATATTACGAAGACGCTAGCGGAATAAGATTAGGCTATCAGCTTAAAGATTTATGTGGTCACAACGAATAGGATAAAATTTGCGTACAGCTCAACAGGAGATTTCAAGAGGAACTCATAACGGCCAAGAGCACGTACCAGCAGAGAGCCGAGGCTTAATTCATCAAACATAAATCCAAGGAATTGATGCAAGAAGGTGAGAACCACAGAGAATTCGTGGACCACATAGCATTGATGGGGGAGGAGACGAGCCATGCTGTTTTTATAGAAGGAAGAGGTAAATCGCATATCTTTGATATGGTAAACCATGATATCATTGATGTAGAAGGGGTAAACTACATAGTATTGATGAAGGAAGGAGTGAAGAACATGGTGTTGATGTAGATGAGTGTCAAAAAATATTGATGTAAGTTCCGACACAGACAATACTGAAGTTCTGACACAAACAATACTGAAGTTCTGACACAAACAATACTGAAGTCCTGACACAGACAATACTGAAGTTCTGACACAAACAATACTAAAGTTCTGACACAAACAATACTGAAGTCCTGACACAAACAATACTGAAGTTCTGACACAAACAATACTGAAGTTCTGACACAAACAATACTGAAGTTCTGACACAGACAATACTGAAGTTCTGACACAAACAATACTGAAGTTCTGACACAGACAATACTGAAGTTCTGACACAAACAATATTGAAGTTCTGACACAAACAATACTAAAGTTCTGACACAAACAATATTGAAGTTCTGACAAAAAAACAATACTGAAGTTCTGACACAAACAATACTGAAGTTCTGACACAAACAATACTGAAGTTCTGACACAGACAATACTGAAGTTCTGACACAGACAATACTGAAGTTCTGACACAAACAATACTGAAGTTCTGACACAAACAATACTGAAGTTCTGACACAGACAATACTGAAGTTCTGACACAAACAATACTGAAGTTCTGACACAGACAATACTGAAGTTCTGACACAAACAATACTGAAGTTCTGACACAAACAATACTGAAGTTCTGACACAGACAATACTGAAGTTCTGACACAAATAATACTGAAGTTCTGACACAGACAATACTGAAGTCCTGACACGGACAATACTGAAGAACTGACACAGACAGTATTGATGTAAAGTGTAACCCAGATCGTACTGACGGACTAAGAAGTGGCCAACATAGTACTCTCCCTGCCTGTCCTGGGTACAGATAAAAAATTAAAAGTTGTTGAAAATACATTGTTAGACATAAAATGCAATACGAAAAAGAATGTTTCTTTACAACAGTTAAGAGGCTCACTTGTCATTATTTTGTGTTCAGCTTGCTGTGTAAAATTTAACTGTTCTCAAATTAACAAATATAAATTACTTTTACTGTACTGAATTATTTACCTTTTCAACGTTACACCTAACAGCCTTTGTAATTACATCAATTAAGTAGTAATTACATCACTTTGCAGTAATTACCATTCGGTTTATACTACAGAAAAAAATAGTTTTTTCTACTTGGACGGTAGAGCAACGGTCTCACTTCATGCATGTTGGCGTTCAATCCCCGACCGTTCAAGTAGTTGGGCAACATTCCTTTCCCCTGTTACATCCCAAATCCTTACCCTGCCCCTTTCTAAGTGCAATATAGTCTTAATGGCTTGGTGTTTTTCCCTGATAGTTCCCTTCCCTTCCAACAGGGAACATACCAACTTTTAGTGCTTTATTAATTACTACTTTCTTTATTATGCTTATTGAAGGGATATTAAAGTTAGGTAAATATATAGGAGATTAGCGTCACATGAATGAGGAACTTATAAATAAAACTGGAAACCAAATATCTCATTATCATTAAATTTGTACTTGTGAAAACAACTTTCCATTACTTCTCTGGTTGCATCAGAAAGTCATGAACTTACATTTGTTAATGGTACGCAAGGTAACGTGTCAGACTTTGATAACTTTGGTCTACAGGTCTAACTCTGGATTACCTTAATTTTGTGTATATATATATATATATATATATATATATATATATATATATATATATATATATATATATATATATATATATATATATATATATATCTTTCTTTAAGGGTCAAGGTCTCTTTGCTATCCCTCCACTATTCCCCAATCTTTCACCTTCCTTCCCCACCTCTCCCTTTTCCTCACCCACCTCATCCTTCTCCCCACTTCTAACTCCCTCCACTCTCTTAACTTTCACTCTCCCTCCTCCCCTCGTCCTTCCTCTCCCCTTCACCCATTACTCGCTATCTGACCTTGCCCGTGCTATTTTCCCTAACCCACCCTCCATTTTCCCCCTCCTCCCCAATTCCCTCTCTTGCCCTCCCGATTCTCCCGTCTATCCCTCCTCTCTCTCACACACATGCAATGTTGAGATCAGCTGAAAAACTGACAAAAATACTGGAAAACACAACCACAATTTTAGACTTCATAGGAGTCGCTGGAAGTTGTAATTGAAACCAATCCTTCTTGAAGAAAGGCATTAGGTTCGAACCCGACCCCCGACCGACACTTCCAGTACAATCACAATACTCGAAGCAAGACTGCGTGAGGCTAACTCCGGACGTCTGACTTACAACTTCAGATAAAATTCATAGTGTCTGCCTCCAATTATAGGCAAAGATTTTCTTACAATATGGATATGCATCAGAGCGGCGACCTAGAGGAGAAATTCCCACTACATCCTCGATTCCTGCCCTGCGTCGGAGGAGGGAGGGGAATTATCAGTGGAAAGCGCCAAGCCATTACGACTATATATCACTTGGAGGGAACGAGGGTAGGGCGTGGTGCCACCCCACTTGGACCGTCGGGGATTGAACGTCGATCTGCATGAAGCAAGACTGCCGCTCTACCGTCAAGCCCAAGTGGTTGGAAGAAGAGGAGGAGTACAGTGAAGAAGAAACTGAAACCCTGTGAAGAAACTAGCTTTCGTTTTTGCTTTTTTTAATATTTGTATTGTATAACCAATCAATTTTGTAACTAACCTTGAATAATAAAGTAAATATTAATAAAATAATGGCGTATTAGAAATAAATAGAAATACCTAAGAGTCAAACGGCAATATTTTCTGAATGCTCTTTATTTCCTTCTCCGAGGCTATGGGTACCCACAATTGCACTACAGGGGTGCTCCTCTCTATATATAAACTAAAAGCCAGAGTTGGCTAAAAGCTTGTTCTACAATGCATTTTACTTTACAGAGCCGAAAACTGTAGCAAAACTTGTTCTGCAATGCAACACGGTCCCGCACACACAGTTCGCAACTTTATTGAGCAATCGGACAATATTTATGCAATCCCTTACCCCTAATAAAAGTTAATCCTATTTGACTGTCAATCCATGATTTTGTGCTTACTGGGTTATTGAAGGAAAAATAAGAATACAATTTTTCATTTTTTTTATAACACAGGATTATCATATTTTATTCTGCCACAATAAACTTAGACTTTAGTGTATTTGAAGAAGTACGGGCGATAATCTTTCACTGTTACACTATACTGAATATTAATGATCTATTATTATAGTGTTTGAAGAGGAATACTTTCAGTGTCTCTTTTTAACATATTTTTTGCCAAATTCACTAATATATTACAAACTATTTATTGTAATATTTTAGCTTGAATTGAAAAATTTAAATTATACACAGTTGTATGAATGTTTCGTAACACATTATACATAAAAAATATAATACTGGGGGTCTGTCATACACATGCAATTTAACAAACTTTGTACTCAGTCATTTCATGTGTTGTGAAATTGTACCACGGCAGTGGCTGAACCACGATAGCAATTTTTTTCTCGATGGTAGCGGTATCAATACAGCAGCTCTCTCAAGATAGTTGAATACGTTTGCAGTTTTTCCACGATAACAGCTGTGCCACCATAGCTGTTGTACAAAGATAGGAACTGTAACACGATAGCAACTGTACCATAATAGAAGTTGTACCAAGGCAACATTTGTACCACTTAGTAGTTGCACTACGATAGCAGCTGTATCAAAATAGCAGTTGTATCACGATAGCAGTTGCACCACGTTATCAACTAGGCCACGACACCAGCTGTATCACGATAGCTGTACCACGATAGCAGAGAGCCAGAATTCTAATTCCCCATAATTTAGTAGTTTAAAAAATTTTGTTTGTTAAACATATCAGCATTGTTGTCCAAGGAAATTTATCTCTGTTGTCCGTGTGTTGCCAACAGAGATGTTGACCGTGGAGGCCAGTACAGCTGATGTCCTGTTATTGTTGACCTGGAGTTTGTTTACTGTGGAGGGTCACGAAAAACAAGGCACGGAACGTCCAAAATATGACATCGTGTATCGCGTAGTTTGACGCTTTTCGCTGCGAATGTGTGTGTGTGTGTCTATACTCACCTATTTGTGCTTGTAGGATCGAGCTCTAGTTCTCGGACCCAGCATTTCTAGTCGTTGGTTTTGAAATGCAATTAGTCCTGGCCTTTTTCTCTATCATTCCTGCTCCATTAGGTCATTCCATTTACTCACTACCCTACGCTTAAAGAAAACTTTCTAACATGTCAATAACACATATATGACTGTGTGTGTGTGTGTGTGTGTGTGTGTGTGTGTGTGTGTGTGTGTGTGTGTGTGTGTGTGTGTGTGTGTGTGTGTGTGTGTGTGTGTGTGTGTGTCTTTTGACGTGTGTGTACTCAACTAGTTTCACTTGCGGATGTTGAACTTCGGCTCATTGGTCAAGCCTCTCAACTGTCAATGAAATGTAGATCATAGCTACATTTAAAACTGTGTATGGAGTATACTTCCTCCACATCACTTTCTAATGCATTACCTTTGGTAACTACTCTGACACTAAAAATTTTCTTTCTAATGTTCTCTCTTTACTGAAATTATTCTGTATGTAATTATTATGCTGATTGTAATTAACGAAAAGTCTTGAAATTCTATGTCATGATTAATAGTTATTATGGGTTACGTGGAAAGGTTTATCTAACGGTAATTCGGTTTATCTAACGATTCTCCAGTAATTGTTCTTCAACTCCACTCCCCAATTCTTGTTCGAATCCTCTCCTCGTATCCCAGCTCCTATGCTGTCGTCATATCTCTGCTTGCTCCTACCCTGTTTTCATAATCCTCACATTATTTTTTTATTGATATATACAAGAGTTCTTACATTCTTGTACAGCCACTAGTACGCGTAGGGTTTCGGGCAGGTCCTTAATCCTATGTTCCCTGGAATACGACCCCCAGCGAAGAATCGTTTTTACAACCAAGTACAAATTTTACTTTTGAGTAAAAGGCAAGAGTTGGTAAAAGTTTCAGATATTTTGAAAACTGCAGGGGGGGGGACAAAATATGACCCATCTCCGTTTTCAGTAATTGGCATATTTTCGATATAAAAAGTCGTAATTTAGAAATGAAAATAGATGCAGTGAGTCAAAATTCGGCTAAAAAATCACGCTCAGGAGTCAAATTTCTGACATTTCAGATATTTTGAAAACGGCAAGGGGGTTTGGGCAAAATATGACCCATCGCTGTTTTCAGTAATTGGCATATTTTCGGTATAAAAAGTCGTAATTTGAAAATGAAAATAGGTGCAGAGTCAGAATTCGGCTTAAAAATCACGCTCAGGAGTCAAATTTACGACACTTCAGATATTTTGAAAACTGCATTGGGCAAAATATGACCCATCGCCGTTTTCAGTAATTGGCATATTTTGGCAGTTTTCAGTAATTGGCATATTAATTGGCAGTAATTGGCATAAATTGGCATTTATCTTCCGTATCGAAAATTATCTTGTTTCCAGTGATAGAGATAATTTTTTAATTTTATGTCAATTCTTTGATGTTTGGACAACAAATAATTCCCAATTACGATATTTTACAGAGTTTTTGTGGTTGAATAGAAAGCATTCAGAATATTTATTTATTTGTAAAACTTCAAACAACCCTGCATTTCGGCTAGAAAAATATTGTTATTTGACGAATAAAACATTGAAGAATATGAATGATTAATAATTAATATATATTGTTTATAAAACAAAATATTAAAGTGTAATGTAGTGCAAAAACAAAATGGTTAATTTGATATTGAGATCATTTGAATTTACTGAATCGTTAAATTTCTTACTTTCAAAACATATTTAAGCGTTGATCTGCATACATAATTATTTGGCGCTAACCCAGAGGCAAATAATGCAACTAAATATCTGGATGTTACTTCTAAATATTGTTATCGAGTGTTAACAACATCGATGCAAAGAAACGGCAAACCAGGGCTAGAAAAGGAAACGCAGTCAGAAAATGTTGAATTTGTTCATGCTCCTGAATGAGAGGAAAAATATCTTCACTGACTCTCAAGTCGTTGGTACTAGTCCCTATCAAAGTCTCTGTAGACTTCACAAATTATCATCACTCTGTGTTCTGTTTCCACCGGTAACTCAGTCTGCCACCGTAAAATCTTTGTCATACAGCATAACCATCTTTGTACTCTATCATGTTTGTTAAAAGACAATTTTTATTCAAAATTAGTTATTTAAAAAGTTATTCTTATATTTACATTAAATATATTATTATGTCAACCATCTTATTTACATTAAATATATTATTATATCAACCCTCTATAATAACATTTTAAGCAATGGTAATTTTTTGTAATATAACCAAACTTCTCTTCATATCTATGGTTTTTGCGTAGTTTTAATAAGCTAAAAATGAATATCTAGACAAATTAAATGTCTAATTATTTTAAAAAATCTGAAAATCCTTGTTAAGAACATAATCATTCGTTCTAAAATGTATGATCTCAATTCTAAAAATAAGAACGACATCCATGTGAACATTGAAAAAATAATAAACATTTTACAGTTCCCACTTGACTGCAGTTGATGGAGCTGAACAATAAATATTTCCCTAGTTCCGCCTAACCATAAATATTCCTTTCCTGCCTTCTGCGCAGCTTCCGACGCAGCATCAGTTATTCACCGACTAATGAATAACAATGTGCGTCGAAAAATGGCCATCTGGGGGAAAAAACGCGCAAAAATTTGCATAATGATCGAAGGAGTGAGAGAGCTGCCACACAAATTCACACCAACAAAGTGGCGCTGAGAGCTCACGGAGTATTTGCAAGACACGTGACGTATTCGTGTTTATCTTGTACGCAGGGGATCGCTATTGGTATAATGATTCAAGAAGTGACTCTACAATGAGAGGACCTACAACATATCTCGTTGGAAGGGATCATGCTAGAATGTGTATCTCATCAAGGGATGAGAAATAAGTAAATCACTCTATAAAGTGTGTTACAAGGAATCACGTTTCAAAGTATATTTTAAGATATCACGTTATAAGTAGTCATCATACAAATGTGACACTATGTCATAGCAACATTTAAAGTTACTGGATTTTTTTTTAACTTTGCTTCATCACACATTCCATTGTTCACTTTTAGGAAACCTAATTTTGTAATGTCTTTGCGATTTATTTAAATATTGAGCTTTCGTATGTTATTCCTTGGCTGTGTACCACCATGCACCGTTATCTCTTGTAGCAATGAGCGTCGATCTATTGTAACAGTGAGAGTCGATCTATTATTACAGTGAGCGTATATATATTGTAAAAGTGAGTGACGATCTATTGTAAGTGAGCGTCGATCTATTGTAATAGTGAGCGTCGACCTATTGAAACAGTAAACGTCGACCTATTGTAACAGTGAGCGTCGATCTATTTTAGCAGTGAGAGTCGATCTATTTTAGCAGTGAGAGTCGATCCAAAGTAGCAGTGAATCATCATATTCCAGCAAGAGATTGAAGCAGTAATCTCTGCTATTGAAGTGAAGATAATAAGATAATGACAAATCATAATCCCGACGCATTGTGTAAAAAAAATCAAGCATATTCCAGGATAATATATATATATATATATATATATATATATATATATATATATATATATATATATATATATATATATATATATATATATATATATATACATTAGTATATTTTGGTAGCAGTCTTTCCTGTAGACACATATTATTAAATATGACCGAAAAAGTAAGATTAATAATTCTAACACGAATTTTTTCAATGTTTCTTATATTTCTTTTCACTGTTCATGGTAACTGAAAAATCAATTCTCCAAAATTAATTTCTATTTCTAGTCTGACGCGACACTTGAACGCGTTTCGTAAAGCTTATTACATTTTCAAAGACTTTAGTTTACACACACACAACTATAACTGAACAGAGTTTAAACAGCTTCGATTTTAGATCTGCATTTGGGTGAGGTGATATGTTACAACAGTTTTGGATGAGGTGAAAACAAACTTTCAACACAAGACAGAACACGAAACAATGGGTATAATATTTTGTAAGTTAAAGGGAAGAATGTAAGTAACTGTAAAGGGCCTATTGGCCCATATTTCTTGATGCTTCTATATTGGTGCAGAGTCTTGAAGTGGTTAGAATATAGTTGTGCATTAATTGGCTGTTGATTGCTGGTGTCGACTTCTTAATGTGTAGTGCCTCGCAGATATCTAGCTGCCTGCTATCGCTGTATCTATCGATGATTTCCGTGTTTTTTGTTAAGACTTCTTTGGTGATGGTCTGGTTGTGGGAAGAGATTATATGTTCCTGAATGGAGCCCTGTTGCTTATGCATCGTTAATCGCCTGGAAAGAGATGTTGTTGTCTTGCCTATATACTGAATTCTTTGAGGCTTACAGTCCCCAAGTGGGCATTTGAAGGCATAGACGACATTGGTCTCTATTAAAGCGTTCTGCTTTGTGTCTGGAGAGTTTCTCATGAGTAGGTTGGCCGTTTTCTTGGTTTTATAGTAGATCGTCAATTGTATCTTCTGATTTTTGTCTGTAGGATAACGTTTCTATTAACAATATCTTTCAGGACCCTTTCCTCCGTTTTATGAACTGTGGAAAAGAAGTTCCTGTAAAATAGTATAATAGGAGGTACAGGTGTTGTGTTAGTTGTCTCTACAGAGGTTGCATGACGTTTCACCTTCCTTCTTATGATGTCTTCAACAAAATCATTGGAGAAGCCGTTGTTGACTAGGACCTGCCTTACCCTACAGAGTTCTTCATCGACTTGCTTCCATCCTGAGCTGTGGCTGAGAGCACGGTCGACATAAGCGTTAACGACACTTCTCTTGTACCTGTCTGGGTAGTCACCGTTGGCATTGAGGCACATTCCTATGTTTGTTTCCTTAGTGTAGACTGCAGTGTGGAAACCTCCGCTCCTTTCCATGACTGTTACATCTAGAAAGGGCAGCTTCCCATCCTTCTCCATCTCGTAAGTGAAACGCAACACAGAATTCCGCTCAAATGCCTCCTTCAGCTCCTGCAGATGTCTGACATCAGGTAACTGTGTAAAAATGTCGTCAACATACCTGCAGCATATGGCCGGTTTCAAGTTCATGTCGACAAAGACCTTTTGTTCGATGGTACCCATGTAAAAGTTCGCAAACAGGACACCTAGGGGAGAACCCATGGCGACCCCATCTACTTGCTTATACATGTGCCCATCCGGGCTCAAGAAGGGTGCTTCTTTAATACAAGCTTGGAGTAGTTTCCTTAGAATGTTTTCTGGTATGTCAAGAGGAGTACAGGCCGGATCACGATACACTCTGTCCGGTATCATCCCGATTGTTTCATCCACAGGTACGTTGGTAAACAGTGATTCTACGTCCAACGAGGCTCTTATCCCTGTGGCCCGTGTTCCCCGCAGTAAGTCAACAAATTCCTTGGGAGACTTCAGGCTGAAGGTGCAAGGGACATAAGGAGTCAGCAAGGCGTTGAGTCACTTCGCCAGTCTGTACGTGGGTGCGGGTATCTGACTAATGATTGGCCGAAGTGGGTTTCCAGGCTTATGTGTCTTGACATTTCCATACGCGTATCCAGGCTTATTTTACACACACAACTATAACTGAACAGAGTTCAAACAGCTTCTATTTTATACCTGCAAATCTTATATTTGATAACATCTTCGATTTTATACCTGTAAATCTTATATTTGCAGGTATAAAATCGAAGCTCTTTGAACTCTGTTCAGTTATAGTTGTGTGTGTGTAAACTAAAGTCTTTAAAAATGTAATAAGTTTTACGAAACGCGTTTAAGTGTCGCGTTAGACTAGAAATAAAAATGAATTTTGGAAAATTGATTTTTCAGTTACCATCAACAGTGAAAAGAAATATAAGAAACATAGAGAAAATTCGTGTTAGAATTATTAATCTTACTTTTTCGGTCTTACTTTTATATATATATATATATATATATATATATATATATATATATATATATATATATATATATATATATATTTTTTTGCAGTGTCATATGTGAATATTCCTGGATATATATATCGCACTAATATATGATCACTTTCCAACTACATAAGCAGATGCTAACATAAATATATGGCAACGACTTTCTTTATCAGCGAACGATCATATTGAAACTATATAGCGAAGTTCGTGAGAAATCTTGCAATATTGTGTAAAATCGACGTTATCTTAATCCTTAATTGAAGTTATTCGAAATCCTATTTGTTCTACTGTTGCTTAAATTAATTAATGCTGAATTAAGGGAAAAGCCGGCGAATTACCGTAATCTCCATTATTCATATAAATATAATAGGCAATTCATTCAGCATACTCACCCAACTAAGCTTCGCTTCCAGCTATAGCTCTGTAGCACATAATGAACAGTTTCCAGGGAATTAAATTTAACGAAGAAAAACTCATCATCCAAAATGACTGCACATTCAATAATGTAGTGAGTTAAATCATGACCCAGTTCCTGCTCATAGAGTTGGCATTTGGAGTGAATTGGGAGATTGGGAGATTCGTTAAGTGTAGCCACCTGATCCTAGCGACCACTATCAAACGAAAAGATGAACATATTCCTGATTTCATTTCCATCAAAACTACTGAAGCCGATATTTCTTAAAGGGGACAATATGGCTGACGCTGATCAGCCTATGATAGTCACTTATCATCCACCTGTCATCTAGAAAATTTGGGTGAATTTAGCCCACAGCGTCTGGCCTTTATCTTGGACAGAAATTCACTTTTATATAGATTACTTTATTATTTTATTCATAGGGCACCGAAATACAACATATTCTGACCCACGTTATAATTGTATTTATAAGCCAAACAAAATGATGAGCCAAAAAACTAAGAAAAAGAAACAAAAAAATGATCAAAGCCGAGCAAAATATTATGAAGACATAAAACATTTTTTAAACCAAACAAAAAATATTGAAGTGATATTTATTGGCAATAAATGTCGTTTGCTAATAATTCAGCATTTACCCAACTTGTTTGTTATGATGGAAAGAAGTAAATTAATCTCAAGAAGAGCTGTGGCATGGAGAGTTCACAGGATCCAAAGACCAGTTATAAGTTATGATTCTCTCCCTTGTAAAGTAAAAATACACAGAAAAAGATACAATCCAAGTGCTCTATCAAACTTAATTATCCATGCTTGATAGATCGTATTTTATGTACAATCATAGGTCATGGTTGCAGAGCAGCAGCCAAATTTGCCAGAGTCATGCTCACGCACCTTGCTCCAATTGGAGATATAGTTGTCTGTAAGTAGACGGTGACATCGCCACACTCTGCCGTGGGTCCCTCTCATTGAAGTTGGGATTCCCAAGTCGACGCTGAGGTGATGAGCTCAACAGGTTGATCTAGAAACTCCAACACTGCATCCTCCGCCACATCCACCTACCCTACACTTACTCCCTCTATTTACACGCATCCTGACAGCACTACAACCACCATTCTATCCAACCCAACTGCAATTTCCACCACCCTTATCACCACCATCTCCCTCATTCACCACCATCACTACTGCCACACCGGCCTCGCCTTCGTCTGACGCGGAAGGCATGAGAATCGAGCTATCAGGTCCAGACTATCTAGCAATATGTGCCTACGTTTCTGGGAAATTCCACCAAATTGTCTTTACTTCGCCCTTTGCAAGAGGAGATACCAAAGCGCCACTGAGTACTGTGTCAGAACTGCAGTCTGAACATTTAGAGTGCATCGTCACCGTTCTC
Organism: Procambarus clarkii; assembly: GCF_040958095.1. NCBI lineage: Eukaryota > Metazoa > Arthropoda > Malacostraca > Decapoda > Cambaridae > Procambarus > Procambarus clarkii. The sequence goes on from NC_091175.1 coordinate 16,432,334, forward strand.
TACCAAAAAATATTGTTTTCGCATCTGTTAATTGCTATATGACCACGTTGGGCATGTGGTAGAGAATGTTGGTTGGGGAGATAAGTGTTGCTTGGGAGGGGGGGGGGGGAGGGTTTGTGTCGGTTGGGGAGTTGGGCGAGTTGTGTTGGTTGGGGGGTCATCATAACGCTCACTTTTCTTTTTTCTAAAGAATTGGTTCATCGTATAGCAGGGAATTCCGAAAAGCGTTGTAAAAACAGCATACTATAATCTTGTCTTTTCCAGTATCTTTTGTACTGAAAATCGATATTACGTGAACGTGATCTGATTATATATATATATATATATATATATATATATATATATATATATATATATATATATATATATATATATATATATACGCACTTCGCACCAGAACGCACTTCTCGGCCTACTATGCAAGGCCCGATTTGCCTAATAGGCAGAGTGATTTTCTTTATTTTCAATAATTTAGTTATAAATAGTATATTTGAATTATTATTATTTTATATTAAGACCATAATATATTGACATAGTTGTGTTAGTTTAGGTGAGGTTAGGTTAGGTAGGGTTGGTTAGGTTTGGTCATATATCTACGTTAGTTTTAGCTCAAATTTAAACAAATTAACTTATACATAGTGAAATGGACAGATTTATCATTTCATAAGAAAAAAATTGGAAAAATATATAAATTCAGGAAAACTTGGCTTATTAGGCAAATCGGACCTTGCACAGTAGGCCAAGTACGACGTTCTGGCTACTAGGTACAACACACACACACACTTATATATATATATATATATATATATATATATATATATATATATATATATATATATATATATATACACACACACACACACACACACGCACACACACTAAAAGAATAGAGGTGGTAAGAGAAGAAAATATCAAAGTGTTCAGTGTGGATCCACAAGGTCTTCTCTGAGTATTCATTATTTTCTTCTCCGAGGCTATGGGTCCCTACACTTGCACCAGAGGTGGTACCCCTTTTATTGTGTGTGTATATATATATATATATATATATATATATATATATATATATATATATATATATATATATATATATATATATATATATATATATATATATATATATATATATATTATTAAATATGACCGAAAAAGTAAGATTAATAATTCTAACACGAATTTTCTCGATCTTTCTTACGTTTCTTTTCACTGTTGATAGCAGGCGGCTCGACGTCTGCGAGGCACTACTCATCAAGAAGTCAACACCAGCAATCAACAGCTAATTAATACACAATTATATTCTACCCACTTCAAGACTCCGCTCCAATATAGAACCATCAAAAAATATGGGCCAATAAAAATAGGCCTTCTTCAGTCACCTACCATTAATACCTGTTTGTATTTCATTGTTTCGTGTTCTGTCTTGTGTTAAAAGTTTATTTTCACCTCATCCAAAACTATTGTAACATGTCACTTCACCCAAATGTAGGTATTAAAACTCGAAAGATGTTTAAGCTCTATTCAGTTAAAGTTGTGTGTGTGTGTGTAAACTAAAGTCTTTGAAAATATAATAAAGTTTTACGAAACGCGCTCAAGTGTCGCGTCAGACTAGAAATAAAAATGAATTTTGGAGAATTGATCTTTGAATTACCATCAACAGTGAAAAGAAACGTAAGAAAGATCGAGAAAATTCGTGTTAGAATTATTAATCTTACTTTTTCGGTCATATTTAATAATATATGTCTACAGGAAAGACTGCTACCAAAATATACTAATATATATATATATATATATATATATATATATATATATATATATATATATATATATATATATATATATATATATATATATATATGTCGTACCTAGTAGCCAGAACGCACTTCTCAGCCTACTATGCAAGGCCCGATTTGCCTAATAAGCCAAGTTTTCCTGAATTAATATATTTTCTCAAATTTTTTTCTTATGAAATGATAAAGCTACCTATATCATTATGTATGAGGTCAATTTTTTTTATTGGAGTTAAAATTAACGTAGATATATGACCGAACCTAATCAACCTTACCTAACCTAACCTAGCCTATCTTTATAGGTTAGGTTAGGTTATGTAGCCGAAAAAGTTAGGTTAGGTTAGGTTAGGTAGTCGAAAAACAATTAATTCATGAAAACTTGGCTTATTAAGCAAATCGGGCCCTGCATAGTAGGCTGAGAAGTGCGTTCTGGCTACTAGGTACGACATATATATATATATATATATATATAAATATATATATATATATATATATATATATATATATATATATATATATATATATATATATATATATATATATTTTATTAAATATGACCGAAAAAGTAAGATTAATAATTCTAACACGAATTTTCTCAATCTTTCGTACATTATGCTTCACTGTTGGAGGTAAATCAAAAATCACTTCTCCAAAATTCATTTTTATTTCTAGTCTGACGCGACACGGGCGCGTTTCGTAAAACTTATTACATTTTCAAAGACTTCACAAATACACAACTGATTAGAACTTGCGTTTCCCTGATTTTATATCTACATTTGAGTGAGGTGGGAAGGGTGATGTGGCATTACATTTGAGTAAGGTGGGAAGGATGATGTGGCATTAGAGGATATTAATAGGGTATTAAAAGTATCAACACAAGACAGAACACGAAACAATGGATATTGAATAGAAGTGTTTGTAGAAAGCCTATTGGTCCGTATTTCTTGATGCTTCTATATTGGAGCGGAGTCTTGAGGTGGGTAGAATATAGTTGTGCAATAATTGGCTGTTGATTGCTGGTGTTGACTTCTTGATGTGTAGTGCCTCGCAAACGTCGAGCCGCCTGCTATCGCTGTATCTATCGATGATTTCTGTGTTGTTTACTAGGATTTCTCTGGCGATGGTTTGGTTATGGGAAGAGATTATATGTTCCTTAATGGAGCCCTGTTGTTTATGCATCGTTAAACGCCTAGAAAGAGATGTTGTTGTCTTGCCTATATACTGGGTTTTTTGGAGCTTACAGTCCCCAAGTGGGCATTTGAAGGCATAGACGACGTTAGTCTCTTTTAAAGCGTTCTGTTTCGTGTCTGGAGAGTTTCTCATGAGTAGGCTGGCCGTTTTTCTGGTTTTATAGTAAATCGTCAGTTGTATCCTCTGATTTTTGTCTGTAGGGATAACGTTTCTATTAACAATATCTTTCAGGACTCTTTCCTCTGTTTTATGAGCTGTGGAAAAGAAGTTCCTGTAAAATAGTCTAATAGGGGGTATAGGTGTTGTGTTAGTTGTCTCTTCGGAGGTTGCATGGCTTTTCACTTTCCTTCTTATGATGTCTTCGATGAAACCATTGGAGAAGCCGTTATTGACTAGAACCTGCCTTACCCTACAGAGTTCTTCGTCGACTTGCTTCCATTCTGAGCTGTGGCTGAGAGCACGGTCGACGTATGCGTTAACAACACTCCTCTTGTACCTGTCAGGGCAGTCGCTGTTGGCATTTAGGCACATTCCTATGTTTGTTTCCTTTGTGTAGACTGCAGTGTGGAAACCTCCGCCCTTTTCCATGACTGTTACATCTAGAAAAGGCAGCTTCCCATCCTTTTCCGTCTCGTAAGTGAAACGCAGCACGGAACTCTGCTCAAATGCCTCCTTCAGCTCCTGCAGATGTCTGACATCAGGTACCTGTGTAAAAATGTCGTCAACATACCTGCAGTATATGGCCGGTTTCAAGTTCATGTCGACTAAGACTTTTTGCTCGATGGTACCCATGTAGAAGTTTGCAAACAGGACACCTAGGGGAGAACCCATAGCGACCCCATCTACTTGCTTATACATGTGCCCATCCGGGCTCAAGAAGGGTGCCTCTTTAGTACAAGCTTGGAGTAGTTTCCTCAGAATACTTTCTGGCATGTCAAGAGGAGTACAGGCTGGATCACGATACACTCTGTCGGCTATCATTCCAATTGTCTCGTCCACAGGTACGTTGGTAAACAGCGATTCTACGTCCAACGAGGCTCTTATCCCTGTGGCCCGTGCGCCCCGCAGTAAGTCCACAAATTCCTTTGGAGACTTCAGGCTGAATGCGCAAGGAACATAAGGAGTCAGCAGGCCGTTGAGTCGCTTCGCCAATCTGTACGTGGGTGTGGGTATCTGGCTAATGATTGGCCGAAGTGGGTTTCCAGGCTTGTGTGTCTTGACATTTCCATACGCATATCCAGGTTTATATTCCCCAATGATCTTTGGCAGGTGGAGTCCGGATTTCTTGGCGTTCACAGTTTCGATCAGTTTGTTGACCTTTGCTTTTAATTCGGCTGTAGTGTCCTTCGTTACCCTTTGGAACTTAGTTTGGTCAGAGAGTATGATGTTCATTTTCGCCAGATATTCGTCTTTTTTAAGAATGACATATATTGGCGACTTGTCACCTCTCCTGACAACTATCTCCTTGTTCTCACGAAGGCTTTTAGCTGCCGCTCTAAGCTCGGGGGACAGTATGGTGCTTCTGTAGTTGCCTCGATTCTTTCCTCCTTCTGCAATAAGTTCTGCTTGTAAGGTATCTTTGGTAGTGACCTTCTTTTGTGTCTCGAGGTCGAATATGTCGTCCAACAGAATTTCCAACTCCACTTTCCGGGCCATTTCACTCGGTCTGGACATAACATGACAGTTTATGCCCAGATTTAGGAGAGTGACTTGGTCCTCAGTGAGGTTAATTCCTGCAAGGTTCAGGAAGCCATCTCTTGGTCGTGGAATTGCCATAGGTCCTCCATATAATGTTGTTAGTTTCTTGATAATCCTTGTTTCAGTGCTGAGGTGATGTTGGTCTGTGAGGATGTCGAGGTGTTGTTCAATGCGGGTACGGATACTATGGTCGATGTTGCTATTTCTCCACTCGTTTGTAGCATGAAGTAGTTGCGTTTTTTTGTCTTTGATTTCATTCTCTGCCTTGTATATCTGATCACGAATCAGATCCTGGCGATATTTTATCGTGAAGGCTTGATTCCTTGCTGCTGGGTCGTGCACTTTAACATTAGTATATTTTGGTAGCAGTCTTTCCTGTAGACATATTTTATTAAATATGACCGAAAAAGTAAGATTAATAATTCTAACACGAATTTTCTCAATCTTTCGTACATTATGCTTCACTGTTGGAGGTAAATCAAAAATCACTTCTCCAAAATTCATTTTTATTTCTAGTCTGACGCGACACGGGCGCGTTTCGTAAAACTTATTACATTTTCAAAGACTTCACAAATACACAACTGATTAGAACTTGCGTTTCCCTGATTTTATATCTACATTTGAGTGAGGTGGGAAGGGTGATGTGGCATTACATTTGAGTAAGGTGGGAAGGATGATGTGGCATTAGAGGATATTAATAGGGTATTAAAAGTATCAACACAAGACAGAACACGAAACAATGGATATTGAATAGAAGTGTTTGTAGAAAGCCTATTGGTCCGTATTTCTTGATGCTTCTATATTGGAGCGGAGTCTTGAGGTGGGTAGAATATAGTTGTGCAATAATTGGCTGTTGATTGCTGGTGTTGACTTCTTGATGTGTAGTGCCTCGCAAACGTCGAGCCGCCTGCTATCGCTGTATCTATCGATGATTTCTGTGTTGTTTACTAGGATTTCTCTGGCGATGGTTTGGTTATGGGAAGAGATTATATGTTCCTTAATGGAGCCCTGTTGTTTATGCATCGTTAAACGCCTAGAAAGAGATGTTGTTGTCTTGCCTATATACTGGGTTTTTTGGAGCTTACAGTCCCCAAGTGGGCATTTGAAGGCATAGACGACGTTAGTCTCTTTTAAAGCGTTCTGTTTCGTGTCTGGAGAGTTTCTCATGAGTAGGCTGGCCGTTTTTCTGGTTTTATAGTAAATCGTCAGACAAAAAAACGCAACTACTTCATGCTACAAACGAGTGGAGAAATAGCAACATCGACCATAGTATCCGTACCCGCATTGAACAACACCTCGACATCCTCACAGACCAACATCACCTCAGCACTGAAACAAGGATTATCAAGAAACTAACAACATTATATGGAGGACCTATGGCAATTCCACGACCAAGAGATGGCTTCCTGAACCTTGCAGGAATTAACCTCACTGAGGACCAAGTCACTCTCCTAAATCTGGGCATAAACTGTCATGTTATGTCCAGACCGAGTGAAATGGCCCGGAAAGTGGAGTTGGAAATTCTGTTGGACGACATATTCGACCTCGAGACACAAAAGAAGGTCACTACCAAAGATACCTTACAAGCAGAACTTATTGCAGAAGGAGGAAAGAATCGAGGCAACTACAGAAGCACCATACTGTCCCCCGAGCTTAGAGCGGCAGCTAAAAGCCTTCGTGAGAACAAGGAGATAGTTGTCAGGAGAGGTGACAAGTCGCCAATATATGTCATTCTTAAAAAAGACGAATATCTGGCGAAAATGAACATCATACTCTCTGACCAAACTAAGTTCCAAAGGGTAACGAAGGACACTACAGCCGAATTAAAAGCAAAGGTCAACAAACTGATCGAAACTGTGAACGCCAAGAAATCCGGACTCCACCTGCCAAAGATCATTGGGGAATATAAACCTGGATATGCGTATGGAAATGTCAAGACGCACAAGCCTGGAAACCCACTTCGGCCAATCATTAGCCAGATACCCACACCCACGTACAGATTGGCGAAGCGACTCAACGGCCTGCTGACTCCTTATGTTCCTTGCGCCTTCAGCCTGAAGTCTCCAAAGGAATTTGTGGACTTACTGCGGGGCGCACGGGCCACAGGGATAAGAGCCTCGTTGGACGTAGAATCGCTGTTTACCAACGTACCTGTGGACGAGACAATTGGAATGATAGCCGACAGAGTGTATCGTGATCCAGCCTGTACTCCTCTTGACATGCCAGAAAGTATTCTGAGGAAACTACTCCAAGCTTGTACTAAAGAGGCACCCTTCTTGAGCCCGGATGGGCACATGTATAAGCAAGTAGATGGGGTCGCTATGGGTTCTCCCCTAGGTGTCCTGTTTGCAAACTTCTACATGGGTACCATCGAGCAAAAAGTCTTAGTCGACATGAACTTGAAACCGGCCATATACTGCAGGTATGTTGACGACATTTTTACACAGGTACCTGATGTCAGACATCTGCAGGAGCTGAAGGAGGCATTTGAGCAGAGTTCCGTGCTGCGTTTCACTTACGAGACGGAAAAGGATGGGAAGCTGCCTTTTCTAGATGTAACAGTCATGGAAAAGGGCGGAGGTTTCCACACTGCAGTCTACACAAAGGAAACAAACATAGGAATGTGCCTAAATGCCAACAGCGACTGCCCTGACAGGTACAAGAGGAGTGTTGTTAACGCATACGTCGACCGTGCTCTCAGCCACAGCTCAGAATGGAAGCAAGTCGACGAAGAACTCTGTAGGGTAAGGCAGGTTCTAGTCAATAACGGCTTCTCCAATGGTTTCATCGAAGACATCATAAGAAGGAAAGTGAAAAGCCATGCAACCTCCGAAGAGACAACTAACACAACACCTATACCCCCTATTAGACTATTTTACAGGAACTTCTTTTCCACAGCTCATAAAACAGAGGAAAGGGTCCTGAAAGATATTGTTAATAGAAACGTTATCCCTACAGACAAAAATCAGAGGATACAACTGACGATTTACTATAAAACCAGAAAAACGGCCAGCCTACTCATGAGAAACTCTCCAGACACGAAACAGAACGCTTTAAAAGAGACTAACGTCGTCTATGCCTTCAAATGCCCACTTGGGGACTGTAAGCTCCAAAAAACCCAGTATATAGGCAAGACAACAACATCTCTTTCTAGGCGTTTAACGATGCATAAACAACAGGGCTCCATTAAGGAACATATAATCTCTTCCCATAACCAAACCATCGCCAGAGAAATCCTAGTAAACAACACAGAAATCATCGATAGATACAGCGATAGCAGGCGGCTCGACGTTTGCGAGGCACTACACATCAAGAAGTCAACACCAGCAATCAACAGCCAATTATTGCACAACTATATTCTACCCACCTCAAGACTCCGCTCCAATATAGAAGCATCAAGAAATACGGACCAATAGGCTTTCTACAAACACTTCTATTCAATATCCATTGTTTCGTGTTCTGTCTTGTGTTGATACTTTTAATACCCTATTAATATCCTCTAATGCCACATCATCCTTCCCACCTTACTCAAATGTAATGCCACATCACCCTTCCCACCTCACTCAAATGTAGATATAAAATCAGGGAAACGCAAGTTCTAATCAGTTGTGTATTTGTGAAGTCTTTGAAAATGTAATAAGTTTTACGAAACGCGCCCGTGTCGCGTCAGACTAGAAATAAAAATGAATTTTGGAGAAGTGATTTTTGATTTACCTCCAACAGTGAAGCATAATGTACGAAAGATTGAGAAAATTCGTGTTAGAATTATTAATCTTACTTTTTCGGTCATATTTAATAAAATATGTCTACAGGAAAGACTGCTACCAAAATATACTAATATATATATATATATATATATATATATATATATATATATATATATAATTTGAGCTTGCAGATAGCTGCAAAATATAATTTGAGCTTGCAGACCAATAAAGTATTGGAACTTATCGAATTGTGTATAAAAGACAATTATTTTAGTTTTAATGGAAAATTTTTCAAACAAACATTTGGAATGGCGATGGGCAATCCCCTTTCCCCAGTTTTGAGTAATTTGTATATGGAATTCTTCGAAACAAAAATCTTGTCCAGGATTATCCCTGCGAATGTAGTTTGGTTTAGGTATGTTGATGATATTTTGTGTTTATGGCCGTGTAACCAAGACCAAATAGTTTTTCTTAATGAACATAATTCTTTGGTACCTTCAATAAAATTCACTTGTGAGAATGAGGAGAATGGTACCCTTCCGTTTTTGGACATTATGATTCATAAAGTCATTAGAAAGTTCAAATTTAATGTGTATAGGAAACCTACCAACGTGGAGTCGTATGTTCATTTTTATTCGAATCATCAAAGTTAAACTGGCAGTATTTTCAGGAATGTTTCTACGAGCTTTGAGGGTATGCAGCCCTGAGTTTTTTGATGAAGAGATTGCTAAAATATATGAAATTGTGAAGAGTTTACAATATCCTAAGATGTTTTTGGATTGCTCGTTCGGACAAGCCAAGCGTACGTTTTATAATCACGTCTCCAAAGCGAAACTAGAAATTAGTAACTCATTGGTGGTACCTTATGCGAATGACTTGAAAAACTGTCTCCAGTTTTTAAGAAACTTAATATCAATTTGGTGTCCACTAATAGTACGATCAAGCCCAATTTAATAAAAAAAACTCCCCTGGTACAGCAGGTTGTGTGTATTCGATTCCCTGCAATGATTGTGATTTTGTGTATTTTGGACAAACAGGAAAGTCCTTACAATTGCGGTTGTCACAACATGCTTATAGTATTAAAACTGCCCAAACGTCTAGTGCATTGTATCTGCACACGAGTTTATGTGATCACACTATTAACTGGAATGGAGCGAAAAGCATTACCAATTGTGATGGTTTCGTGGAACGGAATTTGATTGAGTGCTCTAATCAGTGTCCAAATCTTCTTAATGTTAGTACTGGTATGTACAAACCTGATCTATTTTTATGTTATAATATTGCACAACAGTTTAAGAAAAAAACTCTGATAGGGAGGGTTACAATGTCTCTTTACAATTTTTTATTCATATATTGTGTTCATGAGGTTTTTCTTTAATCTTTCATCCGTATTCTCTGACCACGTAATCCTTTTTGACTATTCTAAGCTAAGCTATACCTGTTTCTGGTTAATTCTTTCCCTAGAGATGGGTTGGTCAGGTTCCAGGTGTCCAGGTGTTGGCCTGTACCCTCCCTCTCTTTCCTCTAGTCAGTCTGGTGTTGTCAACGGCTTTAATCAGGCCGAAACGTTCCCTTCCTTTCACATTTCTCTGTGGATTTTCCGCATATATATATATTATTAGTTTGACGCTTGTCACATGTAGTAGTATTAAGGTAAATAAACGTATGACATGGTGTGACGATGAAACCCATATCTTGTTTGAAATGTTAGAACACTAAGATTATCTTGTGATAGGTGAAGAATTATATTTGGCCAAAGTTGACTCACAGGAGCTATGTTTGGTTTGCAAATGCTTTTTTATATTCTGATAAACGAATTTACTAAAACTAATCACTCTATTCTGACAGCAACGAAAAATTGACTCCGCTGTAGGCACCATGGAATTTTTATTTTAAATAATATTTGCATAGCTTCTTGTGATACCACGTTTTAGTTCACAGTCGTGAGTAGATCGTTTTCATACATTCGTTCAAGAATGAAAGGTGTATGGCCAGAGATTTCTTCTTGGCTTCATGTTGCTGAGATTGTGATGAATCCTGATGAGGCATTTTAGGATCATAATCATGGCCAATGGAGATTCTGAATTACTTAATTTTTAGCTGAATTCATAATTTCTATACTCCCTATTTCCTTTAGAATACGTTAATTGTAATTGTACTTTGTTCTTGTACTCTTGCTGTTAACTGGTGGTTTGCAAATGATATCCTATAACCTCTCATGTTATAGATATATCACGGTGCTATCCTTATCTTTAATGTTTGTTTGATCGATAGTGTCAGCCATTATTAGGAGCACTTGATAGAAAATTTAACTCGTTAATTATTTATTTCTATATAGTGAGGTGACTAGTATGTTAAATCCAAAAACCCGAGAATGAGGCAATTTCTTTGGTATGGTGTATGAGCGGTGTTAGCTAATTATGCTTTCAAATATAATTTCCTTAGATTTAAATCTTGCATACACAGCTCATCTAGGAAGGCATCGTCAGTACCCATCACTAGTAGATTTGGGCAGCCAGACAAGATGAGCAAACCTCATAGAATATTGGTCTTTTTAATACGAATGGAATTGATCATTTTCGTCAAGTAGATAATTTCAATAGTGCCACCTCGTTGCAAACCGACATGAAACATAATCATGATACATTTAAACTTATGTACACACATGCTCAAACAATGCACATACATAAGAATATAACACACATATATAACTTCCAATCAAACGCAACCAACCCACTTATTTATGCACACACGAACAATCACAGTGGAGTCCAGCATCAAACAGTTGAACTCCTGGAGTCACTCTGTAGTAAACACAGGCAGAACGTGCAAGAGTCGAGCTATTTGTCTCAATTTCCTTCGTCATATATCCTGGGGAAAAATAATAGACGAGTCTGTGGTCCTTAGCTGGGCGGCTGGCAACACTTGTGATTAATAATGGCCTCTCTCTCTCTTTTTTATACCACCAGTCGTCCATTGTAATTCCTCCTGTGGATAAAAATGAGTTATGTAAAGTGAGGGAGAAAGGAGAGGAAGGTCAAGAGAGTGAAAGAGAGAGAATGAAAGCTCCGTGGTCAAGCGTTGAACTATTTTGATTCTCAGCTGTAAGCGTTTAACTATTTTGATTCTCAGCCGTAAGCGTTTAACTATTTTGATTCTCAGCCGTAAGCGTTGAACTATTTTGATTCTCAGCTGTAAGCGTTTAACTATTTTGATTCTCAGCCATAAGCGTTGAACTATTTTGATTCTCAGCCGTAAGCGTTGAACTATTTTGATTCTCAGCCGTAAGTCCCAGGTTCAAATCCCGGCCGGAGCAGAAGTAAATTGGTACCCTTTTCTTTAACCTCATGCGTTTGTCTATCTAGTAGTAAATAGGTACTTTGCAGTGACACAGTTACTTGAGGGTTGCATTTTAGGAATGGTCAGTAGTTGGCAGAATAGGAAGGTATACGTACACGCGACCACAACGCTGCATGCACCGCATACATGATACTTCCTAGATGAGCCCAGTGACAAAACCAGGAGAGGATTGACTGGGAATTATTCATAACTGTTCGCCCATGTTAACCAGCAGTAATGTGAGGACCTGAGACTAAAACCGGATGCCGGGTCGTGTTATAAGGATAGTAGGGTAAACTACGGTAGGAGCTATGGTAATGGCTGTTGAAGGTCAGCAGGGGAAAAGGATAACCTCGATTCCCTTCAGGAGGAATGAAATATTTAACAAAATAAAGTAATTAACGTCTCTACATGAGTTAGAGAGGGATGAAAAAGAGAGGAGACAAAGCATGGGAAATTGTATTAAATAGGAACATGAATTTATTAGTTAAATAAAAAACAAGAACAATGTGAACTAGCAACATTATCTTTCTAGTTCTAATTATATTCGATGGCGGCATATGCGACATCGACCTTCAGGGACACCTGAAATCTAGTCAAATTTTGGTGTACATATATTTATCTAAATATTTTTTATGTCTTCTGAAAGTATCTTTTGACGAAAGACAAACACTAAAGAGGAAATAAAGATATGTTTTTTCATTAAAGGAATTCAGAGAATACATTTTGCTTGATCTTCCAGGAAAACTATGACTGTTTACTAAATATCCCAAGAAAAATCATAATTATTAATATGAACAGATTACATTGATGTGAAGGAAGATATTGTTGACGTAGTAACTTCAACTTTTCCTCTTTATTTATAGCTACGACTGTGATATATAAATGTATACATATTAATGATATAAGCACATCACATTTTACTGACAAATAAAGGTCAAACACGAAGCTCTTTTAGAAAACATGGCGGGTCGGATATTCAGAGATAACTGTGCAAGTTCAATAACTTTATCTTCAGCTCATTACTGATGTTTAAAGAGATAAGCCTTTACTCCAAGCGACATTCCTTTACTAGTGACATTTCAGCACTAACCATTACACCAGCACCCTGGTACAATGATTAGTGCCTTCACCCACTTGCCTCGCGAGGGAGACCAATCCAGGTTGGCACTCATGATAGGGAAGACTTCGGATTAAAAACGATTGACACACCGTGATACAGGATAAAAATGGCGCTGAATTAACCTGGTTCCTTAATCTATGCAGGAGCAAAAATTAATAAAAAGAAGTAACAATAAAGAAATAGTTCGAAACGAGAAAAACCAGCTCACCTCGTCTTAATTTTTTTTCTCACTGCGAATACGCATTCACATCTATCCCAGTCCTTCCAATTCTCCCACTTTCGTTCTTCCCTCTCTTCCCGCGTCTATATTATTATCTATCCTATCTCTCCCGAGTTTTGATTACGACTTCAGGATTAATAGATATTTATTCAACTAAATTTCGAGCCGATTATTGCCATCCGGATCCTGATGAGCTTAAACATACCTCCTTACAATTTCTCGTTGACTGATATAGGAAGCTTTAAAAATGTCCTCCTCGGCACACTACTGAACTTACATATGATGCATCCCACACCAGTTGCCCATGCAACTTCCGGGTACGTAGCTATTTACTGTTAAATGATCGTGGGCATCAGGTGAAAGGAATTATGCCCAATTTCGAGGACTTAGAGCACTGTGCTGCTAGCATTCAAACATAAACCGAAGCTTCTGTCTAAATCCAAGGTCGTAGTTATTAGAAAAGTCGATGAAACAAAGGTATAGGATTTAGAAACAGGAGGCTGAGAGAGATGAATATGAGGTATCACAAGAAGTATAAACGCAGAAGAAACACACAATTAGACATGAAATAAGCGAAAAACAACAATTAAAAAGGATAACGAAATGAGAAGCAAGGTGCAATTATTTTCATTTTCTGAAATATACTGAGCCAAAACAGGTAGTAAATTATAATTAACAGTTTTCAGGTACTGGTCAAAAATAAGTGACAAATATTCCTGTATTTCGGGAGGGGAATTTGGACACGGTGCGGCCATTCATTACCTTTATAGACAGGGGGAAACATAAATGAGAGGTAAATTGGATTTTGCATAGCCGAGTGAGCAACGCCTTTCATGTAGCAATGCAGACGTCACACATGTGCAGATCATGTGTGATGAACTGTACACTGTGTGGGTGGGTGAGACTGTGTATGTAGTTTATCGTGTTCTCTGTGCTAGTGTCAATGTGTGTGCTTATGCTTTAAATTGTGTGGGTCATGTATTGTTGAGTGTGGTGTGTTGTTGAGTGAGGTGTATTGTGATGTGTTGAGTGTAATGTATTGTGTTGAGTGTGGTGCATTGTGATGTGTTCAGTGTTGTTTGTTATTAAGTGTGGTGAATTGTGGTTTATTTAATGTAGTGTATTATGGTATGTTGTTGAGTGTGGTGTATTGTTGAGTGTAGAATATTATTATGTATTGTTGAGTGTGGTGTGTAGTTGAGTGTAATATATTATGGTGTATTTTTGAGTGTGGTGTGTTAATGAGTGTGGTGTTTGTTGTTGAGTGTAGTATATTATTATGTATTGTTGAGTGTGGTGTACTGAGTGTATTATATCATGGTGTATTAATTGTTGAGTGTGGTGTATTGTTGCTAATGGAGATTTACACACCTTGTAAGCTTTCGTTCTCAACAAGCATAGTACGAAATAAGTATACCGTCTTGAGAACTGCGACTTTGCAGTGTAAGCCTCTCTTTCCACCCCCGAGTAGTCCCAGAGAGGGAAAGAAATGTTATTCGGTTTGGCCGGCTGTTCCGTTCAGTAGGAGGTCTGGGTACGCTTGCTTACTTCAAGGGAAAGGAGGAATCTGTTGTTAATGAAGTGTCTGATGTTAATTTGCATGAGAATGAGTTGTGGGTGGAATTATGGAGCTGTTGAATCTTGATCCGAGTGACAATGTTTCAGTTTCCTCTCGTTGTTGGAAGTCAACGAGATTTAAGTTGCGAGGGTCCTGGTTTGCTTAGCTAAGGGTTTTCACATCATTACCAGTAGACTAGCCCGGTTTCTCGAGTTGCCACGCCAAAAAATGTACTAAATTACTCGAACCGAACCTAATCTAACCTAACTGTCAACCCACATATAGAAAACGTGGTTGTTTGTGACCCGCTATGTTTTACAGTACATCATATTTTGTCCGCTGGCGATTTTGACGTCAAAATACGGCAGGTTGAGTTGAGTCCGTGTACCAGCCCAGGATTTGGGTTCAATGCAAACGTCTATAGTGGCGGGATCTGTGAAAGGAACGTTTATCTCAGTCTCTTTCTCGTTATCCGAATAGGTTCGAGGAGATTTTCCATGTTAAATGCACTGGAGGATGAGGTTTCTTTGGTTTCCTTGGCATCTGCATTACAAACTAATGTAAAATGTTATACTCTCTGTGAGGGGTCTGAAAGATATATATATATATATATATATATATATATATATATATATATATATATATATATATATATATATATATATATATATATATATATATATATATATATATATATATATATATAATATATATATAATATATATATATATATATATATATATATATATATATATATATATATATATATATATATATATATATATATATATATATAATATATATATAAATATATATATATATATATATATATATATATATATATATATATATATATATATATATATATATATATATATATATTTCATGTTGAGTATGGCCGACATTTGCAGTGAATGCGAGTCCGCGTTGGATTAGTGTGGTGTTCATGAAGCATGGCTCATTGATTTGGATAGAGGTGGATTGGGTGGAGAGATATAGCAACACTCGCAGCATCACCAATCACTTTTCTATCATGTATATTTTTTATTAACTGTTGGGAAGGTTTTGCAATGCACGTCTGGCAGTTTAGGCCTTAATTTTAATTCCTTCTTAAGTCTCTCTCTCTCTCTCTCTCTCTCGTCTTACCCTTTCTTTCAACCAGATCTTTACTTGTTTTCTCTTCCTTTAGTTTCCTATCCAAGTTTGTATTTTATAATTTATGTTTCAGAGTGTGTGGTCGAGTCTGCTCGCGTGTATGTCTTCGCGGTCTGTGCACAGTGTGTGTTTATATCTAATTATGCTTAGGTAGCACAGCTTTCGTTCAGCGCTTTGGTTCCACTTCTTACAATGTTTCTCCTACAGACACTCAGGTTCTCAAGTCTACTTACTGCACTTAAGTCTAACTATAAACAAAACAACAAAATATAATAAACATATTAAATTTTTTTAGAAAATAACTTGCGTGTATGTGCAACCAAGCGCGAACCACACAAGTTCAGTATTATATTATTTAAAAAACCTACACACCAGGTATAGTTTTAATGGCATTTAGAGCTCGCACGAATAAATTTTGGTATCAGAAGGCCGGATACAGGAAGTGCATGCTGATGAGTTTTGTGATACGGTTGAGAATACCACCGAGTTGCTCCACTGTGGCTCTACACGTTCGTTGTGTTATTGTATTTTGGGAGGACAGGTGGCGGTGTAGTTCCTAAAGAAGCTTCGTTCGTTCAGGTTTTACGGGCTCACCATAGCCCGTGCTACATGGACACTTCATTCTGAGTACATAAATCTAAAACAACAATAACGTACAGGTTGTTTACCATATTTCCTTTTAAAATTGCTTTTACCTTGACAACAGTTTCTTCGACCGTTTCTTGTTAATTCAGGAATCATCTTTCTTATTTTTCAACGCAAATTAATAAATGAATGAACAAATAGATTGCGTTGTAATGTTTTTTATGCCTTCACATTCTATATTCAGAGCGAAAGTCTCTATATGTTACACTCAAGTATTATAGAAGCAAATAATTATAGAAGCAAATAACTATAGAAGCAAATAAACCTACCATAGGTATAAAAACAAAAAAAAATCTTGTAGAGAAAAGGTTTATTTATACGATCAAATTTATAAATGCTACTTCGTGGACAAATATAGCTTTTAGCAAGATTTATAGCTTGAATATACATGTAGCTTGAACGAGCCGAGGATGAGTGCGAGTAAAATAAGTTGTGGTTAAAACGTGAGGGAATTTGTAATATACTTGGTTACTTCTGCGACCCTAGGTAATCGTTCAGGTCTATGCTACTTTGTTATAAATACAAAACAAAATACGAAACAATATATATAAATCGGAACAGTTTAGATTCAAGAAAGACCTGGGTAAATACTGGTTTGGAAATATTGTAGTTGTTTTATGGGTAACATAATAAACATGGCATTGCTACAGTGTTTCAGGCGTACACTAGACATATATATAAATGGGCTGGGGCAAATGTAAATTAGTTTCGGCAGTTTCATTACTTCTTATGAATGTCTTTTTCCTCAAGTTTCACATTTTTCTTATAGAATATTGACGTAAATTTCAGAATTATGTGTGCTGGTTGACTGTTATATACGACTCACCTTAGAGGTAAACTTCGAATTAGGACAGTGACCGGTCACGAAGGCACATGCTTATAATAGAGGAATTCTCTTAGAATTTTTGTTATTTTCATATAATATAGTTTCACATATTAAGGCTTTGGTTACGTTAGTAATTTTGACTCCTCTGCTAATTATGTGTTTAGTATTTGAGAGAAGTACCAAGGAGAAGTGCCAAAGATGACAAACTGAAGAAAATTTTTCAGTATTTTTAGGAGGGGTAAAGCTTTCTCTTTATGTTTTCGAATATTTTTTTCAATAACTCCTGGATCTTACCTAGACACACAACCGGCTATAATTATGTTCTGATGTCTGGAAAAGTTCAGAACTGACTGTCATTAAAGGAGCAATTATCAGTGCATCGCTTACGTGCTCTTGGAAGAAAAGCAAACAAGGAACAGGAAGTATGAAGGAAACAATAATCGATTGATAGCTAAAGGTGCATTACTGACGCCTGGATAATGGAGGCGGTAATATGAGAGGGTGATGAACGGCAGATAGACACGAGTGGTCTACCTGCTCCGTCTTGCTTGTCATCATCATTCAGTAGTGGTGGCACACCTGCCACCACTACTGAAATATGCCATCACCCTAGACACCTGCCACCACTACTGACATATGCCACCACCCAAGACACCTGCCACCACTACTGACATATGCCACCAGCTTAGATACCTGTCACCACTGCTGAAATATGCCACCAGCCTAGACACCTGCCACCAGCTTAGACACCTGCCACCACTGCTGAAATATGCCACCAGCTTAGACACCTGTCACCACTGCTGAAATATGCCACCAGCCTAGACACCTGCCACCACTACTGAAATATGCCACCAGCTTAGACACCTGTCACCACTGCTTCCAACGAAGCCTACCATCACCTCTGACATACGCCCCAACTACTTCCACCAGCCACCAAGTCTGCCATCACTTTTGTCACTCTTATTTCTTACCGTAATAGAGGTTGACAAATCTGATATTTTTCATCATGTCTGGTCCCCAGACCCACTTCGAGAGCAAAGCTGGCGATGTCCCTATCAGATATGGCTCCAAACAGCTTTTGTTGAGTGTTGCTGTAAATCATCACGGAACATGATGAGCAAACCTCTTCAACACTGCCGTTGTGAAGTGTTATCCAAACTTTGTTGGTGTGAGGGCTGGTAGAATTCGACATTTTGTGTGTGTGGATGTTTGTGTGTGTGTGTGTGTGTGTGTGTGTGTGTGTGTGTGTGTGTGTGTGTGTGTGTGTGTGTGTGTGTGTAAACGTGCTAAACTGCGTTTTGCCTGCCTGTGTCTGCATATCTGTCCACCCGTGGGGTTCAGCTTGTGAAAGCGTATGTCGTGAGTTTGTATATAAAACACATGTAAATTTATTAGCATATATGTGTTCGAACTATAAAAAGTAAATGCTTCGTACCCGACGTAATGATTTTTTCATGCTACTCGAACGTTTTTCAAACAGAACTATAAAATGAAAAATATAGGTGTCATGCGGGAATAGTCGTTCCTTTGATTGAGAGAACAGAAGAACGATTTTGCAATGAGTCATGTACACAGTGTGGAGAACAGGCTATTGCAAGTATTGCAAGCACTGAGCAAATAACACTGCTCTTGCTGGAACTGGGATGTAAGGCTTTTCGTTAAAATAAAATAAAAAAAGGCCACTGGTGAGTGAAAAGCATTTTATTTTATGTTTGCCTCTTGTAGATTCTCAAAAATGTCTTCAACGACAGAGTGGTGTAACTTTATGAATATTCACGTGAAAAGGGGAAGGTAGTCCGAGCTAAGAGGATTAAAAACTAAAGGAAATACCAACACAGAAATGGTGAAGTGTTAATGCCGGATAAAAGAAACGGGCTGTATCTGCAAGCCCTTGTGGAGAATTCGCAGAAGAGTCCAAGCAAAGAAACATCAAGCATGTAGCGATCGATGTGAAGGTACCGACTAGGTAGGGCATTCTGTAGTCCAACTTAACAGGCTATTCTGAAGGTCGACCCAGTAGACTATTCGGAGACCTGTTTTATCCGTCCTGAAAACACAAAGAATACAACTACTGGCTGGAGTGCGGATATTATGGTGAACGCCAGCGAAGGTATCGGAAAAAATAATAATCCGTACGATAGAGAAAGCGACGGAAAAGGTGAATAGGTGCAATAAAAGTGCAAAGGGACAAAGAGAATGGAACTATGAGGAGAAAGTGCCAAGTCATTACGACTGTATAGCATTTGGAAGGGGCCAGGATAAGGATTTGGGATTGGATGGAGGGGATGGGATGGTGCCCAACCACTTGGACGGTCGGGGATTGAATGCCGACCTGCATGAAGCGAGACCGTCGCTCTACCGTCCAGCCCAAGTGGTTGGAGAAGGGAAGAGAGAAGACAGCTATTAAAGGAATAAAGTTGGAGATTTGAGAGATCAGCTTGCACCCTTACATATACATATATATATATATATATATATATATATATATATATATATATATATATATATATATATATATATATATATATATATATATATATATACATATATATTTCCTTAACCAGTATATACATACTGGTTAAGGAAAATCTACCTGATACCCTGAGTGATGTAGCGGGGATACAGGACCCCCATTACACGGAATGCGACACGAAATGGGGTGCCATGGCAGACCCAGCACTCAAACCAGCCATGCCAAAAGCCAAGAAACAATCCAGTTGGGACAGCGCCATTGTAGACAAAGAAGCCGCAGCTTTACTGGAGGCAGCAACAACCCCCAGTGAACGTGCACGCCTCACAGCTGTGCAGGCTCCCCATGCAGGGGACTTCCTTTTGGCAGTCCCTATGTCTGCGACAGACACACGTCTTGATCCGCAGGAGCTCCGTATTGCAGTCGCTCTCCGCCTTGCTGCCCCTATCCACACTGTTCATAGGGGTATTTGCGGCGAGGCAGATGCTAACGAATATGGATTGCATGGCCTGCACTGTGGAAAATCTGGTGGTTGGCACACTAGACACGACGAAGTCAATGACATCATTAAAAGAAGCTTTGCCTCTGTTCAGTGTCCAGCTGAGAGAGAGCAACCAACTGAACCGTGACTCTGTTAGCTTTGCCGGCCGACCCGACGGAATCACACTGCGCCCGTGGAAGGGTGGCAGACAGTTGGCATGTGGCTATACTTGCGTATCCACCCTGGCAACCACATACATCAACCTCTCTGCCGGCCAAGCAAGAGCCGCGGCGACACACAGAGAAAGACACAAGTCAGCCAAGTACAGGCAATTAGATCATCGGTACAACTTCGTTCCAGTAGGGTCTGAGACCCTAGGCCCATGGGGAGAGAGTGCAAGAAGGTTTCCTAAGGATCTTGGTTCCAAGCTCATTGACACTACAAGATACCCTAGAGTGGCAAGTTTTCTCTTTCAGCGTCTCAGTGTTGCGATCCAGAGGGGGAATGCCCGCTGCATCCCCGGTTCCTGCCCGGCGTCGGAGGAGTTCGAGGAAATCTACAGTCTCTAGGAAGCGAACTTTTTCTTGTTGCCTCTCAATGTTCATTTTTTGTATAAAATCAGATATGTAACTGTATAACCTTGCATAATAAAGTGTACACCATAAAAAAGGGGGTGGTAGGAGAAGCGAACACTCATACGTATTCAGAGTTAAATGGCAAGTTTTTCTCTGAATGCTCTGTGTTTCCTTCTTTGAGGCTGTGGGTCCTTATAATTGCACCAGAGGTGGTACCCCCCTTATATATATATATATATATATATATATATATATATATATATATATATATATATATATATATATATATATATATATATATATATATATATATATATGTACCTGTATCTCCTACTGACTATCTTCCTAACGTGACATATGAACCATGGGATAAAGCGCATGTCAGCCACTAAGAGCGCATACTACAGGGAGTCAAGTGTCCGGTTAAAAGAACTTGACACACCGGAGGGGGAAGCCGTAACCGTAGTGTGGGGCTCACCGCACCGGCACGTCAGTCAGAGAAGGGGTGAAGTTGACAGCACTGCGGAAAGGACAGGAATGCCAGCTACAGGACGATGGAGAAGATGAGTTAGAGGGGGTAGGTGAGGGTAGAGCGGGAGATGGGAAAGATGGCGAAGAAGGGATACTGTGGTAAAAGAAGGTGTAGTAGAGAGTGATGTGAAGTAGTGGGGGAGGTAGAAAAAGAAGTGTAGAGAAGATGGGGAAAAAAGAGGAATGCATTGTGGCAATGGTTGGCATCCCGCAATTCGTTTACCAACATGGATAACAATGTTACTTGTGTCAAGGTAATTGTGGCACATTTGTTTGGTGCAGCGATGAAGGCTTCACTTGGCAGTAGAGGGGCAACAAAACAATTCAAAAAATCTTAAAAAAAAAGGTAGTTTTCTATCTATAAATATACCAGGCAACTGTTGGGACTCATGCTGCCAACTGGAGTGTCTTTAGTCCCACGATTATCAGTGTCCACTGTTGGGATATCCGAAAAACATGGTTGTCTACTCTGGGGATGTCCTTGAAACTTGAATGTGTCCACTTGCGGACGCGTGCCTAGCCTTCATTACTGGTAGCAGGGAGATCGATGCTATATGGTCGTTCCCTAGTTTCCTCTCTACGCGCTGAAGAGGGCATCCTTCAAGCCAGCGACCGGGAGGTCTCTGAATTCACGCCCCCACATGCGCATGTGTAGAGTTCGGCACATATACAGAAGGATGCACACAATCCCGCTCATATTAGGCAGGCGGGGAGAGGTGGAATCACAGGGCAAAACTTTTCTGATCCAGAAAATTGTCGATTTGTGTATGTTAAGACCTGTGGATGTCGGTGGAGAATGTACGTTGCGAGTTACTTCAACACGTATTCAAATATAAATTAAAATTAATGATGCTTTGTTTATTTTATTTATCGTCGTTTGGGATAAACAAGAGCGCTCTAAGGTATGAACATCACAAAGCGTTCATACCTTACGTTTAAGGTTCTAGAAGTTTAACTGCAGGTTATCAAGAGACTGCTAACATGTTCCACCACAATTATTAGAAACAAGAGTTTACTCATCAGTTAGATGACGTGAGCACATTGGAGAATATATATTATATATGGATGTATATAATCTGTTAGTGTTAAAACGCTCCTGCTAATGAAAATCGAACAATAATTGCCGCCAAAGGTATAATTAGCGAGGAGGGTGTAAGGGAAGACATTGAACCCATCACTGTTAAGTGCATCCCTGAGAATATGTACAGAATCTGATACAATAATTATGGCCAGGCTATCCATTTTACACAAGTTTCGACCGATTTTCCAAATATCTTAATGTTTTGAAAATCATCCATCACACTTTTACACACCTGCTAAGTTCACTATAGAGTCGCGAAAAGGTACTCGTATCAGTCTGGTATCTAAGACTTACGTCCTCGTTGCTTCCTTTAGGTTTCTAATACCTGCTAGTTAACGAACTTTTCGGTACTTTAAGATTTCTTTAACACGATACAA
This sequence comes from Procambarus clarkii, assembly GCF_040958095.1. Lineage (NCBI taxonomy): Eukaryota > Metazoa > Arthropoda > Malacostraca > Decapoda > Cambaridae > Procambarus > Procambarus clarkii. The sequence goes on from NC_091175.1 coordinate 16,455,095, forward strand.
ATAACTTTTACCTGGCCTAGAAAAAACTTGAACGATCATAAAAATAATCAAAGCACGTACCCCAAAAAATTCTGTTTAATAGCACAGTAAGAGTTTCCGACCAAATATATTTGTGTAAGAGACTCGCATCCTCTAAGACAGCTACCAAAAACCTGCTGCATATCGTTGTTTTTGTCAACGATACTTTAATCGTCTAAGATATCAACCATACCATCCAGATACAACGAAGAATGAAACACCTACCAGTCGAGAAAAGGATAAAAAAAACAAGTATTAGTCAAAATATTTTGAATATGGAAAAAAAATCAGTCAAAATGCAAACATATGAAACCAGTCATTGTTACCTGAACCATGCCCCTCAGCCTTTGCCGCTCGTCAAATCGATAAATTTCCCACCATCAATGGTAAATGCCCCAAACACAACCATAGAGATGCATTCAGTCATATAAAAGCAGTGTGACTGATATTTATGACGTACTATACAGCCATGTTCTGCTTTACAATTACTATAGTATTAGTCACGCCTAAAATAATTATTTTCGTTCAACATTCAATAGTCAAAGAATTTTTCATCTAGCAGCTGTGAACCCTGTATATGAATCTCTCTTCATGCACGACTTGCAACCTTGTACGCTCAAACACTCAACATTTAGTGTAAATTGTAAAATACTTTACCGACGTACTCTAAATGCAACTAATTGCTAACAGAAGTCAATTATCTAATTACATAAACAAGGTGTAATTATACAGAAAACATAGCTGGAGGATGAATTACATATATTATGAGTTTTCTGAAGGTGAGCGCATTAGGGATAGGCCGCTGCTAGGACGAGAATGTTCTGAATGCGAGACACACAAACAGGGACAATGGGGAAAAATATTCAACGAAACTTGGCACGAATACTAAAAATACAGTTACAAGTCATATGAGCACATTCCACAAAATCAACGGGAACTCTAACTGAGATTATATCCAGAAATGTAGCACTCTGAAATCCAATTAAAAAAAATTACTTCAAAACTATAGAACGACAAATCTGATAATCTGATCTAAAATCCCCAGTGAAAATTATATATTCATTACACAAGACGTCTTGTCCTGAGTATATAATGCTGGAACAAATTTCTAGTAACTTTCCAGACGCCCTAGAATGCAACTGTGAATTGGGACGTCTCGTGAACACAAGCTAATCCAAAAAGGAAAAATTCCTGCACGACAAATGTTAACAGTTAATACCAAACACACACATACAACAAGGTATTCATTAGGTAAAATTAGATGTACTTGAATACCTACTAATCCGAAAACATTATTACGGAGTAAATAGGAAAGAGGTGGTCAGGAACACACGTTCCTCATTGGCAACAAAGCGACAAGACTTGAGTAATGTCTCCACTTAAAAATATCAACGCACATATATATATATATATATATATATATATATATATATATATATATATATATATATATATATATATATATATATATATATATATATGTATATATATATATATATATATATATGTGTGTGTGTGTGTGTGTGTGTGTATATATATATATATACATATATATATGTGTGTGTGTGTGTGTGTGTGTGTGTGTGTGTGTGTGTGTGTGTGTGTGTGTGTGTGTGTGTGTGTGTGTGTGTGTGTGTGTGTGTGTGTACTCACCTATTTGTGCTTGCGGGGGTTGAGCTTTGGCTCTTTGGTCTCGCCTCTCAACTGTCAATCAACTAGTGTACAGATTCCTGAGCCTACTGGGCTCTGTCATATCTACATTTGAAACTGTGTATGGAGTCAGCCTCCACCACATCACTGCCTAATGCATTCCATCTGTTAACTTCTCTGACACTGAAAAAGTTCTTTCTAACGTCCCTGTGGCTCATGTGGGTACTCAGTTTCCACCTGTGACCCTTTGTTCGCGTACCACTAGTGTTGAATAGTTTATCCTTGTCTACCCGGTCGATTCCCCTGAGGATTTTGTAGGTAGTGATCATGTCTCCCCTAAGTCTTCTGTCTTCCAGTGTCGTAAGGTGTATTTCTCGCAGCCTTTCCTCGTAACTCATGCTTCTTAGTTCTGGGACTAGTCTAGTGGCATATCTTTGAACTTTTTCCAGCTTTGTCTTGTGCTTGACAAGGTACGGGCTCCATGCTGGGGCCGCATACTCCAGGATTGGTCTTACATATGTGGTATACAAGATTCTGAACGAGATATACAAGAGATCTTTCTCTCTGTCCGTTTCATTAGTACTTCATCTCCTATTCTGTATCCTGTGTCTGGCCTCCTGTTTCCACCGCCTGGTTTCATAACTTTGCATTTACTCGGGTTGAACTTTAGCAGCCATTTGTTGGACCACTGTGTGTGTGTGTGTGTGTGTGTGTGTGTGTGTGTGTGTGTGTGTGTGTGTGTGTGTGTGTGTGTGTGTGTGTGTGTGTGTGTATGTGTGTGTGTGTGTGTATGTGTGTGTGTGTGTGTGTGTGTGTGTGTGTGTGTGTGTGTGTGTGTGTGTGTGTGTGTGTGTGTGTGTGTGTGTGTGTGTGTGTGTGTGTGTGTAAATCACGAAAATTAACACGTGATGAAAAATGTGACAGTGTCAGACCACGGAGGAAAAATTGAAACAGGAATTTCCGTAAGTACTTTAGTATATTAATACATCACCTTCAGAATGAATGAATTTATTCCTTCTATAGATGTATTAATATACGAAAGTACTTAAGGAAAGTACTATCATATATATATATACATACATATATATATATATATATATATATATATATATATATATATATATATATATATATATATAAATATATATAAATATATATATATATTATTAAATATGACCGAAAAAGTAAGATTAATAATTCTAACACGAATTTTCTCAATCTTTCGTACATTACGCTTCACTGTTGGAGGTAAATCAAAAATCACTTCTCCAAAATTCATTTTTATTTCTAGTCTGACGCGACACGGGGCGCGTTTCGTAAAACTTATTACATTTTCAAAGACTTCACAAATACACAACTGATTAGAACTTACGTCTCTCTGATATTATATCTACATTTGAGTGAGGTGGGAAGGGTGATGTGGCATTAACACAAGACAGAACAGGATATTAATAGGGTATTAAAAGTATCAACACAAGACAGAACAGAAACAATGGGTATTGAATAGAAGTGTTTGTAGAAAGCCTATTGGTCCATATTTCTTGATGTTTCTATATTGGAGCGGAGTCTTGAGGTGGGTAGAATATAGTTGTGCAATAATTGGCTGTTGATTGCTGGTGTTGATTCCAGCAATTTAATTCGGCACTACAGCCGAATTAAAAGCAAAGGTCAACAAACTGATCGAAACTGTGAACGCCAAGAAATCCGGACTCCACCTGCCAAAGATCATTGGGGAATATAAACCTGGATATGCGTATGGAAATGTCAAGACGCACAAGCCTGGAAACCCACTTCGGCCAATCATTAGCCAGATACCCACACCCACGTACAGACTGGCGAAGCGACTCAACGGCCTGCTGACTCCTTATGTTCCTTGTGCCTTCAGCCTGAAGTCTCCAAAGGAATTTGTGGACTTACTGCGGGGCACACGGGCCACAGGGATAAGAGCCTCGTTGGACGTAGAATCGCTGTTTACCAACGTACCTGTGGACGAGACAATCGGAATGATAGCCGACAGAGTGTATCGTGATCCAGCCTGTACTCCTCTTGACATGCCAGAAAGTATTCTGAGGAAACTACTCCAAGCTTGTACTAAAGAGGCACCCTTCTTGAGCCCGGATGGGCACATGTATAAGCAAGTAGATGGGGTCGCCATGGGTTCTCCCCTAGGTGTCCTGTTTGCAAACTTCTACATGGGTACCATCGAGCAAAAAGTCTTAGTCGACATGGACTTGAAACCAGCCATATACTGCAGGTATGTTGACGACATTTTTACACAGGTACCTGATGTCAGACATCTGCAGGAGCTGAAGGAGGCATTTGAGCAGAGTTCCGTGCTGCGTTTCACTTACGAGACGGAAAAGGATGGGAAGCTGCCTTTTCTAGATGTAACAGTCATGGAAAAGGGCGGAGGTTTCCACACTGCAGTCTACACTAAGGAAACAAACATAGGAATGTGCCTAAATGCCAACAGCGACTGCCCCGACAGGTACAAGAGGAGTGTTGTTAACGCATACGTCGACCGTGCTCTCAGCCACAGCTCAGAATGGAAGCAAGTCGACGAAGAACTCTGTAGGGTAAGGCAGGTCCTAGTCAATAACGGCTTCTCCAATGGTTTCATCGAAGACATCATAAGAAGGAAAGTGAAAAGCCATGCAACCTCTGAAGAGACAACTAACACAACACCTATACCCCCTATTAGACTATTTTACAGGAACTTCTTTTCCACAGCTCATAAAACGGAGGAAAGGGTCCTGAAAGATATTGTTAATAGAAACGTTATCCCTACAGACAAAAATCAGAGGATACAACTGACGATTTACTATAAAACCAGAAAAACGGCCAGCCTACTCATGAGAAACTCTCCAGACACAAAACAGAACGCTTTAAAAGAGACTAACGTCGTCTATGCCTTCAAATGCCCACTTGGGGACTGTAAGCTCCAAAAAACCCAGTATATAGGCAAGACAACAACATCTCTTTCTAGGCGTTTAACGATGCATAAGCAACAGGGCTCCATTAAGGAACATATAATCTCTTCCCATAACCAAACCATCGCCAGAGAAATCCTAGTAAACAACACAGAAATCATCGATAGATACAGCGATAGCAGGCGGCTTGACGTTTGCGAGGCACTACACATCAAGAAGTCAACACCAGCAATCAACAGCCAATTATTGCACAACTATATTCTACCCACCTCAAGACTCCGCTCCAATATAGAAGCATCAAGAAATATGGACCAATAGGCTTTCTACAAACACTTCTATTCAATACCCATTGTTTCTGTTCTGTCTTGTGTTGATACTTTTAATACCCTATTAATATCCTGTTCTGTCTTGTGTTAATGCCACATCACCCTTCCCACCTCACTCAAATGTAGATATAATATCAGAGAGACGTAAGTTCTAATCAGTTGTGTATTTGTGAAGTCTTTGAAAATGTAATAAGTTTTACGAAACGCGCCCGTGTCGCGTCAGACTAGAAATAAAAATGAATTTTGGAGAAGTGATTTTTGATTTACCTCCAACAGTGAAGCGTAATGTACGAAAGATTGAGAAAATTCGTGTTAGAATTATTAATCTTACTTTTTCGGTCATATTTAATAATATATGTCTACAGGAAAGACTGCTACCAAAATATACAAATATATATATATATATATATATATATATATATATATATATATATATATATATATATATATATATATATATATATATAAAGTGATGGTTTTACAATGTCAATATGAGTCTTTCAGTTCGTTCCCTGCCCTCCACAATGAAGTTAAGGATTCCTCTCACCCCACAACCCAGTATTGCCGACACAGTGCTGTGTTGGCATCTCCCAACCCTCTCTCCATCCATCCCACAATCCCCATCACTCCCGACCTTCCCGATTCTCCTTCATTTTCTTTCTGTAGTTCCATTCCATCACTCCATTCTCTTCCTTCTTTTCTTCCTAAATGCTTTCCTCCGTATACTGATCTTTCATTTCTTCCATCCAACCCACTCCTTTCTCTATTCCATCCCACCATTACACTTTTCCTTTTCTCTTCCTTTTCCCCTCCCACCCCTTTTCTCCCTGTCTCCATCCCTTCCCTCTATCTCCATAACAATTTTAGTTTCCAGAGTCTATCGCTGGATAATTTGTTACATATTAATGTTAACCTTATGTGTGACATAAAACGGTGGAGAAACTTATTACACTGTAACAGTAATTAAATGAAGGTGAAGAAAAGAGACAATATATATATATATATATATATATATATATATATATATATATATATATATATATATATATATATATATATATATATATATAGGATAAAGGATAAAGGTTTATCCGAAAATTTGTTTTTTATTACACTTACATATATATATATATATATATATATATATATATATATATATATATATATATATATATATATATATATATATATATATAGGATAAAGGATAAAGGTTTATCCGAAAATTTGTTTTTTATTACACTTACATATATATATATATATATATATATATATATATATATATATATATATATATATATATATATATATATATGTAAGTGTAATAAAAAACTAATTTTCGGATAAACCTTTATCCTTTTTCAAGGCGCTGAATTGTACCTTTCTCAAGAAACTATATGCTGAACATTGTATACAGCACCTTGAGAAAGGATGTAGGTTATATCCGATAATTTGGTTATTTTTATTACACATATAGTGTCTCTTTCTTTCACATTCAGATGACACAGTGATATGTTATCTTCTTGTTACAGAACCCAGTAGTGATTTTTAAGAAATTGTACATTCAATGACATTCTCTTGTCTGTTACCTCATGAAAGATCATTACGCTAGTTATTATATATGTTCTAAGGTTCACAGTGTTTGATATTGATGAATAATATCTTCAATTAGTGTCAAACATTGACTGAAGCATGTTTCAGTAATAGAATTACTATATTTTAGGTTTGAGAAGAGCTACATACACTGAGATCATGCTAATTATATCCTTGATATATGCTAATCTGTATGAATATATAATACTGAAAACGGATATGAGGACGAAGGGGAAGGAACTACATTAAGATATTATGGGTTTTATTGCCACGGGGAATTGTTTCCTTGTATTTAAGCTTTTATATTTCTGTAGAAGAAAGTAACTTGTTTTACCCGTTTCTATTTATACACCTTTCAAGGGCACCAACACGAGGCGTGATCTGAAACATTGGTTATAATGATTTATAATCAATATCTGGGGATCTTGAGAATGTTGACTCGGAATCATGAGTCAATTAATGGCTCGGGATCATGAGTATAATGGCTCGGATCGTGAGTTAAATGACAAGGGATGATGACGTGTGTATACCTAAGTAGTGACTCATGACTTTGGAACGTTGAGTAATGGACTCAGAACTTGAGTAATGACTTTAGAACATAAATAATGAGTTTCGAAAGGGCGGTAATGCCTTTCGAACATAAGTCATGAGTTCGTAGCCCGAATAATATCATGGGACCCTGCAAAGTGGCAAAGAAATATAGGTCATCGACACGCCATCTGTTGACCAACTCTACTTTTCCTACACAGATCCCAAACAGCGGTTCCTCGTAAATGCCAGTATGGCGTTAACTGCAGAGCGTAAGTGGGCGTAAATCTTTGCCTTCATTAATTACCATTATTAGTACATTCCCCCTATCTCCCTCCCTTCCTTCCTCCCTCCTTTCCTTCATCCCTCCCTCACCCATTACCGTTAACGCGACGCCGGTAATAAGCCAATGTGTGCTGGGAAATTAGTAAAGGCTTCAGGCACACGCATGAAGTCACGATCAATGCCGGTCAAGCACCTATAACCAGCCCACCCCCTCCCTCTTCTCCCCTTCCCTTGGAAGTGGTGGAGTGGGGGGAGATACAGACTCAAGTATAACGATTCCACATAATGTATCATTTAATATTAAGCGTAATCCTCCATATTCCGTCTCAATGCTAGTTGGAATGTAATTTATATTCCGCCTTCTATTTTAATTCTTCTACTTTTGGTCATCTTATTTATTTGGTTATTGTCCCAATTAACAATTGTTTAATATATTTATCGCGTAGCTAAGTTCACTCTTCAATTCACACTACTGTGTTTCTTCATTCTTTACTCACACTGCTTCTCCTGTCTATCAGAATTGCGTTCCACGCCTCATGTTTCCTCGTTTAAAAATGTCCTGATCAATTCTATTCCGCTGTCTTCTTTCTCAATTTCATATTTTCCTCTTTTCGTTTTTACGACGATTCACTTCATTTTATAATATCATAGAATGACTAAGTAATCAATAACCGTGAGAAACGTAATGATCTTGAGGCAGTGTCATTGTAAGGTTGTCAAAAATAGTTATTAGCAAACTGGATAATCGATTATAAACTTTCCTACTTATTTCCAGTTTGAATTACAGCTTGTCGATAAATGGAGTTCTTGAGCCAAGTAAGGTAATTATCAGGAGGAAGAACTTAGAAGGGATATGAGGACCATGAACTGGGATTGGACGCAGTGAAAGAATAGTGCCCAAAACCTGCACGTTTTAGGCACTATTCTATTTGGGCAACGAACGCCGACCTGCAAGAAGCAAAGTGGTCGCTGTACCAACAACTCTTAGCGACTGGTCAATTCAGAGCCCCGGACACCATCACTCGAACCTTACTACCATCTGCTGTTGATAATTTTACTTAACATTTTCTTAAAAACTAATTTTCTGTATGTAGAGATATCATCGATGAGTGTGTGGGAGTGGGTTGAGTGACATGAGAAGTCTATGAACCTTCTTTAAGGGACACTGGACGTCCTCAGGAGTGCTGGAGTCTTCAGACATAAGTCTATTTACTCTGATATATGACAGAGGGACAGCGAGACAAATGAGAGCTTAATGTGTATCGTCGCTAGGGCCCAACGGTACAAATCAATGTGAACGGTAGCGAGGAACTAGTGGTACACACAAATATGTACCGTGGTAGAGGCTAGTGGTACACACAAACGTGTACCTTGGTAGAGGCCAGTGGTACACAGAAATATGTACCATTACCAGGGGATCAGACCGTTCTATCTGCCATTCCTTAAAAAAACTAGTTTTGCCTAACCAGAAACGTACGAACCCAAGCAACCCATCTAACCTGCATGGAGGCCAATGTATTGCCACGCCAATATTGCGGTACTTTAATTTGTAAAACATGCATGAAACGCATACAAATTAAAACAAATTCCGTCGTTTTTACGGAATCGAGTTAATAGGTAACTCGATTCCGTAAAATAATGTGACGTATTAAGTGAGAGGCCGGGCTGAAATGGTTACTAGTACTTGAACACGGACGGCGGGGAGGCAAACGGTTACAAGTATCTCTGGGAAAACGTAGAATGGAAGAGGAAAAAAGGGAGAATATGATAGGAAACAGAGGGTTAGGAAGAAGGGAAGAAAGGGAAGGATAGGAGGAAAGAGGGGGGGGGAAGGTTGGTAGGGAAAGAAGAGCGTATTATGAAGGAAGAGGTGGAGGAAAGGGAAGAAAGAAGAGGAATAAAGGGGAGGAAGGTGTTACTAGAGTCCAAAATGATTCGGAAATGGCAACAAAATCTCTCGAAAGTAAGAAAAGAGAGTCCAGAAAGCCGTGCAAATATAATCACAATTAAAAACGCGTTAAATATCAGCGCTTAACAATCATTAAAAATAACTGTACTCATAAAAGAACTTCGTAAGTTAATGTTTTAAAAATGTAGATTAATGATAAAACCCTCCTTTGCAGCCTCTAGTTCCATAGTAAATAAAAAATAATTCACGCATGTAATTCTGAATTAATTAAATCATTATTCGCATCATCAAATCAATTACCTTATTAAACGCACTTAATCTTAAGCATTTGTATTTAGTTAAAATAATCCTATGATTTAGCGTTAAGAACCGTTTGTGCCACTAGTAAACGACATTTTATAAGGAAAGTTGAAGATAATATTTGGAACATCGATTGCACTATGTAAAAAAAGGAACTATTCGAATTCTTCTGAAGTTTGCAAGAAGAGTATATTTAACTTTCTCCTCTATGCAAAAGCTACATAAGCTCCGTTGTTTACAATAACGTAAACGAGCTGATTTCTAATTCCATACAACTTTTACACATGTTACCCGGACGACAGACACAACAACAAAAAATAGACCTAATAAGAGATCAAAGAATTTCCTGTGGTTATTATATCCCCAAGTGTAATGATTATAAAACATAAACTGATGGATCAGGGCATCTTTTTTTGTGACAAGCGTCTACTTATGGTACACGGAGACCATCTCAAGTATGCATTAGAAAATATGATGCTCTCGTTTTGATATACCCCCTATCGATCTCGCCTGGATGTATGCGCGGGCGTTACTGAATCACTCGCTGGTCGAGTGCCCGGGACTAATTGAAACACTCGTTGGTCGAGTGCCCGGGACTAATTGAAACACTCGTTGGTCGAATGCCCCGGACTAATTGAAACACTCGCTGGTCGAGTGCTCGGGACTAATTGAAACACTCGCTGGTCGAGTGCCCGAGACTAACTGAAACACCTTCCCAGACACTTGACCAGCATGCGTGAAACACTTGCTTGTCGAGTGCTCGAGACTTTCTAACATGTGTCTAAATCTCAATGAATGAAAACAGAGGTTTAAAACAAGCCTGCAATGCAAATGCAACTATTCGGTGCAAGTAATTATCGACAGCAGCAGTCTTTGTTGAAGATTGCAAAATCATCATTACTCACAGTGTTTAATACTATTCAAGAAGTTTATGATAAATTGAAATGAATTTATCATATTTGTGTCTTTATTCTTTATCATTCAGAGTATAATTATAATAATGTATTTAGACAATGTATTACTGGCACCGTCCTTTACTGTGCAAGATTTATTCCCGTCTCCTTACCCCTCACAGCAAGTAAAATTTGCTTTAATAACGTTCAATCAGCATAAGATGAACGTTGATTCATTGTTACATCAACGTTGATTTGTTGTTACATAATTGTTGATTCACCTTTACATCAATGTAGGTTCCTTATTACCTGAATGTTGATTCATTGTTATATAAATGCTGTTTTATTGTTTCGTCAAAACTGATACACTATCTCATCAACGTTGATTCATTGTTATATCAAAGTAATTTTCTCAGATTTTCTCTTGAAGGGGGGGGGGGGGGGGCGGGGGCGTGTTACATCCCGTGAAGCAATCAATCAATCTCACATATTTATGGATCAATTACTTTGAGTCTTAATTGAACCCATCATTATTTTATCGGTAAGAACATTAGTTAAAATTAGAAAACGAGAACGAGGTCTCAAGGGCAGACTTTAATCCCAATATAGTTAATTTATGACAGGTGGATTAGGGGTATCATGTATCTTAAGAGAGGTAATCAACTGCAGGTACACTGCTGGTCATATTGCCTAATTAGCGGCAATTACGGTAGTAAAAGGTCTTTTGTAAAGTGCTTTTCCACTGTGAAACTCCGCATCTGACGGTAACTTGAAGTTCGAAATGAAGAATCTATAGAATTATAAGTCGAAAATACATGAGAAAAGCATTTTTAATAAAAAACAAGGATACAATTACAAAGCACATAGAGTGACACAGACAAGAGCACGTCAGTGGATTCACATATCTTTATGTGAATTCACTATATTCATATTCATTCACTACTAAAATAAATAATCAAACCCAGTGATGACATTCCGGTCTGTCCTGGATCATTAATAATTCGTGACAGGAAGGGTTCAGAACAGTCCGGATCATCACTTTATATGTTGGTGGGTTGGCGCAGTGTAGTTTTCAGCTACACTGTGACTTACTCTCTCGTAATACCGTATTCTTCCGTCTACCGTACGATAACTCGCACCCACTACCAGGAACACAATGACCGTGTGATTGGTGCTGGACCTTTCCTGGCTACGCCCGACCTGGTAATCAAAGTCCTTTTATAGGATCCGCCCGAGGGATTCCGGCGAATTATATCTTTAATATTTCCAGTAATGGCGTTAGCTCTGCAAGAAAAACAAGTTTCACTCCTATATATATATATATATATATATATATATATATATATATATATATATATATATATATATATATATATATATATATATATATATATATATATATATATATATATATATATATATATATATCTCGTCCCGGGTCTGTGGCGATGTACCCTGCATATTGTTTCTCAAGCAATTTATTTTCAGAATGAATGTTATGCTGTATTTTAATTGAATTCTCCTGCTTGATTTCGTCATTAAAATTTTTTGTAACTGTAGGGAATGATGCTATAAATCAAAGTGAATACTAAGAAGTTTTGGAGTTACCGAGAGCGGATACACTTGTAAAGTCCAGGTGCTTTGGACAAATTTAAAGCAGATTCGAAAATGTCACCGTATAACTTTCAACATATAATGGAAACTCTTCTGGAATAAGCGGTTACAATTTCATCTTTACCTCTCCACGTTGCTCTCTCTCCTAATCCCAGACCGTATTCTGTCTCCAATTCCACCCTTCTCTTCATCAATCTATCACCTTGCTCTTCCTGCCTCCTCCATCAATGATTTTTTTACACTCATTCCCCCATCCGTTGCTGTTAGCGTCCCTCTCTCGCACCCCTGCAACACGTGAGATTTCTCTCGGTAACTGATCGCTGCAGTAATTCCCTGTTTTCAGTCGAGTCACAAATTTATGTATCCTTTAAAAGCTTTAATTCAGTAGGAGACTGCAAAGGCCCTCGAATTTCGTGTCAGCGTTCGTGAGCGAAGTTTGGAAGGTAATCTCTCTCTAAAAAGCTAATCGGATTAACAGTCTGCAAAACTGATTTTCCATTTGTAAACTAGAACAGCCAGAATGCATTTTGTTGATTATTTTTTAATTCGGATTTTCTTAATTTCCGCTCTTAATGCATTTGTATTAGGAAAAATAGTCGCAATAGCAATCACGGAATGCATGCCATAAACACACAATGCAATTTTTTTACCAAAACAGTTTATGTAAATGTATTTAGTTGTGTTAAGTGAAAGGTTGTATGACTTTCCTTAATATATTAATACATATACACACATAATTCAGCAGTAAATCTGTCAAACGTACTACAAGAACTTTTATCCATTACTCGCAGTAAAAAGTAATAACTGTATTTCCTAAAGGATGTAGATTTATTCATGCTGGTGACGAGGACCAAACCTGACGCGAGGAGGCGGCAGGAGGATCGACAAGACCACTTGGTCTTCGTCTGTCTCTACTGCGTGCTCCGGCACTGGTTTGCCAGGGTATCTCCGTGTCCTATTGGCATATGCCAGCCTCGGTAATGATGCTAATTGCATACTGTCACTAGGAATGCTGCTTAATGACTCATACGGCATTAAATTTATGTAAATTACTGCTTCTTCATCTCTCGATCTCCCAACCCACCTTTTATCTCTTATTTCCCCTTATCTTCTCTCCACATTTCTTCCTGTTCTGTCTCTCCATGATATTTTCGGGACATTAGTAAATCACAAGCCACAGACGAACAGATCAAACCTCACAGTGGATGTCGAGCCTCCGGAGCCAAAGCAACCACGTAGAATCCAGGAATCATCATGATATGACATCATCAGCTGGGGAGTAGGATGCTGGAAGGAGAATGGGCTGGGGGATATGATCGTCGGTCGAGGGGAGAGGATGCTGAAAGTATGATGATGAGTGGGGGAGAAGGGGTGGATCAAGAACGAGCTCCTGGAACCAGCTTTAAGAACTATGTTGTCGAATGCAAGGGCAACCGACCCTTTCGGTACAAGTTTTATTTTTATCTTAAAACTCTAGATGGATATAGCCCCTACATGTTTCCCCTCCTGATTCATTACACTGAACTTAAACTGAAGTTGTTAATTTTGGCACCCCTTGTGACAAATCTGTGTATATAGGTTCCACACAGGTAGAACTCTTGTTACTAAATAAAAAACAATTAGTCATTATTTACTATAACCGATGTCCCCAAATAGTAAATCTGGTACATGTCCCACTTGCATCTGTCAAGTGACATTAGTTTTAGCTCCGTAAGTTTATCCATGAAGTCCAGCCTTTTAAATCCTCAGACCAGATTTGTTGTAAGCCATTGCTTCTCAATTTTTCCTCTATGGTATATGAGAAGCAGGTTCCATACCGGTGCTATGGTATATGAGAAGCAGGTTCCATACCATACCAACATCAAAAGCTGCACATTGTTCTGTTGAAATTATCAAGGTCCTACGTGCGTTACAGTGATCACGTCCAGTTACGGAAAGCCGCACTAGACTGTCTTCAGGCAGTCGAAAATGACAACCAAGCGTGTTTCGAGAGACGATTTAGCCGAAGGATATGTACAGCTGGAAATACAACTGTTTGCAGGATGAATTAACAGTGAATTCAGACAAACTACCAATACTTAGAAACCTATTATATCCATAAAATTTAACACATGAATATGGGTACTCACTTTCGTAAAAAATTATGGAACGAACAGTGTGGAGCTCACTGAATAAAAGGTGAATAATGTGTAGCTGAGATTGAAAAGCGTAAATAATTTACAGGTGAGTAGGTGAAGAGTGTGAATTATGTACATTTGGTCTCTCATTTTCAATGACAGGAAGACATTTAAGTTCATTGAGGAACCTCAAGGCCAACTACGGATCTTCCCTAAGATGTTACCCCAGAATAGTGTCGGAACACCTAGGTACTTATAGTTACTGCAAAGTGAACAGAGGCACGAGGTATAAGGAAACATACCAAAACACACTCAGCCTCTCGGGAAACGAACTCGTAATCAACTGCAGTCAAATATTGCGTAACCTTTATAAAATAAGATTAGCAGTAAAGGCTATTTTAGTGTACAACGTATCTTAAATGCAAAATGTCCCAAATACAACATGTCCTATATACAAAATGTCTCAAAAACAAAATGACCCAAATACATAATGTCCCAAATATAAAATGTCCCAACTTAGAACATGAAGTATAGGGAGTTGTATTGACGCATGACAAAGAGTTGCAGAGGAAGCATACTAAGAAAGTGGCCACTTATGTTAAGTATATGGTACACAGCTTAGCTATGCAATGTTATATATGTAAGGTTAATACGTTCAGAATATATGGTAAATATAATCCAACGTTTGCGAGCGTGGGTGTGTGCCAGCATAGGAACAGTTTCCAATTATGTCCTCTCGTTCTACTGGTCCTTAATTTGAACATTGCTTCTATTTCTTTGCCAATCCCCCTCAGTATCTTGTACTTCGTTATCATGTCTGCCCTATTCCATAGTGCCTCCAGTGTAGTGTCTCTCAGTCTTTCTTCATAGCTCAGTCTCCTCAGCATGTGCGTGTGTGTGTGTGTGAACTTACCTTGTACTTAGTTGTGCTGGGGGGATTGAGCTCTGGCTTTTTGGTTCCGCCTCTCAACTGTCAATCAACTGGTGTACAGGTTTCAGAGCCTATTGGGCTCTATTATATCTACATTTAAAACTGTGTATAGAGTCTGCCTCCACCAAATCACTTCCTAATGCATTCCATTTGTCTACAACTCTGACACTGAAAAAATTCTTTCTAATGTCTCTATGGCTTATTTGGGCACTCAATTTCCACCTGTGTCCTCTAATGCGTGTGCCCCTTGTGTTAAATGTGTGTGTGTATGTTACTCACCTAGTTGTTCTTGCGGGGGGTTGAGTTCTGGCTCTTTGGTCCCGTCTCTCAACTGTCAATCAGCTGATGTACAAATTCCTGAGCCTACTGGGCTCTATCATATCTACACTTGAAACTGTGTATGGAGTTTGCCTCCACCATTTCACTGCCTAATGCATTCCACCTGTGAACTACTCTGACAGTGAAAAAACTTCTTTCTAACGTCCCTGTGGCTCACTTGGGTAATCAGTCTCCACCTGTGTCCCCGTGTTCGCGTATTACCAGTGTTAAAAAGTTTATTCTTATCTACCCTGTCAATTCCTCTGAGAATTTTTGTAGGTAGTGATCATGTCTCCCCTTACTCTTCTGTCTTCCAGTGTCATGACAACACACATACACACACAGTGTGTGTGTACGTGCGAGTGCGTGTGTATGTGTGTGTATGTGTATGTGTGTGTGTACTCACCTATATGTACTCACCTATATGTGCTTGCAGGATCGAGCATTGACTCTTGGATCCCGCCTTTCTAGCAATCGGTTGTTTACAGCAATGACTCCTGTCCCATTTCCCTATCATACCTAGTTTTAAAAGTATGAATAGTATTTGCTTCCACAACCTGTTCCCCAAGTGCATTCCATTTTTCTACTACTCTCACGCTAAAAGAAAACTTCCTAACATCTCTGTGACTCATCTGAGTTTCCAGTTTCCACCCATGTCCCCTCGTTTTGTTATTATTACGTGTGAACATTTGATCTATTTCCACTTTGTCAATTCCCCTGAGTATTTTATATGTCCCTATCATATCTCCTCTCTCCCTTCTTTTCTCTAGTGTCGTAAGGTTCAGTTCCTTCAGCCGCTCTTCATATCCCATCCCTCGTAGCTCTGGGACAAGCCTCGTCGCAAACCTCTGAACCTTCTCCAGTTTCTTTATGTGTTTCTTCAGGTGGGGGCTCCATGATGGCGCGGCATACTCTAAGACGGGTCTCACGTAGGCAGTGTAAAGCGCCCTAAAAGCTTCCTCATTTAGGTTTCTGAATGAAGTTCTAATTTTCGCCAGTGTAGAGTACGCTGCTGTCGTTATCCTATTTATGTGCCTCAGGAGTTAGATTAGGTGTCACATCCACTCCCAGGTCTCTTTCTCGAATCGTTACAGGTAGGCTGTTCCCCTTCATTGTGTACTGTCCCTTTGGTCTCCTGTCACCTGATCCCATTTCCATAACTTTACATTTACTGGTGTTAAACTCCAGTAGCCATTTCTCTGACCTCTGTTTCTCTTTTTAACTGGTGTGTGTGTGTGTGTGTGTGTGTGTGTGTGTGTGTGTGTGTGTGTGTGTGTGTGTGTGTGTGTGTGTGTGTGTACGCGCGCGTGCGTTTGAGAGGTCCTGGTATTCTAGTTCCCGTACATAAAAGCTAGCCACCGTACCTACGAGTAGATTTATTGTTATTTTACGCCCCGTGAACACGTCAGTCCCATCAATAGTTTTGCTAACAATATCTGAACACTTTTTTTTTAGCCAATTACCTGACGATGTGAACAGAATAACCAGTAAACTTTTCCTCGAGCAGCCAGGCCAAGTTTGGCCATTATATGTTAAATCGTGTGTGTATCTGGCGATCAGTCCAGCGCCTGGCAATCAGTCCAGCGCCTGGCGATCAGTCCAGCGCCTGGCGATCAGTTGTACGCTTGGCGATCATACCACATCAGAAAAGTGATCAGATCTGTGATCGGACAGTATTGATATGGCCGGCTATTACATATAACGAGAGATACCTCTCCGTAGTCCCCGCTCGCTTCAAAATAAAAGATATATTAATAAAAATGAAGATCCAGGCGGCTAATGTTAAGGTATTAATAAGGTGGTGTTGGTAGTGACGTATTGGAAGGCGGTGTTGGCACAGGGGGCGTGGAAATAAATAGGAGAGTAATAGGAAGGACAAGAGATAGAGGGAGAGACATATTTAACTGGGAGAGGCGAGCAGACTAAGACTTATCCTCGGTCAGAAAGGCTTGCGTCAACTGGACATTAGACCAGAAGAGACATGCGTCAAATTGAGAGGTAGAGTATCGCCAAATACGTACAATCGAACAAAAAACAATCAAACGCCAGTAGAGTGTACAGAATAATGCTACACACCTTCCTTCCCTTCCCCTCCCGGCGATTAAGGCAAATTTAGTTAAATTGTAATGATATAGTTAGGCAAATTAATAGTACAAAGGAGTGCATTTTAGTGCTAAGATAATGTGAAGAGTTGCTATAATATATTCACGAGAAATAGCATATGACTTGAAATTAAGTAAGGCTGCCTCTCTGTTCACCGCAGAGAGAACTTTGTCAAGATTTAAAAATCGCAATTTTTAGGCGTAGGGGACATGCAGTGATCAAAGGGGACTGAATCCCTCTCACTCACCCAGCTAGTATCTCTCATACGGCCCATCCACTTGGGCTGGACGGATGAGCAACGGTCTCCCTTCATGCAGGTCAGCGTTCGATCCCCGACCGTCCAAGTGGTTGTGCACCATTCCTTCTCCTCTGTCCCATGGCAAATTCTTATCCTGACCCCCTTTCAAGTGTTATATAGTCGTAATGGCTTGGCGTTTTCCCCTGATAACTCTCTCTGTCCCTAACCCTCACTCACTCTGCTGATCACAAACTCATTCACTTAACTCACTCAGCCAGTCACTCTCACACAGCTTCTATTGCACTCTCTTACCTTGCCTTTCGCCAGTTCGGCCACCCATTGATTATTCCATAAACAAAGAGTCATTAAGATAAGCACACAAAAACCCCACCCCACACCGCCCACCCCTTACACCATACACACCCACACCTACCCAAGAACAAGACGAAGTTAGAGAAAATTCAGAGGTGCAACACCAGACTAGTTCCCGAGTTGAGGGACATAAGCTACAAGGAAATACAATTGGAATTAACTTCACATAACTACGAGACAGAAGAGTTGGGGAATACATGATTACCACCTACAAGATTCTTAAGGGAATTGACAGAGGTAGACAGTGATAAATTATTTAGCACGCGTGGTACACGAACAAGGGGACAGAGGAGGAAATTTAGTACCCAAATGAGCCAAAGAGTCATTAGAAAGAATTTTTTTCAGTATCAAGAGTAGTTAACAAATGGAATGCATTAGGAAGTGATGTGGTAGAGGCAGTTTCCATCCAGAGTTTCAAATGTAGATATGATAGAGCCAAACAGGCTCAGGAACCTGATCACCACTTGATTGATGATTGTCAGACGCGGGTTGAGCCGAAGCTCATCCCCCTCAAACACAACTAGGTGAATACACACACTCTCCCCACACACTAACCAGGCTATCATTTAACACCTGTATCTTCCACGCCTCACGTCCCATGGGAGGAGAAAAAGAGAACAATGACAGTCTCTGTATATGCCTTCTGTTTCCACAATGTTGAGACTTGTATTATTTGCATACATCTGCTTAGTCGTCTCCCTTGTGTCACAGCTTGCCAGAGAGAGACCCTATAAGAGCCTGGCAACAAGACCAAGCCACTCAGAGGCAGCAAAGTTATGGAAATAGCGTACGGGCTGGAAATGTAAATTCCCTGTCTGCAACTTGACGCAACAATTGTTTAAGCTGACGAATTTCGTCAGTGTATACGAATTCCCACGATAGATTTTCGGTGAGCGCAAATTCCGGTGAATGAGTTGGGTAGGTGGTGTTGTGGGTGACGACATAAGGTACTTCAATGTTGTGGTAGTTGTGCTGACGGTGGTATTGATTATAGAGGTTGTTAATGAGGGGTGGTGGTGAGTGTGTTAACGAATGGTGGTGGTAGTGCGTGGTACTGGTGAGTGGTATTGATAGGGGGTGGTGCAGTGGTGTTGATGAACTACGTGGGTTTTGTGGTGAAGCATGATGCATTCTTAAGGTATTAGAAGTGTCAATAGGGTATTTCTATGATAATTCTTTTGCATTTTTTCTCCGCCCCATCTCTCTCTCTCTCTCTCCCTAGCTTACAAACTCCTACCTCTCTGTCCCATAAGCGTGACTAATGTTATCATAGGACGTCAGTGAATATGGCCTCATATCTGCTCGAACGTTCCCAAAGCAACAACGCCAATGTAGTCTTGTGGTTGTGGTAGTAGATTAGTATTATTAGTGATGCTGGTAGTGAAGATGGTGTGATGCTGGTAGTGGAGGTGGTGTGATGCTGGTAGTGGAGGTGGTGTGATGCTGGTAGTGGAGGTGGTGTGATGCTGGTAGTGGAGGTGGTGTGATGCTGGTAGTGGAGGTGGTGTGATGCTGGTAGTGGAGGTGGTGTGATGCTGGTAGTGGAGGTGGTGTGATGCTGGTAGTGGAGGTGGTGTGATGCTGGTAGTGGAGGTGGTGTGATGCTGGTAGTGGAGGTGGAGTGATGCTGGTAGTGGAGGTGGTGTGATGCTGGTAGTGGAGGTGGAGTGATGCTGGTAGTGGAGGTGGTGTGATGCTGGTAGTGAAGGTGGTGTGATGCTGGTAGTGGAGGTGGTGTGATGCTGGTAGTGGAGGTGGTGTGATGCTGGTAGTTTAGGTGGTGTGATGCTGGTAGTGGAGGTGGTGTGATGCTGGTAGTGGAGGTGGTGTGATGCTGGTAGTGGAGGTGGTGTGATGCTGGTAGTTTAAGTGGTGTGATGCTGGTAGTGGAGGTGTGTGATGCTGGTAGTTTAGGTGGTGTGATGCTGGTAGTTTAGGTGGTGTGATGCTGGTAGTGGAGGTGGTGTGATGCTGGTAGTGGAGGTGGTGTGATGCTGGTAGTGGAGGTGGAGTGATGCTGGTAGTGGAGGTGGTGTGATGCTGGTAGTGGAGGTGGAGTGATGCTGGTAGTGGAGGTGGAGTGATGCTGGTAGTGGAGGTGGAGTGATGCTGGTAGTGGAGGTGTGTGATGCTGGTAGTGAAGGTGGTGTGATGCTGGTAGTGGAGGTGGAGTGATGCTGGTAGTGGAAGTGTAGTAGTGGTGTGGTGCTGTAGTGAAAGTATGGTGGTGTGGTGCTGGAAATGAAGATGATGTGATGTTAGGAATGAATGTGGTAGAGTCATGCTGGTGTTAGTGGTGAAATATCTGCACAAATGGACCATTCTTGCAAATGGATTTGCAAGAAATGATAAACATTTGGCTACTACACTCTAATCAGTTAATGCAAGGTAATGAACATTAGGGCTAGGAACAGCAGAACGAGCACAAGGTACCAAACGGTACAAAATCCTTCCAGGAGTCAGAAAAGGACTTACGGTGAATGTAACACTAAGGTGATAAAAGCAGAATTAGTACAAGAAGGTGACATTTACTGCTTGAAGAGAGTTAGCAATAACCACCTTTCAGGAGCAATGAAAGATATAAGAACTAATATACAGAGAAAGGAATATACAGATAAATAAAAACTATTCAAAGTAAAGAAATGGAGAAATGAGTAAATGGAAAACCAACTTAAGAATAAGTATTGTAGACGAATTAAGACCAGAAATATAAAATTCCGAAAAAGAATGAAAATCAACAAATAGAAGACTTCGGGGAAACAATTATGGAGGACAAAATGAAGCTTGGGAGCTATGAGGAAATAACAGCAGCAAACAAAATAATGAATGGATGATTTATATTATTATTTTATTTAATAAATGAATCTTTAAATTATATTAAATATTTCTTCTCCTGGCTAATAATTTTGCTTCTTTGCGAGTGTAAAACGGAACAATGATAATTATATTGATAGTGATGTTTAATCAAGTTAAATTGTGCAAATAATATTTTGTCAAGGTCTACACAAAAAAAAAAAAAAAAAAAATAGTACCTAACATTCTTAACAAACATTTACAAGCTTTGCCTTGTAGTGAAATTTCACGCCAAAATTTCGCTTGTAGGCTGAAAGCATTAAATGTATATCCTCCCTTGAGCTACGAGCATCCCCCCATCGGCAAGGGTGATCCTGATCTTTCCAGCCTCCACCACACCACCTCTCTAACTCGCTATAAAGCTAGTCTCCTGCTGAATTATGGCCCCCATCATGCGGGCGGCTAACTCCAGGAGGAAGCAATTCACTTTTTACCATTGGTTACGTCTTTGGCCGGCGTGAGTGCTCCATTTTTATGTATTTTGAACTTTCACTGATGTAATGGCGAGAGATTATGGAGGTCGATGGCTTTGTATTGACTTGGTCGTGATCTGTTAAATGCCGAGTTTGTATTTGAGTATTATTATGTGTAAGAGTTAATGGTGTAGTGTGAGACTGGTCTGATGTATTACTTAAATCACATTGTATTAAATCATTTAAAATAGGGGTGGTAGATGAAAATATTCAAGAAGTCTTCAGGGAAAATCTACAAGGTCTTATCTTAATACTTTCTATTCTCTTCTCCGACGCTATGGGTCCCCACAAGCTCACAAAACGTTGTAGCTCTATATTACACACACACACACGCGCGCGCACACGCACACACACTGTGTTTGTGTGTGCGCGCACACACAAACTTCCAGTGGGCACTTCTGTGTGGGCACAACACTGGAAGACAGAAGAGTAAGGGGAGACATGATCACTACCTACAAAATTCTCAGAGGAATTGATAAGGTAGATAAGAATAAACTTTTTAACACGGGTGATACGCGAACACGGGGACACAGGTGGAGACTGAGTACCCAAATAAGCCACAAGGATGTTTAGAAAGAAGTTTTTCAGTGTCAGAGTAGTTAACAGGTGAAATGCATTAGGCAGTGATGTGGTGGAGGCTGACTCCATACACAGTTTCAGGTGTAGCTATGACAGAGCCCAGTAGGCTCAGGAATCTGTACATCAGTTGACTGACACTTGAGAGACGGGACCAAAGACCCAGAGCTCAACCACCGCAAGCACAACTAGGTGAGTACACACACTCACACATACATATCACAACCGATCTTGCCTTGGTAACTATCACCAACGTAGTCTCATACCAATAGTTATCATAAAACATCCTTCCACCATCTTGACCACACCAAGTCACCATCAATAACACTATCATCTATCACTATTTCCATCCACAACTATCCCCACCACAACTAATAACACCCATCACTATGCCCCTTCGACCATCAACTAAAACTACACAGTTCGTGTACACGTTCAGTGAACAGGCTTAGCTTCCTTCTTGTGAGGAAAATAGACTTACAATGCTTAGACCAGCATCTAAATGTCCTTGAAAAAGAGCAATTAAACGTTTTACTCAAGAAGAAAACAATGGTCTTTGTGTGTGTATCTTCGTGGAATCCACCATACCTACATCCCCAGACCCTTTGTACGCACACCTTCCCTCCACACCCCCAGACTCCTTGTTCACACACATTCAGTACCCTGCCCAATACCCCGAACCTCTCCAGACACAGCTACCCCATTAAACATACCCAACCCCCTCCCCTTCTAAAGATACTAATCCTCTACTCCCACAAACCCCAATCTTCCCCACCACACACCTCATATCCACACACACACATTCACCTTGTCACCGGTGTGTTATCCACTATGCATGGGGCATCCTGCATTATTCATGGTTTCAGGCTGCATTATTCACCATTCGACTTGGCACAAAACTTTCAAAAGGAGTCAGATAATACTGGCAAGCTGGACAATCGCATCACCAGGGCTGGAAAGGGTGAGGGAAAGGGTAGAAAAGGAGTTCAGGAGGGGTTTTGGAGGGGTCGGAAAGAGGTCGGGGTGAAGAAAGAAACGTTCTTTACTGGATCGCATGACTAGTCTTCGGCAACATGCATGACAAGCAAAGAGGCTACTTGAATTTAGACGTCCGACGATGGGAACAGTTTGTCATAACTTGTGTGAACTGTATTTGACTCAGAATTTTCAGTTCATTTTATTCTTTTGATAGCTGGAGTACGAGTGCCAGGAAGAGCAGGAGTGGGAGTGTGTGTGTGAGAGTGAGAGAGACAGTGGGAGGGAAGGGAACTATCAGGGGAAAGCGCCAAGTTATTACGACTATAATCATTTGGAAGGGTCAGGGTAAGTATATGGGATGGGACGGGGGGGGGGGGGGATTATACCCAAACCACTTGGACAGTCGGGGAATGAACGACCGACCTGCATGAAGAGAGATCGTTGCTCTACCGTTCAGCCCAAGTGGTTGGGCACAGAGAAACAGAAGCCCATACAGAGAAAGTGAGAGACAAGGAAAGAGAATGTAGGGAATAACCTCTGGCAGTGATGTATGGGCTTATAGTCTCAAAGAAAACGATAAAATGCATACTTACTATATATATATATATATATATATATATATATATATATATATATATATATATATATATATATATATATATATATATATGCGAACAAGCCTGAATGGTCCCCAGGACTATATGCGACTGAAAACTCACACTTCCTATATCTATATATATATATATATATATATATATATATATATATATATATATATATATATATATATATATATATATATATATATATATATATATATATAGGAAGACGCTATATGCCCTCAGACTACAAAATACAAATATTTTTACTTGTTTATCTTAGTATGAAAAATGATGAGCATACTCTCTTGAGTTGGCATCTTTTCTGTATACCGAATTATTAATGAGGCTGGTCTCAATACATAAGCAGGTCGAGGAATGTACAGTTTAAAACGGAGAGCAGCGCTGAACAATCTATTGGGGAATATTTTCAGCGCCCGAGGAATGTGATCCCATCTCAGTCTCCCAGCCTCTCAATCAGTCTCTCCCCCTACCTCCTTCTCCCTTCTTCTCTATTTCTCTATATCCCACTTTCTATCGCCGTCTCTCTCCTTTAGAATCTCCATATTTGCATCGGCCTGAAGAGTGGGAGACACAAATCTCTTGTTATCTCCCATTCTGCCCTCCTCCCCTCATTCTATCACTTACAATATCTCCACCTCCCTCATTCTCTCTCCCTCTCCCTCATTCTCTCTTCCCTTTCCCCTCGAATGGCTTCCGCGGCTGCAGCTGGTCAAGATGGAGTTTCTACGCTACAAGGATTTATACCTTTCACTCTTCTTGCCGCCTCAGTGTACCAACAGCAAGTGGAATTTGTAGAGTTCCTCCCATGGTTGTACTCAACTATAGTGAATATTGAATTTTTTTCGTCCAGCACAACTACTTGGGCAGTGGAACGATGGTATCGCTTCATGCAGATCAGCGTTCAATCCCCGACCGTGCAAGTGGTTAGGCACCATTCCTTCCCCCATCCCATCCCAAATCCTTATCCTGATCCCTTAAAAGAGATATATAGTTGTAATGGATTTGCGCTTTCTCCTGGTAGTTCCCTTCCCTTATGCTCCAAGGAAAAATGGATCTGCTCATCCAAAATTTTGACTTACAAAGTCTGTGAGCCTGACTCTAGATGATGGATTACTCCGCTGTGGACCTGACTCCTGATTTATCATTCCAATGTGGGACGCGACTCCTGTTGATGAACCATTCAAGTGTGGGGATCCGACTCTTGATGAATACTTTTGATGAGTGGGTACTGAGGCTTCACGGATAAGTGTAAAACAAAACATAAACGTCAGAAAACCACACCCATCAACAATCCGTCAGCTGGTATAACCACACCACCATCAACAAGCCGTGAATCTTTCCTACCACGGTGTTGCTGTCAAACCAAAGGTCTTACTAATTTTAGAACAATCAACTATCTTCAAGTTATAACTATCACAACAAGACTATAACCTTTTATGTTGTAAACTATAAAACCACAAGTCCATTGTTATACTCGTTCAGGTCGACATACTTATTACATAAATTTACACTACCTTTCATAACCAATGAATAGAAATTCTTATACTGAAATTTAAAATGACATTTAAATATTTTGTTTGTTTTGAACAATTTATAGTAAGGTTTGTTTCACAAATTTATAACAAATTTACAAACAGCAAATTAAACAGATTATAATTACAAATTACGATGAATGTTAATTTATTAACTTTAAGCTTCGTTGAATTTATTTGGGAAGTCCAAAATACAGCTATATTTATCCCATGGAGCAAGGAGCACTGCTGAATCTACCTCATGGAGCATGGAGCATAACTAAATTTACCTCCAGGGTGCTCGTAGCATCACGGAGCTTCCAGTGGACGAATTCATAAAAATTGTAGACTAAAGCCAACATGAATTACTGAGTGGGATTTATGGCCTCCGCCTGCAATGCGTTCTGGCGAAAATTAATACCATGCCAAGTGTGAAGCAATACATCCCCTCCCTTGAATGTTTTATTCTCCTACAAATATATTTCCTCCCCTCACTCTTTAGTAGCTGTGTGAGGGGGAAAATATTATGCTTTATGGTGCCCTGTATTTTTCTAAACACACACACACACACACACACCCAGTGAGCTTGGTAGAGTTACTAAACATCAATCGATGAAAAAGGTGTAGCTCACATTATTCTTGAACAAGATAAAGTTATACATGAATAAGTTTACCTCAGCACCTGGAGTTCTGTCAGCCTGCAGTCATCAAACCATGTACATACTGAAACCTACATCATGCATGAATTTACATAATGAGTGGTGATGACGAAAGACCAGTGGACGAGAAACAATATAGGAAACACACACTGAACGAAAAGGGTGAGAGCAAGTGCGACGATAAGCAATAAGAGTGTCCTATGTACAGATGTGTATTATTTTATTGCTGACACCTTGGTAATGAAACGCCGAACCAAGAACTTCGCTGAGAAATGACGGACATGTAACGCTTTTGCGTTACAGAGGATAGTGTTTCTGAGTTACCTAATATGGTTTGATGGAAAAGGAAGGAGGGGAACCGGTGTGATGTGGGAGTGGGGGATAACTAACAGTGGTTATAGGTAAGTAAGGTTCCAGCTTTAATGGCCCTAATAGCATTATTATAGCTATTCTGTCATTTGAATTCAAGATTTCACGTATGTCCTTCTGTCATACTTTCTTTCAATGTTTAAAGGCGGTCATTGTTCCTTCAGTATTTTGTATGTTGTGATAATGTCCCCCACTGCTTCTCTCCTCTTGGGCTGTGCCAATTGCTGGGATTAAATAAAGTAATTTGTTGGACTAGTTCTGGTGGGGTGTTGTGGAGTGGGGGTGTGGGACTGGAATGGGGTTGTGCGATTGTAATGGGGGGTGTGGGATATTAATGGGGGAGTGGTATATTAATGCGGGAGTAGGATATTAATGGGGGTGTGGGATTGGTATGAGGTTGCACGGGGTAGTGTTCGTTGGAGGTGTTCGGATGTCGGGTTGAGAGGGGAGGAGGGGGGAGGGGTAAAAGATGTCGATAAGGCATGTACTCACCTGGTTGTACTCACCTAGTTGTGCTTGCGAGGGCTGAGCTTCGGCTCGTTCGTCTCGCCTCTCAATTGTCAATATACTGGTGTACGGATTCCTGTGTAGGGTGGATGGTACATCTTCCATGTGCTTCTGAGAATGATATACAGAGTTTACGCTCTTCGTGATTTTTGCTGGACGCAGTTCGGTGACTATCATGTGCCGTCTGATATTCTCGCAAGCAAACCAAAGATAAACTGAAAAGCACTGAGGATATCTGCGAACTAATGTATGTATATGTACTTACGTCAACACTACTGTTATCTACATGTACATGTAGAGGTATGGATGTATTTGTGTGTGTGGCGATTAAAATTGTATAATGCATATTTATTTTATGCACATTCTAACATACATATACAAATACACTCGGGCAAAGTGTGTGTGCTTTCCTTTAAGCGATAAAATCATTGTACAAGAAATAATTTGAAGCACTTACGTATTAAATTCTTTAGGATAATACATTTTACTCCTTTTTTAACACTATATTATTTAGTAATGTTGGAAATATAAGATATCACTAATAGTTTATCTTTATGTGGTCATTTTCGCATATTTAACAAAAGAAACTCAAGCCCAAATTCTTTAAGTACAAATCTTCATATATTTACACCCGGTCGTATGATTACTAAATTATATATTCAAATTTGTATTTAAAACTATGTTTATCTAATAGATATTAAAATTATTCATAGCAGCCACTGGAGCTTCGGGCCGCAGACCACAAAAGCGGGCCGCAGACCTGTAACTACTAAACACCATTGAGCAACAGTCAACCGCTTTTGTGGTCTTTGGTTCGAGGCACCGATGGCCCCAAGGGTATGAAACGTTATTATCAACGTATATTGTGGTTACCAATTTATACAAAGGAGTTAATAAGTATCTAGATAACATTCTATTCCATTTTGTTTTCAATCAGCACATTAAGCCTATAACGTAATTTTTTGGTTAACTTAGATCTAAACTATCGTCACATTTTGAGATATTAATTTAGCGAATAAAAGTTTAAAAACATTATTAACATTTACGTTATTCCTGTCTTCATATTTCCTAAGATTGAAATTCTTTATGAAGCTGAAGGGCCATTTTAAGACATTGTTTACACTCGCATGCTAATATTTAAGTTGTTATATATTCACATAAACGTTCCCGCTGAATAGATTATATGCAAAAAATGTTTTCGCGCCGCGTTTGTGAATATTACATGAAAGTGTTTAATTAGTGAATAATTGAATATTCATTGGTTATTCATAACTTTTGGATACGTGGCCATGACCTCTACTACCGTGTAGGAAAGATTCTAGTTGGAGCAAAAATGTTAGCAATGACAGCGTGCTAATAGTGGAATTATATACGCTAACATAGTTTGGGATGCCACACCAGCAAACATAAAGACGCCACACCAACAATCTTAAAGACGCCACACCAACAAACCTTAGGACGCCACCCTAATAAACTTTAGGATGCCACACCAACAAACTTTAGGACGCCACCCTAATAAACTTTAGGATGCCACACCAACAAACTTTAGGACGTCACACCAATAAACTGTATGAACCCACACCAACAAACTTTAGGACAGAACACCAATAAACTTTAGGACACCACACCAATAAACTTTAGGACACCACACCAATAAACTTTAGGACACCACACCAATAAACTTTAGGACACCAAACCAATAACCTTTAGGACGCCACACCAACGAAAAGTAGGACGCCACACCAACAAACTTTAAAACGCCACATAAACAAAGTTTAGAACGCCACCCCAACACAATTTAGAACGCCACACCAACACAATTTAGAACGCCACACCAACACAATTTAGAACACCACCATCATAAAGCGTTTGATGTGGCGACTGGCTACTAACCCGTGGCAGATAGTTAAGACCAAAATTGCTTACTAATTATTAAGCATACTTTAGTCAACAAGGTTCAACTAGTTAAGGTCTCAAGTGTATACACACTGGAAAGGGGACATACCTGAGTATGTATATATACCATTTTGTCCCTTGAAACCTCACCAACAAGAGGCTAAGGAACCACTCCAATAGATCATCAATAGTTACACAAAGACTTTCGGTGATACAATAACAAATCTACATAGGAAAGCTTATTAGTGTGTCATAATAATAGACCTGCATAAACCTCAACAAGAGCGTCAAGGATCCCAACAGGAGGTCAAGGGGCCCAACAACAGCGTCAAATGCTCTATATAAACGTCAAATACCCTAACAAGAGATCATAGGGCCCCAACAACAGCGTCTAGGACCCTAAAACAAAAGCTCAGGAGCTCCACTACCTGAAACACACTACTGGCAACACATGGAACAACAACACCAACGTTTGCGTGTGTGAGAAGCGTAACGTGAATATTAGTGCCATAAGGTGTGATGCAGATGACCAGGAATCATTGTTGAAGACTCTCCCGGTCTCGTAACTCCTACAATAACCACCACCTTGGTCCGTGTTCTACGACACCAAAAGTGGGGAAAGTGTAGAATTGGGATTTCACGACGAATGTTACCAGCGCTGGGACTGTTATTGTCAAAACAATCCCAACTTCCGCCCATCTTGCAAATTCGTACTTTGTTGCAAATAATAGGAGATGAATTCATGCAACACTTGTTGCATAATGTCTCGCCTGTTTTCTGAAACATTGAGAGTAAAGAACTTGGTAGAAATAGAGTAAAAGATAAAAAAAATGAGAGAAATCACACATAAAACTTTTATTTGTTTGAAACTTCACAAGTTCTATTTTTGTTCATGAAGTGCAAATATGAACATGAACAGCATTGCTGACGTGAAGAGACTGTTAGGTCGCATGCCTGCAAGTAAATCTATGCAACAGACGAGTACATCAATGGAGAAGCTGAAATATAGGAAACTTATAGGAGTTAATGAGGCATTGCAGAATTTAACATAGTTTGAGAAACAGAAATAGAATAGTTATGGATGTTTTGGAAGAAAGCATAATAGTTCTGTGAGAGAGGTTTAAAAAATGCTAATGATACTACTGTATACAAATAAAGACAATGACTGTAAGAACTAAGGAGGCAATAGTTTACTAAATGTAGCTCGGCCTGTACTATTGTGAGGTATCCAATGGTAAGCATTTCAAACTTATTTTAATAAGCTGTAAAGTGTGGTTAACTCATTTACCAAACTGACCCCAAATCTGGAGCTTAATTACATGTTTCCAGCACAGATTAAATTATGCAACTCGTAATGGCCTTTTTAATGGCTTAGCGTACCCCATAACTCATTTTAATGGCTAGGAACTATTTTTCCATAGGGATTTACAAATGTAATATTCCTTCATTTGACTTTCATTGTGATTCTATTCTTCTAATACTCGTTTTTTGTTTGCTTGTTAGTCTGTATGCACGTCACACGAGATACATACTTGGATCAGAGGAAGGTCAATATATTTGGGATTAAGGGGGATTGCTGTACTCAACTATAACCTAGAAAGATATTTATACCCACTTCAGACTTACAACTACCTTCAGACAGAAACTCAGTGAGAGATACTGAAACTCACATTATTAAAGGTTGACACGCAATTACATACAAAGTGAGTACAGCATGGCGAGTTCACACACACATGAATTGATGAATAAAATGAGCATGAATAGAACAAAATTCCATTAACTGAAAATATGATTTCAAATTACAATCATTTTAATAAAGATTTTTAAGGAAAGAGTTTCTCAGTGTCCTAGAAGTCAATAACTTAAATTAACTAGACGAGAAGGTGTTTGAGTCCAACTCCATAAATAGTTCCAGGAACAGATACAGGTTAAGTAAAAAATCTTATATATTCACGAATCATTGCAATTTGTGACCAGCTACTGAAATACAAGTGTATACACTCGTATGTATTTCCATCTTGTATGAATAGAACAAAATTCCATTAACTGAAAATATGATTTCAAATTACAATCATTTTAATAAAGATTTTTAAGGAAAGAGTTTCTCAGTGTCCTAGAAGTCAATAACTTAAATTAACTAGACGAGAAGGTGTTTGAGTCCAACTCCATAAATAGTTCCAGGAACAGATACAGGTTAAGTAAAAAATCTTATATATTCACGAATCATTGCAATTTGTGACCAGCTACTGAAATACAAGTGTATACACTCGAATTACTAAATGTGTTTTTTTGTAGCCCCTACAAAATTCTCAGGGGAATTGACAGGGTGGGCAAAGACAAACACTTTAGCACGGGCGGAACACGAACAAGAAAGACACAGGTGGAAACTGAGTACCCAAATGAGCCACAGAGACATTAGAAAGAACTTTTTCAGTGTCAGAGTAGTTAGCAAATTGAATGCATTAGGCAGTGATGTGGTGGAGGCTGACTCCATACACAGTTTCAAATGTAGATATGATAAGAGCCCAGTAGGCTCAGGAATCTGTACACCAGTTGATTGACAGTTGAGAGGCGGGACCACAGAGCCAAAGCTCAACCCCCGCAAGCACAACTAGGTGAGTACACACACACACACTACATTTTGTTTCGAGGTTTATGGCGGCAGGTGAAACAAGCCGGTGATGGAACTGAGTATGTAAGGAAGAAAGAGAGAGATGGTGACAAAGGGATAGAAGAGAGCGACTGATGGAGAGGGAGATAGATAGGAGGGACGAAAGAGAAATATATAGCAGAAGGGAGAGAGAGAGAGAGAGTGGGTATGAGAAATATATACAGAGGGAGAGATAAATAAATTGGAAAGTAGAGGGAGAAAAAATACAGAGATTGAGGGGATAAACATAGAAAAGGAAGGGAGAAAGGAAAAGGGCTGACAAGAGAACAATTTAGTGTTTGAGAAGGGTGGAGAAGTAGGAAAAAATATATTTGGAAATATTAAATATATACTTAATATATATTTATTAAATATATATCTGTACTTATCTTTATAAATATAGTTGTAGGGTCGAGAGCTCTTGCGCACTGCTGTACCAGCTGTAAGTAATCTATTGTAATGACTCAACACTTATAAACCTATATATACTCTTCTATCTCACTCTATTTGTTCACCTCTCTCATGCTAAGCAATTATTCTATTATTTCTAACATTTTCATACATATAATTTACTATATATTCTATTATTTTTTTTATACTGAGCATGCAGTTCTTAATATTTTATTTTTTCTTAGAAATCTTGTATGTATCGTGATCTCATTTACATATATACATATATGTGGAAGTGATAACATTTAGGTTCGTTTGGTAAGTCATACATATTTTAGCTTACGTGAAAATTGTACGACCATATAGGCTTGACTCAAATTAATTGGTTAACTCGAATTTAACTGAAAGCAATGCTTGGAAGAGACATTATGAAACCCACCATTTAATCTCATTATTTTCTTCAGCTTTATTTTCAACTACAGAGCTGTTTTGGCATTTGCGGTTTAAACATTTTTCGTAAGTTATACATGAAATTGAAATGCCGGCTTGTTTTCTGGTGTTTGAACTGTGCGTTTGTGAATGAGAGAAGAAAAAATATTGTTTGGTTTGTGAATATTTTTTGTGTTTGGCGTCAATCCTCAAAGGATTGACGTCTTTCAAGGTGGAGATTGCCATTATGTTTACATATGGCATTTCATAATATACCCATTCAAGGTTGTTTTTCCATCCTTTCTCCACGTTCTAATTTACTTTCACAGATTTTCTTTCACGTGTCCTTCTTAAACTCCTTATTTTTCTCCACCATTACCACCTCTTTATCCATCTCTTTCTTATGTTCATCTTTAACTTCTCATTCTCCTTTCTTGTCATCTTCCATCTGTTTCTCCTTACTCTCTTAAATCCCATAAGCTTTACAAATCTCTCATGACTAATTGGAACATCCCACTTTATCACCCTAGAGAAATTCTGGTGCTGTATACTGATGTGATATTCCTTCTCCCCTTCATATTGTTCCTGGAGTCTTAACTTGATCAACAGTGATTTAGTTCAGTGGAAGAGAACACTTGGACCTGCAAAAACTATACTTTATTTTCCTGTAACGTTTGGGAATGTACTGTAGTTGTATAATACAGCTAATACTATCCTCATTCATCAATTTCCTCTAGTCTCATGCAGTCGTCAAAGATAGCGCTTCACCCAGCATCTAATCTTCTATCGCTCTTCAGAGCACATTTTCCGTTCTCAGTATTCATCAACATCACGAGTTCATCTCCCGTTCCCCTGCATCACTGCCTCATCTACCGCTTCCCTGCATCAGGGGTTTATATCCCGTTCCCCGTGTTTCTCTGCATCACGTATTCGCAATCCTCAACGCAAGAGATCGCCTTCACTGCTCTTGCCTCCGCCTCGCATATTTATGTCTTGCCAGTTCCTCCACCCCTCAGAAAGCAAACTATTTCTCTCGCCCTTTCTGTCACTTTATCTGTACTGTCATTTATCCTTCCATATCTGTCTGTAAGAGAATATATTGCTTCGTCAGGAATTTGTAGTTGTTGGTTCAGAGTTTTCATCTTTATCCTGATTTTTAAAGAAACTATCGTGAGAACCATTGCTGGTTGGAGAATCCCTGTGTTACATTGTCACAAAGATCTCTAAAACAATACTACTACCCCACACACAAACACCCAACCACCACACATCATCAACACCACCACCCCAGCACCGCAACGCAACAGCACCACCACCCTACGCCCCACCACAACATAACAACACCACCACCATCCTCACTCACCACCCCACACTCTCCCTCTCTCGGATCGATCCTGGCCCGGGGTCAAGGCAGCGAGCAGGTGTGCATGACACGAGCGAGGCGCTGAAAAATCCTCAGGGACACCCTCTGACTGGCAAAATATATCGTCCTTGACTTCATCCAAAGGCTGGCCGGTGTCCTTTTCCCTCTCACACAAAAAATAATTGGATAGCAAGTAACTAAGCTGAACAATGTAGAATTCATTAAAAGGACCAAGCCCGCAGAGTCGGATAGGACTCACGGGGTGTGTGTATTTTGGGAGGAAAAAATTGGTATAGAATTTACATCTAAACAGACAGGATTGTATATGCACTTGCAGACTTGAAATAACAACAGTACACCAGGATGCGCGCTCACTGGCATGTATCATAACAAATGCATGACGTTGCAGCAGAAAATGAAAATGACATAAGTTGATCACGATGAAGGTGAAACTTCTGAATGTGATAGTAAACAACCTCGTTCAATATGAAGAGTGGTTACTGGAAACGACATATCGGCATCATTAACTTTGTTTAAAGACACGACTTTACAGTAACCATTGAGCTGGTAAGCAGGGGATAGAAGGACAGGATAAGGATGTAGAAAACATGAGCTGGGTTACGGGCTATTCATGCCCGTGCCACCTCTTGGGAGGCTTAATATTCATCAATGAGCTGGGGACGAGGGAACGAGGTGGATGTGGGGAGGGATCAATTGCCCAACCACCTTGGATTTGAACTTACTGATGACATAATGGGGTTGATTGTAGTTTTCTTGTTGTCATGCAGTAATCAGTTTTAGAACTGGATTGATATACGAAATAATGCAATATTTTATCTAAGTTTTTCTATTATAATTCCCAGAAAAACACATCTATAGAAATCAAAATGTATTAAAAATACAGAAACGAAAAGAATACTATACCTTTATGGTGTGTGTGTGTGCGCGCGTAAGGACATGTGATTCATAATAATGCGTGTACAGTAATTCAATAATGCAGTTAAAGAGGAATTGAAAACAAAATTAATAGTTATCGCTAACTCTTCGAAGATTATACATAATTTTTTCTCTTGCATGCAATATAAATATATATGTTTATATATATATTTATATATATATTTATATATATATATATATATATATACATATATATATATACATATATATATATATATATATATACATATATATATATATATATATATATATATATATATATATATATATATATATATATATATATATGTGTGTGTGTGTGTGTGTGTGTGTGTGTGTGTGTGTGTGTGTGTGTGTGTGTGTGTGTGTGTGTGTGTGTGTGTGTGTGTGTGTGTATCACGAAAATAAACACGTGATTAAAAATGTGATAGTGTCAGACCACGGAGGAAAACTGTAACAGGAATTTCCTTAAGTACTTTCGTATATTAATACGAAACTCCTTCTTAAGATGTATTAATATACGAAAGTACTTAAGGAAATTCCTATTTCAATTTTCCTCCGTAGTCTGACACTGTCTCATATATATATATATATATATATATATATATATATATATATATATATATATATATATATATATATATATATATATATATATATATATAATATTACTTCGTTTGCAGCGTGCAACAAAGTTAGTGACCTTAAACATATTTTCCTTGGTTTTATATTATCTGGCGAATTCTTTCAATAAAATGAAGTGTGATTTTGCTCCATTTAGAAATAACACGACATTGTGTTATTTGGTTGTTAACGTTAAGCTGTCTCCCGCTGATGTTATCGTAGGCTGTAGGTCACCTAGTTTGTCATAAGCAGTAGATGACATCAATTCTTTACTGCGTATAAGCTGCTATCGGAAATGTAACACTTAACTCTCATCTGTCATGTATGTCAAGGGAATTGAGCTATTTTGTAAATTTCAAATGGATTATTTTTTTCACACAAATACACACAGTAATATTTCATAATATCATTAAAAGAGAATGTCGTTTATCACCCCGAGGTTGGAAGTCAGAGAGTTGAAGTTAGCCTCATGCAAATTAAGTAGGATTGGCTTCTATTGCGACAACCAACGACACCTATGAAGTCTGAAATGTGGGTCTGATCGTCCACGGTAGCTTTATCAATAGATTATCGGAGGGTATCAATGTTAAATCAGCGTTGATGATGATTCATGTTACTCAGGCATGGTTTGCCCACTGGAAGTGAGAATGGGAGAGAAAAGGGATTGAAAATGGGAGAGGAGAGTGGTAGGGATAATGAGACAATGGAAGGTAGGGAGAATTGGACGAAAGGAGGGAGAATGGAAGGAACATAATGAATACGCATTAGTAAAAGTTAAGGCCTAGGCAACAATCTAAGCCTCTATGACCTACAGAGGATATAAAGTCAAGGAAATGGGATATAAAAATGTCGGAGATCGAGCACAGACCCTTGAAAAAACGAGGTTATTGCTCTACCGATCAGACCAAGTGGAAGGCAGACTAATATGGAGAGTATTTTATGAGGAAGCTTCAGTGTATAAACAAATCAATCATACCAATCAATTCCTCTCCTATGCACTCTTATCATGTTAGTTATACCTTGAAGCAATGGCAGCTAAGTCTACCTTCAGAAGAGATGCCTCCCATTCCTTGACGAGTCTGATCAACCTACAAATAGACTCCTAACAGTCATCAATCTCGCATATTAAGCTTAATCCACCCCGTCAGGCAATATAACCTCATGCAGACCCCTCACGAGACTGATGCAACCAAACAATCAACACTCAACCTTGCTTCTCCCTAGCGCGATTAATAGGGCATAGCAAGTGCAAAAAATATAATGAATCAAAATCTCATCAGCGTTTTTACGCGTTTTATGGTCGCTACTGAACGCGTAATTATACTGCCCGCTGTGTAGCGTGATCGTTCCGGACCTGTTACCACAGTTCTCATCATGTTGGTCGTTGATCGTACACTTAGGCGCATTGGGTGGAAGATTGCGAATAGGATGGGAAGGAAATATGGGTTGGGGGAAGAGCATATGGGTAGGAGGAAGAGGATATGGGCAGGGGAAAGAGCATATGGGTAGGGGGAAGAGGATATGGGTAGGGGGAAGAGGATATGGGTAGGGGGAAGAGATATTGGTAGGGAGGGGAAAGAGGATATGTGTTGGGGGAAAAGGATATAGGTAGGGGGAAGAGAATATAGGTAGGAGAAAGAGGACATGGGTATGGGGGGTAAGAATATGGGTAGTGGGAAGAGAATATAGGTAGGGTTGCTCCGGTGCTTTTCCTCATCCTCACATCAAACATAACCATGAATACAAACTATAGTACAGTATCATTCTTTGCAGATGATACCAGCACTAGTAGACAATATAGTGGACACAGCAAACCAATATTAATCATCTCTCAATGGGCCACAGAAAATAACGTAATGTTTAATGAGGATAAGTTCCAATTATTGCGGTATGTTAAACAAAGAAAACATCAAAGCAGGAACCGCATGTAAAATACTGTCAAACCACACTATTGAAAGAAAAAAAAATTACATGTTGGCTAACAGGAACTTTCCAAACAATCGATGCCATACCATTGATGATGCTTTTTAAGACAATAGTGCTCTCTAGAGTAGAATATTGTTGCACTCTATCAGCCCCATTCAAAGCTGGAGAAGTTGCTGACCAGGAGAACGTGTAAAGTTATTTTATTGCTAGAATCCACTCAATAAAACATCTAAATTACTGGGACCGCCTAAACAATTTTAAATCTCTATTCCCTAGAGCGTAGGCGGAAGAGGTACATAATAAAGAGGTCCTCTTGGAAAATATTAGGACTGGTTATTAATCTGCACACAAAAGTATGACCACATGAGACCAGAAGGCATGGCAGGATGTGTAAAATAGTCCCATTGAAAAGCAGTGGTGCAATAGGCACGCTGAGAGAACTCGATGAACATCAAAGGCAACACACTTTCCCTATACCTACGGGACATAACTGGCCGATCTCTCGCAGTGTTCAAAAAGGAACTCGAAAAACACCTTCAAAGGATTAATCAAACAGGCTGTGACTCATACGTTAGACTGCGAGCAGCCGCACTTAACAGCCTCAAGCACAGCGTAGAACAATTATATTCAGGTGTATCCTACATAAGATATAACAAATTCTATCTTCGAATTATCTCTGCAATAGACCATTAGTTTTATGCAATCAGCGTACAAGCATGACACTGTTTAGAAGGGAAACTGACTGTTAATTCTCATCCTGAATATCTGAAGCTACAGCATGTTGATGAGAAGACAGACCAGCGTGTTTGGGACTTTTTAAGATATGTCCAGAGGCCAAGTCACGAGTATCTGAGACATGCAAACTGGTGCTTTCGGGGTCACAGCGATATTCTTAGGTTAATCATAACAAGTAAGCTGCCTGTCCTTGTCGCTGTCTCGTTTTCTCTGTCTTGCTCACTAGGCTTTACTTAACTCTTACCATCTTTCGGTCTTTTACTCTAGTTCTCTCTGAGGTAGTGTATTCCGACACAAAAAGTGAAGGAACTCTTTGCCTCGTAAAGAGCGATCATGTCGCACCAGAGGGGGGCCACGCGAAGCTCCCTCGTGCACTTGCATATTGATTTTAAAAATGATGCATTTAGGCAAGTCAGAGGTGTTGCTATGCTCCAGTTTTCCTCTCCCTATCGTTCACTCATCCCATATCGCTACACAGCGAAGCTTTATATTCCTTGATATTTTTCCAGACATTGTCATATGTCTGTTAATTTTGTGAGTGATGATTAGCTCATAAATCTTAATTCATCAGGATATATAATTGTTGTATAAATTAATGGACTGTACACATCAGTTCTCCGGGTTACCTATCATTCGAAAACAGCTGATTTGATTCGTAGCTTTTGTAATGTGGACTTCTGTTATACCAATACCGGCCATAATTGAAATAAAAAGGAGATATCAGTGTCGGTGAAAATATGTTTGCAATTGTTTTAAATTCAATATTACAAGCTTCAAATCATGTACCCCCTGGACTCTTCGTATGAGTACTGGAGGCAGCATTATTTAGACAAAACATGACCCAAATTAACAGAAAATTAAACCAATTAAGAGTAAGAAATGCCTCATTACGACAGTTTGGAATGAATTAATTATTGTCAGTGTTAGATATTTCAAGACAACCAACATTGTATATCTGTACGTGTGTGCACTCAGTAATGTGATTGATAAATTTAGCAATAGGGCAGTCATGGTGGAAAATATAAGATCGACTGTATCTGTATGTTACTTTAAACAGTCTGATGATATGTTAGCTAACAATGACTAATAAAATAGAGACAAACGTATAATTTGAAATAAAGCGATTCAACTTATTTTTTATTTAAGGTGCAGTTGTTATTGGTTAGGAGTTGTTATATATATATATATATATATATATATATATATATATATATATATATATATATATATATATATATATATATATATATATATATATATATATATATATATATATGACTGAAAACTCACACCCCAGAAGGGACTCGAACCCATACTCCTGGAGACCATTCAGGCTTGTTCGCATATATATATATATATATATATATATATATATATATATATATATATATATATATATATATATATACCAATCGTTTCACTTCAATTTCTCAAGGATATCTGGAGGTGAGCACACACACCCGGCACTCTGACCTTACGGAACCATTTCTCTGATTGGAGGCTCCGACGGAAGTGCATAGTAATCGTAAATTAGGCTCTCACGCTAACTAGAGCAGCCTTCCCGAATCTGCTTATTGCTGTATTCCTAAGCTTCATACAGAATACAACGTTATTAAACCGATCTGCGTCATCAGGAAAAGCTTTTACAGATGACATTTAGGCATTTCTTTACACTTGTTAAATAATTTTGAGGGTGAAATGTTAACTGGCTAACATATTAAACATTTCAATGTGATGTACACTCTCGTTTACCTGTTCAGTCAAGTCATAAATAATTAGTTTATTTAATTGCGAACCCAGTTATGATTCTGATTAGAAAATAAGAGTTGATTCTAAGAATTCTAAGGCCGTATTTTGTTAGGAGGCTTATTAAGATGATCTCTGAGTGAAGGACTGATACAGTGAACACTGCTACAAGGACTGATATAGTGAACACTGCCACAAGGACTGATACAGTGAACACTGCCACAAGGACAGATACAGTGAACACTGCTACAAGGACTGATACAGTGACCACTGCTACAAGGACTGATACAGTGAACACTGCTACAAGGACTGATACAGTGAACACTGCTGCAAGGACTGATACAATGAACACTGCTGCAAGGACTGATACAGTGAACACTGCAACAAGGACTGATACAGTGAACACTGCTGCAAGGACTGATACAGTGAACACTGCTGCAAGGACTGATACAATGAACACTGCTGCAAGGACTGATACAGTGAACACTGCTACAAGGACTGATACAATGAACACTGCTGCAAGGACTGATACAGTGAACACTGCTGCAAGGACTGATACAGTGAACAATGCTACAAGGACTGATTCAGTGAACACTGCTGCAAGGACTGATACAATGAACACTGCTGCAAGGACTGATACAGTGAACACTGCTACAAGGACTGATACAGTGAACACTGCTGCAAGGACTGATACAATGAACACTGCTGCAAGGACTGATACAGTGAACACTGCTACAAGGACTGATACAGTGAACACTGCTGCAAGGACTGATACAGTGAACACTGCTACAAGGATAGACACAATGAACACTGCTACAAGGACTGATACAGTGAACACTGATACAAGGACGGATACAGTGAACACTGCTAAAACAACCTGAAATCACAAAGAAACTTATTTAAAGGTCAACGTTCGAGAGTGAACCTCTCTAAGCACCCGTCTTGAAGTGAAAATCAATCAAATAAAGGCATCGATATTTATCCCTGCATTTTAAGAAAATACAATTCGACCCTCTTTTTTCTGAACATCACTTTCCGCTGACGTCTTTCGCTATCCTTTTGAATAACGGTACTATTACATACAGTTAACTAGAGCGCGTCTGGGAACATCCCAGGCACAGGTTCGAACCCTCATCAAGGCTCTTGTGGATTTGTTCAACGGTACGTTTCATTCCCATCACTGCACTCACTGTCACAGCACAGTAGGACTGAGAGTCGTATAGCAGGCACTCTTAGGGCCCAATATTTTGTATAATAAAAATAATTTTATGGATGCGTAAATTTACCTCAAAGGTTTATATCTCTAGGATGGATGGCAATTTAATGAGTAATTGCTAGTTTGGGTGACAGTTGAATGATCAAACATTACACTGAGTGATCAATCACTAAGTTGGGTGACAGTTGAATAATCAATCATTATACTGAGTGATCAATCACTAGGTTTGGTGACAGTTGAATGATAAATAATTATTTTGAGTGATCAATCACTAGACTGTGACAGTTGAACTGTCAGTCACTTGGTTTGGTGACAGTTGAACTGTCAGTCACTTGGTTTGGTGACAGTTGAACTGTCAATCACCATGATGACAGCTGGTGGTACCACTAGAACTAGTAACAGCTAAATAATCAAACACAATCGCCTCTCGGAGTTGGAGAGAGTCGAAGAGGCAAACAAGACAAAATCTGTGAAGAAATTTCTCTCCTCCCTTTTGGCAGATTAATGCCCTTTGTCGTTTGTCACTTTAAGCCTCCAGACCCTTAAATCTTCCCGCAGCGAGCTCTAGAGGCGAGATTCTTCTCATCGCCAACTACCTGCAACACCCTTGTGAGTCAAGTGTTGATCATTTGTCAATATTAGTCAAGAAGATGTTGACATTCGTCATCTACGGGGCAATGGCCCCTTCCACTCAAGGAGAATGTCACGATAAATCTCTATTTTCTTGGGTGAAGGAAAATTATGTTTCTTTCTGAGGTCATAATTGCTTTCCTTCTGTGGAAATTGAGGTCAATGTCCTCTTTCTTTGTGTGATGGCCATGTTCTCCCTCTTGTGCAGGTCAAGTTGCCTTCTGTTGAGAAAATTATGTTCCCTTCTGTGCAGGCTTGTTCTCTGGTGGAAGCTATATATACCCCTCTGTGGTGGTGTATTTAATTTTGTGATGAGGATATATACCTTTCTGAAAGGCGTATATTCCTTTCTGTGGTGGAGGCTATATTTCTTTCAGTGGTGGAGGCTATGTTTCTTTCAGTGGTGGAGGCTATATTTTGTTCTGTGGTGGAGGCTATATTTCATTCTGTGGAGGCAACCTGTTCTCCTCTGCAGAGGGAGATTTACTCCGACTTATCTTGTTTTGCTGAACAGAAACATAATTTTGTTATTATATTTTATTAGCTGTTGAAGCCACAGACCAGCATACTGCTTTGTTAAGATCACAGCTGAACGATGTGCTGCGATGTACTGTGTTACACTGGTGTTCAGTTTAAGCTGATGCTCTGTTTCCCTCTGTGTTAGTGTTCTTTTCCCTACCGTGTTAGTGCTCAAAAATGCTACTGTGCCAGTAACTGCCACGGTTCTCAGATACGGCCACAGTTCGCAGTTCACCCATCAAGCCAAAAGTTCACAAGTTTCGTTTAGGCCATTCTCATCCATATAAAAAATAATCACGATGAACATATTTGAAGAATCCAGTGCTTGTGATCGCCTATGCCTAAGATTCCGAGATATGTTTATGTCCATGTTGACCAATGTTACAGTATGCACTAGTTACCCCGAGTTTCGGAACGAGCGTCGAGTTCTCCAAGAAAAGGAAATTTCTCTAATTGGAGGCGTTGAAAGTTTATGAGACAACAGCGGGACTGTTTTATGCCCACCCATGAAAAACGGGCTCACTAGGGATCCTGTTGTGGAACCCCCACCAAACACATTGCTGGGAATGGGGAAGACTTTGTAAGGCTGTTATAGAGGTGGTTTCGGGTACCCTGAGGTACAGAGAACATGGATATCTTACGAAACATGGGCAGGAAAGGTCAGTACAATCTTACCGAGCTGGAAAACTCAATCCTAGCAAGTTCCCACAACAGAATCATAGTAAAATGATCCACCATAATCCTTCCAAGTTGCAATAAGGGTGTCGCTACTCGACAGAATGTATAAATTCTAGCGAGTAGTGACAATAGAATGCTAGCTAGCACTTAAAACACTTAGTTTCTGACAAG
This sequence comes from Procambarus clarkii, assembly GCF_040958095.1. NCBI lineage: Eukaryota > Metazoa > Arthropoda > Malacostraca > Decapoda > Cambaridae > Procambarus > Procambarus clarkii. Next base: position 16,497,676 of record NC_091175.1, read on the forward strand.
GAACGCACTCCACTGAATAAGGAACCCTTGTTTCAAGATGTGTGCAGTCGCAATGAGCTCCCTGCAAAAGCATTTGAACCAACAGACTCTTCACTGACATGAAAGAGTCATTGGTGTTACCATTTCATCACTTTATTCATATTTTACCTTGTAATATCTAACGGAAATCGAAGAATATGTAATTAAAATGCTTATTTTAATTAAACTGCGTAATTATGAAAAAAATATAAAGAGTATTTGTAACAAGTAAAACTTATTATTATTAAATGGATTAATAATAATCAATTAGAAGAAATTGTCATAGACTTGTCAGATTCAACCAGCACACACATTCACCTACATACAGTGCAATACACAATATCGCGAGCATTGAAGTTTCCATTCATGGGGTACCATTATGAAATTGACCGCAAATATCTAAAATTCGAGGCCGTCGCTCCAGCAACCAGGCCACGATGTTGACAAAAAGGTTAAGTTTCAATTTTTTCATTAGTAATCATCTTTAAAACTTTTTATACAGGACCGCAAATGACTCCGGTGTTAATACACACACACACACACACACACACACACACGCATACATGTCTTGACCAAAGAGCCAAAGCTCAACCCCCGCAAGCACAAATAGATGAGTACACGCACACACACACGCGCATACACACACATACACACACATGCACATGCACGCACATATACATACATACATTCAGTACAAGTACTCATTCACTTTAAAACGAACTTTTATCTAGTAATTGATGAATAGTGAAATATAAAAATCAACTTTGCTTTTATTTTTCATCTCATTACTTGTGTCTGGTATCGAGAGTTTGAGTAACTTTGGAACCCTAAATTATACTATATTTGCCTCGTGGCTGCCTGCCCAATCTGGCCATAAGTGAACCATAAAGTTAGATGTTAATTTTCTAGATATGATTCCTAGTATCCTATTTGCCTTCAAAGGTACAATTTTATATTTATATTTTGGCTTAAGATGTCTAGTAATGACTCCCAGAGGGCACGGAACACCAGATTGAAGCTCAGGAAGGAGCATCTCTTGTTGGATTTGCTCTCACGTATCTCCCATTATCCTCTACCAGCCAAGTTTACGAGAAGCGATCCATTGTCTGCCTGCTGAGAGGGGTCACGATTTCTAGAGCCACCAGCATCTTGGTCTCCTTTGCCTTTCCTCTTTTATTCTCACTCCTTTCCCCGCCCTTTTCCATTCATCTTTTTATTGCTCCTCACTCCCCCTTTCCTCTCGTCTTCCCTTCTCACTCCTTCTCCCCTCTTCCACTAACCTCCCTTGGCACCCTATATCATTAGCGTACCCTCTACATCCACTACATGCTGTGTGTATTATCACCCACTTGCTTCCTACACAAGCCCACAGTACCACCAATATCTTCCAAGTCAACTGCTTTTTCTCACACCTTAAAAGTAGTCTCTCTTGTTGCAAAATTTGTGTGCATACAAAACGAAACATATATATATATATATATATATATATATATATATATATATATATATATATATATATATATATATATATATATATGCAGAATAACCACATATGAAAAATAGAAACTGCTTAACGCGTTTTCGGCTAATTCGCCTTCATCAGAGCAAAGTAGAATGAAGATAAGATTGCTGATCAGACCTTTATATCCGCCTGGGCAGATCACCTGACCACCAAAAATAAGTGGAGGAAAGGAATTATAAGAAAGAAGGTAACTGCAGAAGGCCTATTGGCCCATACAAGGCAGCTCCTATGAATATCTCCAAGTGCCATACGTGTTTAAATGATTGCTATATTGTTTTGACGTGCTATATTGAGGCTTAAATAGGGATCCAACTTGTACATACCGGGGCTCACATTAAGGCTGTTGTTACAATGTTTGATCAGAGCAGACTCGATCACGTTTCGTTCAACAAAATCCTTACTTTTAACAATACATTTTGCCCCTGTGAAGTCGATAGAATGATTACATAAACTGGAATGTAAATACAATGCACTGGATTGCTGGGCTGTACGAATAGCGTATGAATGCTGTTTTAAACGCGAGGAAAGAGATTTACCTGTCTGGCCGATGTAAACACATGCACACTCATTACAAGGGATGGAATACACACAACCTGCTACAGACGAGGGCGAGTTCTTAATTAACATGGACTTAACTGTATTATCATTTTTGAACACTAGATTAATATTAAGGTTCTTCAGGGCTGGGGCAAGATTTACTAGACCCTCAGAATATGGTAATACCAACGAATTTTTCAGTTCTGGTTTCGACTTAGTAGTCTGTTTGTAGAAAGTCCTTTTTGCTTGACCAAACGCAAGATCCAAGATCGATTTTGGGTATTTTAACTTCTTCCCAATTTCAAATATATTAGAAGTTAAAATAAGTTAAAATAACTTATAAGAAGAAGTTAAAATACCCAAAATCGATCTTGGATCTTGCGTTTGGTCAAGCAAAAAGGACTTTCTACAAACAGACTACTAAGTCGAAACCAGAACTGAAAAATTCGTTGGTATTACCATATTCTGAGGGTCTAGTAAATCTTGCCCCAGCCCTGAAGAACCTTAATATTAATCTAGTGTTCAAAAATGATAATACAGTTAAGTCCATGTTAATTAAGAACTCGCCCTCGTCTGTAGCAGGTTGTGTGTATTCCATCCCTTGTAATGAGTGTGCATGTGTTTACATCGGCCAGACAGGTAAATCTCTTTCCTCGCGTTTAAAACAGCATTCATACGCTATTCGTACAGCCCAGCAATCCAGTGCATTGTATTTACATTCCAGTTTATGTAATCATTCTATCGACTTCACAGGGGCAAAATGTATTGTTAAAAGTAAGGATTTTGTTGAACGAAACGTGATCGAGTCTGCTCTGATCAAACATTGTAACAACAGCCTTAATGTGAGCCCCGGTATGTACAAGTTGGATCCCTATTTAAGCCTCAATATAGCACGTCAAAACAATATAGCAATCATTTAAACACGTATGGCACTTGGAGATATTCATAAGAGCTGCCTTGTATGGGCCAATAGGCCTTCTGCAGTTACCTTCTTTCTTATAATTCCTTTCCTCCACTTATTTTTGGTGGTCAGGTGATCTGCCCAGGCGGATATAAAGGTCTGATCAGCAATCTTATCTTCATTCTACTTTGCTCTGATGAAGGCGAATTAGCCGAAAACGCGTTAAGCAGTTTCTATTTTTCATATGTGGTTATTCTGCATACTTGGATCAGTGTTTTTGTGATCATTGTTGCATATATATATATATATATATATATATATATATATATATATATATATATATATACAAATAAACCTGAATGGTCCCCAGGCATATATGCAACTGAAAACTCAACACCCCAGAAGTAATTCGAACCCATACTACCAGGAGCACTATGAAACTGGTGTATAGGAGACCTTAACCACTCGACCATCTGTGACCATACAAAAAGATGATGGTAGCCGAGGCTATTTGCCCATCATCCCGACAACTGAATGTATGTATATGTGTGTATGTATGAAGATCGTTCTAATGGCATGAATCCTCTAAAATAAGAGACGCATAAATAGCGAATATTCTTGTGAAGATAAAAGTTCAGGTCCAGATAAAGTAAATTACAGATGCTCAGGACATTATCGAAGTCATATTTTAAGGAAATGTGCCGTCGGGATGATGGGCAAATAGCCTCGGCTACCATCATCTTTTTGTACGGTCACTGCTGGTCGAGTGGTTAAGGTCTCCTGTACACCAGTTGCATAGTACTCCTGGCAGTATGGGTTATATATATATTATATATATATAATATAATATATATATATATATATATATATATATATATATATATATATATTATATATATATATATATATATATATATATATATATATATATATATATATATATATATATATATATATATATATATATATATATATATGTCGTACCTAGTAGCCAGAACTCACTTCTGAGCCTACTATGCAAGGCCCGATTTGCCTAATAAGCCAAGTTTTCATGAATTAATTGCTTTTCGACTACCTAACCTACCTAACCTAACCTAACCTAACTTTTTCGGCTACCTAACCTAACCTATAAAGATAGGTTAGGTTAGGTTAGGTAGGGTTGGTTAGGTTCGGTCATATATCTACGTTAATTTTAACTCCAATAAAAAAAAATTGACCTCTTACATAATGAAATGGGTTGCTTAATCATTTCATAAGAAAAAAATTAGAGAAAATATATTAATTCATGAAAACTTGGCTTATTAGGCAAATCGGGCCTTGCATTGTAGGCTGAAAAGTGAGTTCTGGCTACTAGGTACGACATATATATATATAATATATATATATATATAATATATATATATATATAATATATATATATATATATATATATATATATATATATATATATATATATATATATATATATATATATATCAGTGTTTTGTGATCGTCAATTGCATATATATATATATATATATATATATATATATATATATATATATATATATATATATATATATATCAAATCAGCTGATATAAAAACGGCAATACCAGCGCAACAGAAGCAGCAGAAAACTAAGTACAACCAGTTGCAGAAGCATAAGGAAGATGAGCAGCAACAGCAGGAGCAGCAGGAATAATCCCACAAGCAGTATGAAAGTGCCGGTAAGAGAGGCCTTCGCCACAGCGTTAAGGGTATTGCGTATATCATCTTGTTTATAGGACGACACGTCACCACCAATATTGCCTCAGGATATTTATGTCGACTTATAACTGGTGGAGGAAGCGTTGTGGAAACTTATCTCATAGTCTTGCAAAGCAACAGCGCTTGGCAAAGTCTACACATTAATTTATCTGGCAGTGTAATCGAATATTGATGGAGATAATTATGTAGTATTTTTTATTTTGAATGAGCTTAAATATAATAAGGAATTGTACATGCTTTGCTCTTCAATCTGACAGCTTGTGTTATGTTAACTGCAAGTGAATGTTGCCTAAAAATCACCATGTTAATTAAAAAAAAATGTAATAATTACCACCTTTTCGCATGTTTAAATTCTGTTCCTAAAGGAACATATTTAATAACCTTTGACACCGGACCTATCAGAATTCTTCTGTAATTAATATTACCATATTGCAGACCCCACAATAGGAGGCCGTAGTTGCACGAATGTGCGTTATGCGTAACTAAGATCGTTCTAATGGCATGAATCTTCTAAAATAAGAGACGCATAAATAGCGATTATTCTTGTGAAGATACAAGTTCGGGTCCAGATAAAGTAAATTACAGATGCTCAGGACATTATGGAAGTCATAGTTTAAGGAAATGTTGAGTATGTACAGGAGAATATAACAATGTAAGTATTGTAGGTATTAGTATTGTAAGTATTATTACCAATATCTGGCAGGGGGCCAGATATTGTATAGCGACAGATATATGTGTGTGTGCGCACGCTCGCTCGCACACGTGTGTTTATTTACTATTTGTGTTTGCAGGATCGAGCTGATAGCTCCTCGACCCTACTTTCCTAACCGTCGGTTGTCTAATGAATCGATTCCCGACCTATTTTTCCTGTCACATATATTCTATTTCTCACATATACATCCCCGCGATGCAGCCTGTAACAGCTAACTCAAAGGTACGTATTTAATGCTAGGTTAATATGGACATGAGGTAAAAGAAACTCTTCCCATTTGTTGCTGCCTCAGCCGGGAATCGAACTCGGGGCTCTTATGACTACGACAACACTAGCGCTGAAAATCTAAATACTTGAGGTCTTACATCAATTGATGAATTAATTTTCAAATTTTACATCGTTCGTATTATTGGTATAAAAAATCGTAATTATTTTTGATTAATTAATGTAGTAAACGATTAATTGTAAAGCATTATGAAAGTTCCTAATTAGGCCAAGAAGGAAGACCACGTTTGATTTATTAATATTATCATATTTTTGTGCATTTTTTACTTGTCAAAATTGTATTGGTTGATTTCCTCAATATTATTATCAATGATCACTATAATCATTGCCATCATTGTCACCATCATCATCGTCTTTGCACTATCATCGTCCTCATTACAACCCTCACCACCAGTATCATCATCCCTTCCAACGGCTTCGCCATCACACAGCTCACTCAGACACATCACACAGCCCTCTCCATCGTTCCCTTCCTCACTCCCACCAGTCCTCCCTCCCACCAGTCCTCCCTTCCACCAGTCCTACTTCTCTACAACCAACCTCTACCACTTTCCCTTCCACCCATACTCATTCTGTTTCCTGCTCCCTCAACTCTTCCACCTTTTACCCCACCTTTCCCACCTCCACCCTACCTCCACTAGCTCCTTATGTCACTCCCCACTTACCTCTTTCAATATCATTGCTCATATAAATTTTCCTTTCAATTCCCTTATGTTCCTTTCCCACTTATCTACCTTTCCTTTCCTTCTTACCCTTTCTACTCATTTCCTCTCTTTTATTTTCCTTCGCCCCATCTTCTCGGGTCTCAGACACGTTGCCTCTGTTCCGCTTTCGTTGAAGTACCAAGTAACGGAGAACTACCAAAAACTTCATAAATTGTCGCCAATTGAATTTTCAGATCTGTAAGATAAACTTCTTGGCACGTTTTGTCCGCAGTCCCCCAGCCAAATATAATTTACTTTCTGTCCTCAGCTGGACCCAGAAGCAATACCCAGGACGTTGTTTTCCTTTTTTTTTGGGGGGGGGGTTAATAATTGCTCATTATTCTTTTATTTCACAATGTTTTTCGTTGCATCTTTCTTTCCTTTGTGTCTCTCATCATTACTGATCTCCCAACACATACGTCAATCAAAATAATGATCTATTTGCCTTTGAGATACAGACTAATAAATTCTGAAATTTATTAGATTAGATTTTTTTTTAATTTAAAGTACATAACAAATTTATTTGTATTAATTTTATAATAATACAAATGTGTGTGTGTGTATGTATGACACGTACGCTTTTTTTTCAAATATTCCTTTATATATTTACAATTATATAGAGAACAAGTCCTGCAAAGGTTCTCAACTATAGTCTACAATCCTACTCTACGTTATATATATTCCCTAGTAAAACATGAAAATTCTGATGCTTTTTAAATTCCTGCAAACTTCAAAGGAAAATTAATGTTAATATTATTATCATTTCTGATAACGACAGATTCCTTTAAGATTTATTAAGATGGTGTGGAATTATTAAAATGAGTTTCCTGGAAATCTGCTTCGAATCCGGCTCAATCATTCAGACTCAAAGAGACTTCGAACGAATTTACAGTCTAGTGTCTCATGGTTGTAGCCCTCAGCTGTTCCTAGAATCTGAAATGTATATATTCATTATCGCCATCAAATATTTTCGCTCTGCCAACTTCCTTTAGAACTCGCTTAGAGTGTTTTTCGGAGAGGATTAACTACGTTTTTAAGATTTACTTTTCATTGTAGGTAGTACTTGATTCGACAGAACATCTCCTTGGCAATCTTCTTCCGGTCATGGTTTCCTAAAGGTGCGGCCAACATCAAAGACGCTCTCTCATATTTTCTTCAGTGTGTTATCCAATTCAGTACCTTTTTAAATGTAAATTTATATTATGTTTTAAAACTGTGTATAAGAAAATCAACAGGAGATCTGAGGAGACACGAGTCCTCGACCATTACCGGCCGCAAGCTCTAAAAATCCGGAAAAAATCCAGTTGCGGATTTATCAATACGAAAATCCAGTTGATTTTCTTATTTATATATATCACGTTAGGGTGATTTCTCTGTGAACCGTGTGTATAGTTAGGCCTCGGTTAGATGTTTAGGTTCTATTGACAATTATTTGTATCTGTAATGTGTGGGTTAAACGTTTAGAGATGCGATTCGAACACAGGAAAAGAGCGAAGCATTGTTCAAGAAAAGCTCGAACGTAATGGTTGTATATCACGTGTAAGAGCCCTTCCTCATCACAGCCCGTCCGCCTCATAGTCCTTTCTCATCAAAGTCTTTTCTCATCATAGTCCGTCCTCATCATAGTCCGACCTCAACATAGTCCGTTCTCATCACAGTCCGTTCTCATCATAGTCCGTCTTCATCATAGTCCGTCCTCATCATACTCTGTTCTCATCATAGTCCGTCCTCATCACAGTCGATTGTGACCACAATCGACCTGTGAATGGTCCATGACGGACCGAAACGTCGTCGTCCCTTCACTTTCTAGTGTGTGGTTTGGTCAACATATTTCAATCACGTTATTGTGACTCCTCGTCTGCGCCACTTTAAATGCTTCACGTAGACACTGCAGATGCAAATTTTGCCTATATGAGAAGGCACTATAATAAACATTGAATATAAATTCTTTCGAGCTAATACTTCCAAAAAGACAATTAATCAGTTTAAATTACCTTGAAAGACGTAACGTTTAAACGGAAATAACTGAAGTGTACAAATTATATAATGGTTTTACGTAGAAGAAAATAAATTTATTCTACGAATATCTTTCCAAATTTGAATATGAAACTATGGATTAAATTTCTTTATTTTACATTTAGAAAATAAACAGAAAAATACTGGCTTGAAAGATAGATTAAATATTCGTATAAGTCGTCATAAATACAAACTCCTTGGAAAACTTCAAACCTAAGCTGGAAAAGTACATTTGTGGGAGTTAATGTAAATCTGAGCTGCATCTAATGCACCAATAGGGCTCTTACAGATTCCATTTTCATGTTCTTATAAATAATTATCCCGCATTTATGCTCTACAGAGACGTAAACTATGGTTGAGTGTCGCGTGAAACATCAGAATACCATTTGTACAATACCCAATGTAAGTAAAATTGTTGATTAGCACAATCATTCATTGGTACTTAGTTTCAGCGTTGTTCTCATTGAATATACGAGAATGATTTAGAAAATAAAAACCTGAATGAAAAATCGGAAGAAAGTGATAAACGAGTCAACAAAGTGGTTAAGCAGGATAATTTATTTCCATCCCTTGATTTCAAAATTATTATCTTAAAACAATAAGGTTGTAAATATGTTACATGTATACTTTTAAGATATTTTGTTTATCGTCCACGAATATTATTGTCCCTAGCAAAAAAGTTCTCACAGTTTTCATTTCTCTCCTTTCCTCTTTACTTCTCCCGCCGCCCCCCCCCTCTACATTTCACTATCCATCTCTACGTTACTCATTCCCCATCTATTTCTCCCATTCCCTGCTAATTTTTTCCATTCCTCTGGCTACTTCTTCCTTCTCTGCCTCTCACATTCCCCTTCTACTTCTCCCATAAATCCTCTTCATATCTCCTTCCTCCTCATTTTTACCTAACATTTCCCTCACTAGCTACTACTTTCAATCTTCATCCGCATTCACTGCTTCTCCATCACCTCTCCCACTACTGTTCTCCAACACTCCTCACGTCCTCACCTTCATCAAATCATCCTCACTACCTCTCCTTCCCACCACTCTCTTTGATACCTCAGATTTCACTCCAGCAAAATTAAATAAAAACCCACGTTGCTCCTATATTAAACATCTGTACGTTGGATCATAATCCGCTTTGAGACTACTCTTGACTCAAATGAGGCGCTTCGCTTTTCACTACTGTTATTTGTAATACCCTTTTGTTTCCACACGATGGATCCTTTGACCGTTCCCCCTAGCTCCAGTATGTGCAAAACTTTGCAGCAAAAGCACGTCGAAGCACAAAGTCAGTTTCAATCTCTCAATACCTCGGTCTATAATTCCCTCGCTGTGTGTCTGTATCTATCTCGCTATATGCCTCTTCCTCCTCTCTTTTGCAGTTCATTACAACACCCAATGCTTTTCAATGCCTATATATGTATATGTAATTTCACGTCCACCTCCCACCACAACAGGACTGGCGCATTTATACGAACGTGAAGTCATTGCAGATTCCACTTTAACCAATAGGATTTATAAAAATTAGCCTCAACATTTATTTTATAATGCTAAATTTTGATTTATTTACATTTTTATTCTAGAATAGGCTTCGTTCAAATTTATTTGTTGTAGATAAATAATTTTGATTTCTGAGTAAAATGTTGTAGTATTTGTTTATACAACAAAGATAAGATTGACGAGTTCAAAGTATTCGTCTTAAAAAAGAAGCCGTTAACATAGAGGAAGTAAGGCTAATATAGAGGAAGAATGGAGTAATACCAAGGAAGAAGGAGTAATATAGAGGAAGAAAGGGGGTAATATAGAGTAAGAAGGGAGTAATATACAGGAAGAAGGGAGAAATATAGAGGAAGAAAGGGGTAATAGACAGGAAGAAGAGGTAACACATAGAAAGAAGGGGGGTAATATACAGGAAGAAGGGAGTAATATAGAGGAAGGACAGGATAATATAGAGGAAGAAAGAAGTAATATAGAGAGCAAAAGCCAGATGAATATTTCCAGTCGCAGTTAGTATAATGTTATTAAGGGAATGGTAGCGAGATGGTCGACGCTTGGCGGAGAATTATACAATGAATTTAACTTTCCTATTAAGGGTAAAGAGTGTAGTCTGTACCTCCTGTTGCAGGCTGAAAATCCAAGGGAGAAAAATATTCCATTATCAACTCCATCGCCTCCATCAACCCTCATCACCAACCCGATCGCCATCAAACCCATTTCCATCAACCCCCGTCGCCATAAACCCCTAAATTTGAACCCTCATCATCATCAACCTCATCACCAACTCCATCGTCATCAACCCATCATAATCACAATTATTTTTTGTACAAGATTGTGAGGACAAATTACGATCTTATAAATTATTTTCAGCTTTTCATTCCATTTAAACCGATTCATTCCCATTCATTTTAAGCAGAGTAATTCCCATTTGCTAAGCAATATCTAAATGCATTTCAGAGCGAAAACAAGCACTGAGAGGTGAAAGGGACGTCATATTGACAGTGACGTCAATTATCTTTTATATTCTCTAATTCGATTACTAGGGCCACCTCTCAGCACTCAGGCTCTCCGCTGCAACAATTAGACGATTGGAAAAATTTATAATTTTGAGGACGTTTCCAGTCTCTGGGCCTGTCACAATCACGGGTTCCACAGCATTAAATATAATTCATGCTCACATGAACATTCGAGGGACACTCAAAATGCTCCTACTGCATGGAATAATTCATGCTCATGAGCACAAACATTTCAGGGATACTCGAAATGATCCAACATTGCGGAATAATTCATGTTCGCACGAACATTTGAGAAAACTACACAATTCCACAATTAATCATGCTGTTTTGATATATCAGTGGTAATTCCTTTTCTATTAAAAGGCTGATAATCATATTCATCTAATTCTTTTAACATTTTCTCCGAATTAATAATGCGCCATTTTAATCTCTCGTGTGAAAAGAATTTCCAGACAAGTTTTCTGTGAATATCTGTGTTAGTGTATCCGGCTTCATTTTATGTGGCTGGAAATGGTCACGCACCACAAACAACATTCTAGGTAAGCCCAAGACCGGCTTTCAAGCTTCCTGGAAACCGAAAAGCCTGAACTGGTGCTTCCGCTAACAGAGGTATATAGTTGCGTAATGAACACTTTTAACACCTTCCAGCTTAACATACAAAGGATCAATGACAGTTTAAGTAGAAATCTGTCTCGCCTGTTCCAGTAACCTTTCTCATTCAGATTTTCCTTTCCCATCCCACCTGTCCTGCCTTGCCCTACCCCGCTTCTCGTTCATCTTTGCTTCTAAAATCCATTCCACTTTGACCCATCCCATATTCACCCATCTCTCTTCTCTCCACCCATCTCCCCTCCTTCCTCCCCTCCCCTCCCCGCTCCACCCTTCCACCTCACCCTCGTCTCGGCCACCAGTTGAGGTCGTATGCATAAGTTGTCCCCTAGAGAACCAATCCCGAATTTAATCTTCCGTGAGAGTGAGGCCGACAGGGTGGGAAAGGGTGTGAAGCAAGGAGAGGGAGAGACAGGGAGAGAGGGTGATTCTAGCAGAGGGAGAGGCAGGGTATGGTTAGAGTGGGAGAAAGTGGCAATCACAAGAAGTGTAACTAAGCAGGAGAGGTAATAGGAATCTAGCTGGGAAGAGAGAGAAGAGAAAGCAAGTAATTATCTGAGTTTGAGAACAGAGTTAAGTAGGTGTCTAGCAGGGAAGCAAGAGAGGGAGATAGAGACAATTAGAGCTAGTGTTTGTGTGTGTATTTACTATTTATATTCACTATTTGTATCTGCAGAATCGAACTATTTCTAACAGAATCGCATTTCTAATCAATATATTTTTCCTCGTATGTCTACTGCATATATTTCTCTCTAACACACACACACACACACACACACACACACACACACACACACACACACACACACACACACACACACACACATACACACACACACACATCCCCAAGAAGCAGCCCGTAGCAGCTGTCTAACTCCTAGGTACCTATTTACTGCTAGGTGAACAGGCGAACCAGGGTGAAACAAACTCAGCCCATTTATTTCTGCTTCTGCCGGAGATCGATAGGACTACGAGCCCAGAGTGCTATCCACTCAGCCGCGAGGCACCTTTGTGTGTGTATGAATATATATATATATATATATATATATATATATATATATATATATATATATATATATATATATGTGTGTGTGTGTGTGTGTGTGTGTGTGTGTGTGTGTGTGTGTGTGTGTGTGTGTGTGTGTGTACTCACCTATTTGTACTCTCCTATTTGTGCTTGCAGGATCGAGCTTTGACTCTTGGATCCCGCCTTTCCAGCCATCAGTTGTTTACAGCAATGACCTCTGTCCCATTTCCTTATCATACCTAATTTTAAAATTATGAATAGAGTTTGCTTCCACAACCTGTTCCCCAAGTGCATTCCATTTTTCCACTACTCTCACGCTAAAAGAAAACTTCCTAACATCTCTGTGACTCATCTGAGTTTCCAGCTTCTACCCATGTCCCCTTGTTAATATTACGTGTGACATTTCATCTATTTCCACTTCGTCAATTCCCCTGAGTATTTTATGTCTCTATCATATCTCCTCAACCCTTTTTTTCTCTAGTGTCGTAAGGTTCAGTTCCTTCAAACGCTCTTCATATCCCATCCCTCGTAACTCTGGGACAAGCCTCGTCGCAAACCTCTGAGCCTTCTCCAGTTTCCTTATGTGTTTCTACAGGTGGGGGCTCCATGATGGCGCGGCATACTCTAAGACTGGTCTCACGTAGGCAGTGTAAAGCACCCGAAAATGCTTTTCATTTACATTTGAGGATGTAAGATGTATATTAAAGTGTAGTGGTGTCTATTCCCTTGCAAAAATCCACTCTGTCCTCAGCATTTACACTTCTTTTACTCCATTATATTCGTAATGTATATCCATATAGTACCTTACGTTATGACACCCTCAAATAAAATATTCACAATGAATGTAAAGTTGCTAACATAAAGCTGAATTCTGCATTGGTATTGTTTCCGGTATCCTTTCCCAGTTACGTAACACACAAAGGAACACCTCCTGTCAGTAACACACTGGAACACCACAGATTTGTCACACAAATCACACTCTGATATCTAACCTATATACCAGACAGAAAAACACATCTACCTTGTCACAAAAATCTACCTTGTCTAACAGACACAAAGAGACACCACTTATAAGACGGGATACGTCATATGCTCGAAACCCTGTGAAACATTGTTCATGCTGGTGATCAAGTTGAATACACAAAGACACTCAACGCACACACCTGAAATAAAATAAAGTGACGACGTTTCGGTTCGTCCTGGATCCTTATCAATGATCCACGACGACCCGAAACGTTGTACCTACCTTTCCTTTGAAATGTGTAGTTTGGGTCTCTAATTTTCAGGCACTCTAGTGTCACATTGTATTTACAGTGCAACCGTGTCTCAGACAGTAAATAAATTATGTTGCGTTGTTTTATAGCCGGATAATAACAATAAGAATAGTTTGAATTCGTTTCCGGAAGCCAGGTCAATACTTACTTTCGAACTGATCGGCTTGTACGTCCATTTGCTTTTAAGGCACAAAGTTAATATTTTTAGAATCTTTCATTGCATTTCATCTTAATTCTAAAGACAGTGCATGAATATATTTACACCAGTTTATGTCTGCAGGATCGAGCTTTAGCTCCTTAGCCTCACTTTTCCAGTTGCCGACTGTCAAACGCAATAACCTTTTAACTAAATTTCTCTATTCGTGTATACAAAATTATGAATGATGCTGATTTCAGCAAGCTGCTTTGTTTATTTAAATTCCTTCCTTTTCTTTCGCTAAACAAATACTTTCTCACAATTAAACGGCTCATTTTAATGAAGATATTTGTAATATATATATTTATACAAGAGTTCTTAAGGGGATAGAAAAACAGACGATTTCTGACTCTTGTTAGCAGCCTGAGAGCTTTCTCTTTCCATAGCTCATGCCTTACCTTACTAGATGTTCCTGGAACACGACCCGCCAATCGGTCGGCAGTCAGGTCTTCTTCAGTAACTGCTGTGTGAACGAGGACGAACAATTCAGGGTTGGCGTGCAGTCAGTCCTCTCTGGATAGGACTTTAACCCAGACAAAATCGCTTGCGAAGCACGAGTGTTATTGATATTAAGAATTAAAGTTTCCTCCTTTTCCATCATGACAAATGTTTATGTTTGTGTGTAATGTGTGAGAACCAACAACAGGTGTAGTTGCTAGAAGCAAAATGATAACTCACTTTCTGTAATTTACTCACAACATAAACATTCGCAGCGAAACTTATCAAGGACTGAATTATTAATAACTGAGCTAAATTTTTTAATAATCAAGCCTCCTCCGGTTGCAGATTAACGAAAAATATCAATCTTCAAAACAAAAAATGTGTGAACGGTAACAATTTACCAAATCACATGCATGGCGTAAAAATAAATCGAAGAAAACTGTTAAAAGCCATTTAAAATTGTCCCAAAGCTATGAATAATAATGATAAATAAACTTCTAAACTATCACTCTACCCGAGACCATAGCAGAAGTCGAAGCAATAAATGCTCGCCCCACTATTGTGCTACTCTCGACCAACTAAATTTTTATATAGTGTGTAAAAATACTTTTCTCTTTATCACCGTCCGGGCAGAGTGGCCGGTGTCTCTTTTATTTAAATATAAAAGTTGTTTGCTATAAATCGGTGTGACCAATCCATTAAACAATATCTAGTGGCCTGCTATTGAAGAGCTCGGTTTTTAATTTGAATGTCATGTTTACTTTGCTTTTCGTGTGTTATTAGTTCCTCTTCACTAGAGAATTTATTTTAACCGATTATTTCCAATTTTTTGATTCTACTGATCATGTACACATTGAAAGTGTATCGTGATTAAATCAGGTGCATGTGTTTCATGAGATATTCCAATTAATTCGATTACATTAAAAAATTACATACATAAAAAGTGATATAAATGCAAATAGTAGACATTAGAACATATATAACCAAGTTGGTCACAGTTAAGAAACTGTCAATTAAACAAAAATACGCAGGTACATAATAATTTTTGCTAATATAGCATCGAATATAAGAAAATCCTAGAGATACCTCTTCAACATACTTCCGTTTTCACATAACTGATTCCACTGTGGAGACGTAAAACTTATCCGTCAACACTATTCATGTGTTTCCAACTCTTTTGAAAACATCTATTTATGTGTTGTATTTCTTTACACAGGTGGGCACAAGTACAGATACCTTCTCATTCCTGTTAGCAGCCGATAGCTTTCCATTACCACAGTTTATGTGTTGACTCGCCCTACTAATTTTCCCTAGAACACTACATACTACTCGGTTACCCACCAGGTTCAAAATTAATGCTGGATGAGCAGATTAAGGATCGCCGCCAAGCCAATAATTCCTGACTTGGTCTCAAACCCAGACCAAATCACTCACGAGGCGTGTGGCGAATGAACTACCACTATGCCACCATTGACTGTTCTGCCCTAATACCCTTCAACACCTGTTCATGTGTTCCTTATTTTGCCGTTATCCTTTTCGTTTTGCTCATAATCGTCTGAAAATAATATGGAATTTTCAACAAAAAATATTTTAAGAAAACAGTTATCTTTACGAAGCAAAACAACAGCACTTGTCCTTGTTAAAAGTGTTGGAGTGAAAGAGGTCGAGTGCATGACCTACCCTGCTATTTAAGCAGGTGAAATAACGTCATATGATTCACTCGAAGACACTTCTTAAGGGCAGTTGCGTCTCCTTGCCCCTAGTGCATGTTCCTGCATGAACTGTCTCATGCTGACATTTCATGTCTCGCGTTACAGATCTCAGATTAGTGGTCACTGGGGAATATCTTACCAATGATGCCTGCAGATGGCATAGTATACATGCCACTATCATCTGCTATTCGTTCTCCAATTCCAGAACTTTTTTTCACGAGAAGCAGACTTCATCAAAATACCCTTTTTAGTTATCTCTTGATATAATCGCGAGCAAGAAATCCGTACAATGCCTTGTAGTCTTGGTTTCTGGCGCACCGGGCTGAGGTAAATCTTTTAGCACAGTCGCAGCACAGCAACACCTGTACTTGATGTACATTGTCATTGATGACTTTCAGAATCAACTAAAATGCTTTAGCGATAAAATATAGCTTTTTAAATATTAGTGTGTTCCTCCTAGTTAGATTAATATTAAAAATTTATAATAAGCTAAATTTATACTTAATTATAGCAACACTAGATGATTTTTTCAGATATTCAAAGTATGGAAAGTATAATATTAAGCGTAATGTTAAGCTTTTATCAATTTTGACACCCATTTCAAAATTTTGACTCTAACCATTGCTTTTCCTGTTCTCTTGAACGATTCGAATAATTGCTTTCGTTCAATGTGGTAAAATATATTAAAGTAAAATTTATTTAAGGGAATAAGCAGATTTAGCCCCAAAAAGTTAGAATGTGGTAACGTATTTAATCAGCAAATTATACATCATTAAATGAAATATTAAAATTCTCTTTGATGCAAAATTCACTTTCATCTTATCATCAGCTAAGAGGAAAGATGTCATCGGTATGTTTGCCTCCCCCCACGTGCACATGTGTATCTGTATGCGCGCGCGTGTGCGTGCGTGTATGTAAGCAACCGTAGTGTTGAGCTTTGGGTATTCTATTTGATATTCTTGATCCGCTGCACGCATTGCTTGATTATCTTACATTCTTTAGTTCTGTTATTGTATGATAATATTTTTCTCAGTTTATTTATTAAATTGTTTCCGCTTTTTATTTAATTTTGTCGGGTGCCTGCATATTTGTTTATAATTCTTACATTTTCTTTCTCTCTCACTGATCTACCAATCATTCAGTAATGATCTCTACCAGCCTGTAGGAATAATAATAATTTTACATGATACTTTTTAAGTTTCCTTATATTGTAAATTATAAGCTTATTGTTATACAACTTTTGTATGCGTATGACTTCTATGCTTCGATATTATCTAAATTTAGAAAACTTATTTAAGTTATTGATATTTTCTTAGTAAACGGGTTTTAACTGCAATCTCAAAAAGTTTTAAAGACTTCATTATCTTATATGCTATTCATTATGCTATTTCCTCAATCTTCAAGTGTGCCATAAAATATCTTTATCAAGAAATTATCATGCCAAATACCTTGATGCTAGTACGAACACAGAAAATTAAATTAAGCATTCACAGCTTATTGTCACATGGCACTCAGCGTATTTACATGTTGCAAAACTAAATAAACAATTTCACCTTCCTCTTGCGCTAAACCCACCCCTTTCCTCATCATTGCAGTCCTCTCCCCCTCACTCCTTGTCACTCTTGCCTCAAACCCGAGCTATTTACTTTTCATCAAGAGTTCCAGTGACAGAGACTGCCAACCTACCAACGTCATAAATTCCAGAATAATGTGTTGCAGGCAGATCCCCAGATCCAGTTATACAACACCACTCTCTATCAAATTCCAATGTAAATCGAGTAGGTGAATGCAGTGTGTTTGGACAATGTTCCCGACTGCAATAAAACAAAAAAAAATGTAGACGTCCAGAACTATTTTAAAATTTTCCTTTCATATTCTATTTATTTATAAAAACAGACACACACAATATATATATATATATATATATATATATATATATATATATATATATATATATATATATATATATATATATATATATATATATATATATATATATATTGACGTTGAACACTTTATAAAACACTTAAGCAAATTTACTCAAGTTGCCCATATTCGGAGCATAGCATATGAGAATATGATTGCCTATCCTGTGGATATAAACTACTCATCATTCAGATGATTTTTTGTTCTAAAGTGGTTTACCCTAATTTTGCAGCACAGATAAAAGTAAAATGAATAGCGGTATAGATATTTCTTAAATATCGTAATCTTGATGAGCTGCAAGGGTGCACTAACAAGCAATTAAGGTAATTTACTGATTACTACGATGTAGAGCTGACCTCAATAGTCAAGAACCTTTAGAAGCTAGAAACTAATTTGCAAGAAACGTCAAAACAAGAACACGATGCGATACAGGCTGAACTGGAACGGTTGCACACACAGCGAGATGGGAGATTAAGAATGGGAAAGGCTGACGTTCGTGATGTCCTTGTAAATAGCATAAGATAAAAAAAATCTAAGAAGAACCAAACAAATAGAAAGAAGCACAAGACAAGCAAAAGTAATGATATTAAAGGAGAAACAGATAGGAATTGCAATTTACGAAACTGAAGTTGAAGATGCAGATGGAGACTTAAAAGATTAAAAGTTAAATTGAAGAGAAGAGTAAACTTAAGGATATTAAACACAAGAATAAAGTTCTACTGGCGAAAAAGAGGACTAAATGGAAATAGAACAAACAGAGCTCTTGTATCTGGGATGCACTTGTGTGACTTGATACTCCCACTTTCATTTCAGACACAGCAGGAAAAGGAAGACAAGGAAGAATGACGTATACCTCTTCATATATTCTATTATAAACAAGGGTTCAGAACACGACACTGTTCATCAATACAAAATAATTATTTGCTCTTGCTTTTTAAGCCTCAATATTTACAAAACTTTTTCTTGTAATCTTTCTCAAAATATATTTTTACATTACTACAATAAGACGTACAATGATGTTCATTCTTACAGATTTAAAAAATACGAAAAAACAAATTACTGTCCATATATTTCAAAATAAAAAATAAAACTGCAATGTTTCATTCACTGGTCGATCCAAGTCCCCACTTCCGCCCAGCGCCCTACCACTCCACTTCGGTGCTCGAGCGCAATTCTCCTGTATTAATGACCCTTCCAGCACCGGCTGCACCACCTGCCTCCACCGCCCGCCGCCAGAGACCGAGTGTGCATAAGCTACGGACCTGCACAGCAATCTTCTGCCTAGAGATTCAGCAAGGTCGAGACGGAAATAGACGGTTGGAAGTGAGGAGGAAGAGACCGACAGAGACAAACTGAGACACAGAGAGGAAGTCTGGGTAAAAGTTTGAGAGAATACAAGTGCTTTATTTATTCAGTATTTATTGTATAAAAATGTATCTCTGTAAAACAGAATGTCTTGGGGCAAAGGGCCAAACGCTTGGGACTAGCCTCACCAAACTATGCAGGATGACTGGTGGATGTTCTGGCATAATTAATACAGGGCAAGGGGTTGACCCCTACACCCCTCCTCTTCACTTGCTTTACATTAGATGGGCATAAGATACCCATTTCCAATCATGCCAAATATTAGACTGCATTGCCACTAAAATTTATCCGGCATATTACTTTCGACATGACTAAATGTATGTACAAATCCACAAGGGCCGTGACGAGGATTCGAATCCTCGTCACGGCCCTTGTGGATTTGTTCATTTGATGCATCACGTTAGTGTGATCTCTGTGTGTAAATGTATGTAGTTTGTGTGTTTATGAAGTCAATGTGTTACAGTGAAACGACGGATGGGAAGGAGAGTAAAGATGGTGATGGAGAGGGAAAAGAAAGATGATCAGGGAGACGGAAGGTGGTGAGGGAGAGAGAAGTTGGTGAGGGAGAGGAAAGGTGGTGAAGGAAACAGAAGGTGGTGAGGGAGAGGGAAGGTTGAGAGGGAAATGGAAGGTGGTGAAGGAAACAGAAGGTGATGAGGGAGAGGGAAGGTGGTGAGTTAAAGGGAAGTTGGTGAGGGACAGGGAAGGTAGAGAGGGAGAGGGAAGGTGGTGAGGAAGACGGAAGATGGTGAAGGAGAGGGAAGGTAGTAAGGAAAAGAGACGGTATTTTGAGAGAAGGTGGTGAGGGAGAGGGAAAGTGGTGGAGGTGATGAGAGAGAGGGAAGATGGTTAGGAAAAGAGAAAGTTGTGAAGGAAATGGAATGTACTGATGGCTGTAGATAGGGTTCTCGTTTGTTCTTAGGTAGTGAATATGGTTACAATGTTGAAACAAAATATGTAGGGAAGATATGGTTTCCATCACCAATACATCGCAATGTACCCCAGCTGTAATGTGCACATATTATATACATTAATTATATAAATGGAAAGAGTGTTGTAGGCTGGAGCTTCACTCAAATATTCCCGATAACATATAATTCGACTCTGAATTCTTATCATATCGGAAACTGTATACGCTGACTAAGCCAAAATTAAACAAAATTCTAACGATACTGACCCTTCATTAAATTTAATATATATATATATATATATATATATATATATATATATATATATATATATATATATATATATATATATATATATATATATATATATGTATATACACATATATATTTACTTTATTTGAACTTTATTTGAACAAAGTTCAAATAAAGTAAATATATATGTGTACATACAAAAGAATGGGGGTGGTAGGAGAAGATAATATTAGTGTTCAGTGAGAGACCACAAGGTCTCCTCTGAATACTTTTTATTTTCTTCTCCGAGGCTA
Organism: Procambarus clarkii; assembly: GCF_040958095.1. Classification (NCBI taxonomy): domain Eukaryota; kingdom Metazoa; phylum Arthropoda; class Malacostraca; order Decapoda; family Cambaridae; genus Procambarus; species Procambarus clarkii. The sequence goes on from NC_091175.1 coordinate 16,518,634, forward strand.
TGGGTCCCCACATTGGCACCAGAGGTGGTACCCTCACAAACTCTATGTATATATATATATATATATATATATATATATATATATATATATATATATATATATATATGTCGTACCTAGTAGCAAGAACGCACTTCTCGGCCTACTATGCAAGGCCCGATTTGCCTAATAAGCCAAGTTTTCATGAATTAATTGTTTTTCGACTACCTAACCTAACCTAACTTTTTCGGCTACCTGACCTAACCTATAAAGATAGGTTAGGTAGGGTTGGTTAGGTTCGGTCATATATATACTTTAATTTTAACTCCAATAAAAAATAACTGACCTCATACATAATGAAATGGGTAGCTTTATCATTTCATAAGAAAAACACTAGAGAAAATACATTAATTCAGGAAAACATGGCTTATTAGGCAAATCGTACTAGGTACAACATACATACTAGGTACAACATATATATATATATATATATATATATATATATATATATATATATATATATATATATATATATATATATATATATATATATATACTAAGAGCACTAAATTAATTCCTTTATAGAACCATTGTGAAGATTTTTACCTAAAGTACGAAAGGGCTCTGATACTTTTCATCAATACATTTTATTTTCGTATATTGTTAATGTGCCATATGAACATTTGTATGTAAAGGTATCTGTCAAAAATAATGTTCATAAAATACTGATATATATATATATATATTAATAAAAAAAATCACAACTTGGTTTACACTGACAAAACTCTATGTACTCAACCTGTTCTCACATTTCCTCAGCTATTAATCACTTCGCTGTTTGATAGAATTTTGTGTACTACTTTTTTCTGTTAAATTATATTTCACCTTTTATTTCTTTTTGTCATTCTTAACCTTTTCGTAATCCTAACTCACTTCTGTATTTTTGATAAAGAGAAAAGTTTGAGTCAAAGTTTATTATAAATATGTCTTAGTGATCGCGCGAATTATTGTTGAAAGGTGTATATACGAGACCCATAATGTCACTGGGTTATTCCTGTTAAGAACAAAATATGAAAAGTAATGTTACTGAGAAAGACGAAAATAGGTTATTAATATTTGTAATAAAATGCTGCTTCTGGAAATTTTCCTTATTAGGACTACTATATAGTTCACGTCGATAGAGCTTCGTCCTCACACACGTGGGGTCCACTGTTCGAGTCTCCAAGAGCCCAGGTGAATGGAATATTTGTTAGTTATATATAGATAGAGAGATTTATTACAAGTGTGGCCATAGTTACTACTTTTATTTTTACATTTTACGTAGGAGCGTGTGCTTTTTATATATTTTTGTTGTGGGATTTGTAAAATATGATTCCTTAATATTTCCTTATCTCGCATTACTGAACCTAACAAAGTTCCATTGTTTAAGGTGTAAATTTAATTAAGGTGTTATTGTTTAAGTATTATATAGCTTAAGGTGACCAAAGTTAAAGAGCCACAATTTTCCCAAAGAAAGCACATTTGAAGGTCCTAAAGGATGGTGAAACCTACCGGGCCTTCGCAGCCCAAATGCATGGCATTTTCAGAAATAAATTATTATATTCAACGTTCAGCAAGGAGCAATTCCCCCATTCTTGGATCGCTGTGATACGCGGGCGTATGAAACATGATGAAAAATAATTCACAGTATTATCTCTAGTGTGTGCGTCAATAATGGTACATGCTAGTCAAGTGAACACAAACTTTCTACGGCAAAGTTACCTCTGTATCATTTTTCCCGTTGACCGTGGCTTAGGACAGCTATTCAAAACCAATGAAATTAATAACAACGGAGTTGAGGTAGCCGTGTCGCCCTCACGCTAGTGATTATGCTAGATATAGCTGACATTTGATACTTCAGCTGCCTAGAAGTAATTTAGTTTGCCCTCGTACATCATTATTATCCCATATGTCATGGCATGAAGTATATACTATTGCACGATATCTTGTGCTCATATTTTTGCAACTAATTTATTTTGGACTCACGGTTTGGTGGACACGGTCATACAAGCCATCATTATTTCATACAACATGGAGTAATAAAGATATAGTAGGTAGTTACTAGCGACTGAGCAAGTTCATTACCCCGTGATGCACGCACCAGCCGCGGGATATTACGACACGCACGCATTTATTTCAGCAAGAGTGAGCGTGAACATGTGTTATTTCACCGTCGGAATAGAAATAGAATAGCGTGACACAGCCTTTACCCGAAAAAAGTGTGAGCTTCAGACGAGTCTTAATGTGGTAATAACTCCTTGAACGGAACGTTCTGGGCAGTTACGCCATCTGTTGTTACTTTTCGTTACGCAGATCTATTCCTTCTTCTTTAGCAGAACTTTTCATTACGTGTTTCTTGACCCGAGAATGTTTCATATTCTTCAGCCTTCCCACAAAACTTCCTAAGACACTTACATTTTTTTTTAAATGAAAGATATTCTAGCCTATTTTAAGTTGTTGATTTAATTTCGTTGAAATGCTAATTCTTTACTGAAACTTTACGCTGCGTATCAGGGAACAAGCACAATAAGCATGAGCTGTGTACTAAAACACATATCAAAAGGCTGATCACTCAATCGTGATATCACAGGTATGAGGATGGTTAACATCTGTATGCTGTATATCCATATGCCACGGAAACTTTCCATAACGCATAATCATGGATGTCAATGAGAACTCACCTTTTTCACTTTACTAAGTAAAAATATTAATACATGTTACAGATATATTCACACGTGTCACAACCTAGCTGAAAACTCGACACCCAATGAACATATCTGAAAATAAAGAAATAATCGTCTTGATAATGATCCGGGACAGGCCGAAACGTTCTTAGGTAACAATACTTAACAAAAAAATCTTATGTGATTTGTATACTTGCAGAAAAGCAGAACGAACTGATGCACATAAGCAATAGATTGCATCCTTCATCCATTGCATCTAGCAACCATCAAATTATGTCCTTAATACCGACCATTTCACTGTGCTAATTGCCACAGTGGAGAAGGTAAGTGTAGCGTGCTGGCTCCGGTAACTACATTACTCCTCATTACTACAGAGACTGACGCTTCGTCAACATAGGGTCCACATCATTAATGGACCCTCGTTAGTAGCTATTGTGAAGCTTCTCGGGTTCGTTTCTAGTGCAGCTTGTCATTTTCTCAGGCAATTAATCAAAATTTTTAGTGTTGGTTCAACAGACTGCCTTGTGATGTTTTCTGGAGACAATGTACCCGCAGCCCAGTCTCTGATCAGGCCTATTGATTGGTGGTCTGGTTAATTAGGCTGATAGACGCCACTGCTCGCAGCCTGACGTCTGCAATGTGCAACAGTATTTCACCCTAGAGAGCACCAATGTCTTAAAAAAATACTAATATTAGTTTCGTGTCTCTTGTATGAAATATTTTAGTTATTCTGCCTGTCATTTTTCTCGTACCTGTGACAGGTATTTGATTACATTACATTGGTTCAATCCCATTCTGTTCCAAAGATTTTCTCTTCTTTGTGTTCTTTAAGAGGAATGTCTTCTGACATGATTACTCTCAAATCTCTCGTTGCTTTTTCTTTTGATAGTGTGAATTGACTTCGTTTTTTATGTAGTTTCCGCTTTGACATTTTCGTTTCCGTCATAGCTACGGAGCTGGAACTTATCATTATATATCACTTTGGCCCAGTGAAAGACCTGATTTACACAATTTTGAAGGTTTTCTGTATCTATATTTTTAACAGTCATAAAAACCCAAGTGTCACCTGCAAAAAAATGATACAGTTCTCATTAAAATTCTCCGATATGAGAATGGAAAAAGTATTGGAACTGAGCTTTTCACGGTGGATAACCGGGACTTTGCTGAATATTACGCTGTTCGTTGTGAAGCTGAAGATCTATCTTCCTATTTTTCCAATAATTCTTTATATTAGTATTTTGTGTGCAATAACACCACAGTCACACTTGTCTACATGTTTCGCAAAATTTGTGATTATATTATATCAAAGTTTTGCTTCTTTCACGGCATTCAAGCCCCATCTCATAGTGGTATAACAATTGTGTGTTGCAGGGGGCGTCCTGTTCTGAACCTATCATTTCTAGATTACGTAAAAGCTGACTCCTTATACTCCTTGTGACTTTCTTACAGTCAATATAGTTATACTTATTAGTTATACTTATTAAAAAAGTACATATGTGACATACTAATTTATTGTGACTATTTTAGTTTACCTTGAAAAGCTTCATAAAAAAACACCGACCTTACCTAACCTTCTTAGTATGTTAAGATAAGCATCTTATTGCTTCGTAATTACAATTATTACTTAACCAATACCTATAATAGGTTAAGTAATAATAACCTATACCTATAATAGGTGAAGTAATAATTGTAATTACGAAGCAATAAGATGCTTATCTTAACATACTAAGAAGGTTAGGTAAGGTCGGTGTTTTCTATGAAGCTTTTCAAGGTAAACTAAAATATTCACAATAAATAAGTATGTCACATATGCACGTATTTAATAAGTCAATATTGACTATAAGCGAGTGCGAGAACGGGTTGAATAATAGTGTTATCCGTTTATCATTTTTTGCATATGCTTTACTGCCTTTGTGGAGTGCCGCAATTTCCACTGTTTGAAGTTATGAGTAACATCAGTATTTTGGCTCCGTCTCCAAAAAGCATTTAGAGGCTTTTTTTATTAATTTTTTATGAATACACAATTTCAGGAATCAGGGTATGGCGAGAAGTTCATGAGCATGGTATCTATAAGTACGTCAAAGTCTGTTAAGGTCAGGTAAGATAACTAATAGTTATCTTTTCAACTGTTAGCGGTTGGTTCCACATTTTTTTTTTTTTTTAAGAATTCAAAAATTCTTATAATATATGGATTATCGATCTTTAGTGTGCTTAGGGGATCACTAAAACCCAGACTTGTTTTGTTCTCTGTTTTTCACTCATTTCTTTATTGACTTCTGAGAAGATTGAATACCGTTTTTGCAAAGGGCCAATACTACATGTAGTTTTTGTTCTAGATTTTGCGAGAGCTAAGAAGTATTTTAAATTTCCTTTTTCACTGATAGCCATATACTCCGTCTCCCCTGGAATTGATTTCATTCTTGTAGCTTCTGTTCCATCATTTACGTTTCTCTACATATCATTTCTTCTCGCTCTTGGGAGAGAGTAGGATGCTTTAGCAATTGGTTTGAGTTTCAAATTTGTTGGTTTGAGGCAAATCTGTAGTAGTTTTGTAACTTTTTACTACTGAATTTCTATTATCGATGGTTTAATTAAATCCATTATTACTTATAATTTCATTATATACTTCTTTTGATATTTTATGGTACATAAATTTTTAAAAATTGATACCTTTGGTAGTTAAGTATTGAATCCAATGAAATGTATGATATGTCATTCGCAGACTTAATACCGCTCTTGTATATTCCTGCTTTCAGCAAGTTACATTACAGTGAAGCATAAACTGTTTATCAACACTACATATTAAAATCATTTACTCGTAATCTCATGGCAAATGTTTTTGAGTATCTGGGTATTTTATTAGAATCTGCCCTCCCAATTTACCCCTCAATAAATCCGTAGTGACTCTGCTTTAGTTTGTTATTGTCATTTTGAATGCTCTTGTTTATTGGCATTGTGTTCAGTAGAGATTAGCTTATCCACAAGCAAATCCGCAGAGCGTCTCGTTATTCTGCAACAATGGAATCTGTCAATTGATATTTTGTTATTTTGCTCTTGTTAAAAATTTTGGGATATGTGCTGTCTTTTTATCTCTTCGGATTTAGCATTTTTTTTGTTTTTTTCTCGTTGTGTCTCGCAGTGCACATGTCAGATACTTTTTAAAATATTTGTTGTATAATAACAAGCATATTCGGAGGTGAAAAGATTATAATGATAAGAGGAACATAAAATACTTCCTTTTAAAATGGCGCTACACTTTTTTTTAAACGATCATGAAGGTGATTAAACTTTAAGATGTAATCATTAGGTGCACGATGATATCACGACATAATGGTTCCTTGGAAAATGTTGACACAATGTAATGGGTACGAACTCGAATCTTTGGGCTTTATATGCATTTCTTAGGAGATATAATAACAGTAATTTCATAACTTTTCAAAATGAACCAAAACACATACAGTACATTTTTTTTAAGGATATTTGATATTCTAATAATTCTTCGCCATTAAAAGAATCGACGGTGGTAAGTCTCCAAAATATGTTTTGAAGTTAGAATAAGACATATATACTGTATATCTGAATATTTTGGGTAGCAGTATTTCCTTTAGGCATATATGATTGAATGCTAAGAGTGAGGTCAATGATTAATGATCAACGAATGTTCACGAAACGCATCTCAAACCATCAAGCCAAATAAAATAGTAATAAAATAAGTTTATATTATTACTATTTATTACAAAATAAAAGAGTTTAAGAATATTGATTCTACTGGTCTCAAGCTTTGTTATCCACTGAGTTTTTTTGAAAGTTTGCCGTAGCAAAGCACGACGTACATATTATAATAATATATGAAGTGAGAAAATTCGGCCAAAGAATGTGTTATGTTTACAATATTTTTCTGAGTTTGAAAATCTTGTCAAGGCCTTGAAACTTTTCGATATACATGTGTTGATTAATTACGAAAATGCTGCAGGTAAACTATTAGCTAGAAACAGCCATCGTAGTGATAATTGTCATTTACAAAATACCTTGTAAAGACTGTAATATACAGTCTTTACAAATATATTCAAATTACGATCTTAAAATTCACTCTTGTTCCTTATGCTAATAAAGTTAAATAGTTATATATTTTTAGGTATATCAAGTTCCAGCATAGTGAACTGCCACAATTATGACATCGTAACACGCTAGTACGCTGTTTTCGGCCGAAGAACTTGGTTTTTTCACAAGGACTGTGTATAAATATTTATCTTATGCAGCAGCTTCTCTTGGCACGTAAAATGCTCCGTGGTTATACTACTGAGACTAAGCCAATACAACGCAGCTGCATACATAAGTAGCTGAAAAATACACTAGACGTCAAAGATACTGCAACATCTTTAATGCACTATATATTTTTTTTAAATCCTAAAGAATATCAACATGAAATTAGCTATATGCTTTTGCAAACTTCATGGATATACTTAGGTGCTTCATAACACACTCGATTGCTTTTTGTAGTCAACTCCCCCAGAAAAGCGAGCAACTTTAAAAGATCTTATAAATATGCTAAAACCTCTTAGCATAATGTAAATAGTTAGTGTAGTTTTCAAACGTATCTGTAAGCTTAATTAACATTATATCATACAAGCACTATTACACTGCACACTGATACAGCCAAAAAGCTTAATGCAGGTATTAGTCGTAGATAAATTTGTTGCAATAGGGCACTGATTCTGACGCTTGATCATAAGGTCTGTAGGAGGCAATTACGCATGATTTTATCATATTAAACGATGTGATCGACTGTTATATTTTTCCATTCGCTGTTAAGGTAAAGTGCAAATTATCGTAAAGTTGCATAACAGTGAAGAAACTTTGTTCCTGCCCGAGCCATTTCAGGGGTTGAAATATCACTAACGTCTATTGAGAACTCGTTTCGTTACCAGGTAACATCTGGTACAAGTACACTCTCCATCCCGCAGGTAACTTCCTAGTTCCTGGGAAGTTACCTTGTTCCTTGAATTACCTAGTTCAATGGTAATTCACCTAGCATAAAGGTAACTCCTCCTAGTTCAATGGTAATATCTCCTAGCACAAAGTTAGCGTCTAATATCAATATGAACTTACAATACATGATACATTATATACTTCAATTAGGTACACATATATATTTTCATTTCACATAATATAAATATTATACACATATAAGCATTTCACATTGTAGATATATTATACATACACATCATACATTTTATTTTATAGATACATTATACATACAGGAACATTATACATGATAAATTAAAAATTACAATTACATGATAAATTATACATTACAGATTCATTATACTTTACAGATATTATTATACATTAGAGATTTATTATACATTACAAATTATTCACTATATATTTTATCTCGTGTATAAATTATATAATCACATAATTGATCTTGGTTACCTGTCAATTTTCACGTGTTTATAGACCCCGAAAATATATAAATATTTTTAAAATTGCAGTGAAAAGAAGCACAAGACCAATGAAACCTTCCAATACGTCCTACAATCAAGGTTTCTCGATCAACAACAACAGAGTTGATTAATATATTGTTGCTCCCAGCAATACAGTCTTTTTCTAAATATATTTGAGAAACAATTTATGCCTCGTTATGAGTTTTCCCCTGTCCTGTCCTCTATCTACGTTACTTTATAGATCTGTTATTCCTCTTTTATTCTTCAATTCTAGTCCTTTATCTCTCCCATCTCTTCCTTCCTACATATTTCTATCTTCTTCCCCCCTTCCGTTTATTTCTTTCTCCCATACCACCAATATCTTCCTACCATCCCACATATTTATACCTTTTTCACTTTCCTTTTGTTCCTCCCGTCCCACCTACCTCTTCTTTCCCACCCATCTCTCCCAACTCTTCCTCCTCCATCCCCTTAACGCACCCACATCTTGTGCTCATGCTGTACTGTACTGCCAGAACTCGAGCAGACACCCAAGGCAGCTTATAAATATGCTAAACTTTTTAGCTTAATTTAAAAAGTTCATGCAATTTTACATACGCTGAATGTTTCAGTGTAAGTGAAAGCTCCCAGGGGAAGGACCCAAGCATGGAAAATATCCAGTTAAAGCTTCCCGATGAAGCTTCGATGCTTATTAGCTAAGCAATTAACATGCATTTTAAGTTATTTACGATTTAGATGTAAGCATTTGGGAATAGTATACGATACCTTTTATAACACATTTGATTACATTAGAGGAAGATATATATATATATATATATATATATATATATATATATATATATATATATATATATATATATATATATGGGCCAGCACGCATCCCTCTCCTTAGTCATTTGAATTCTGAGCGTGGTTCAGAAAACTCACGTCACGATTTGAACCATTATGGTTAAATTAATGGTTCACAATGTACGCCGGCGTCCACAGTGTTCCACAGTATATGTTATGTAGCATAATATGTGCCACGTAATATGCCATGTACTACTACAGTGTACGACGAACACAGTACACCAGCTGCCAATAATGTACTTCCTCTCCATGATTACCAGATTTTGCATCAGTTTCTACGTAATTATTGATAAACTTCTTCTCTGAAGCTGTAACTGTAATGGCATTAACACGATAGGTTATTTATGTAAAACAAATTAAAAAGTAATCGTTCGTTCAGAGTTATAATCTCTGCTCAGCTCTCCAACATGAAGTCAAACCGCAGTAGGAAGGCACGAAGATCTAGCAGAATAGTATTCTTAGTCTGTCTCCTATCCTTTGGCCCGACATGGGGGCCCCAAATCACGCTCGACTGCCCTCCTTCGAATCGTTAGTCTACTCAATCCCTCACCAGGAATATGTGGGCTAGTTGTGCTGAGAATATTAGAAGAGCCAGTATGTTTGCTATTATACTTCTAAATTCTGTTTTCTGTAATTCATCGTATTGTACATATCGAATCGTGTTTTCTATAATTCACCGTGCTCTACATATCCTATCTTGTTTACCCTAATTTACCGTACTGAATATAATGCAACATATTATCAACGTATTAAATATGAAGAGTTGAATTTAATATATCGAAATTACCACAATGTACTTTTTATAACACTGTACTTTATTATGTACTAATGGTTGTTTAAACTGACAGTAACTACGTCACTATAACTTCAAAATATAGCAACAAATTAGTTGACAGTAGCCTCAAATAATCATCAAGTTAATGGACAGTAGCTGTATCAAGTAAGTTGCCATTAGCTAAAAGCTACTTTCCTCTAATTTGATGGTAAATCAGAGGAATGTATTTAGTCCGGAAAGCATAGCACTAAGATGAACGCTTTAGACAAACTAAAATTTAGATATAATTTACAAAAATCTATGTATGAACTTGATTTAGTGAAAGTGGAACACTGCCATAGCGCAAGGCGTCATCTGGGAGGCTTAAAAATAACAGCCGTCATTGTGTGCACAAAATTTTTCCAGGTTACTCAAGTCAACATTCCTATGGTCATAAGAACATGCAAGATTGTTTATATATAAACCCAATATTTGTATATGATTTTGAAATGAAGCATTAACCATATGTGAGAGTTGGTAGAAAGAGAGAGGTGCTTGTCTAAGCGTGTCTGTGTGTGTGTGTGTGTATGTTTTGTTTACTATCTGTGCCTGCAGAATCGAGCTATTAGCTCTAGGACCCCGTCTTTCTAACCAATCTATTTTTCCTTTATTATATCTGCTACATATATTTCTCTCTAACACACCCACACACACACCCAGAAAGCAGCTCGTAGCAGCCGTCTAACTCCCAGGTACCTATTTACTGGTAGGTGAACAGATGCACCAGGGTGAAAGAAACTTTGCCAATTTATTTTCGCCTTCGTCAGGAATCGAACTTGGGTCATGAGGACTACGACCCCAGAGCGCTATCCGCTCAGCCGCGAGGTCCCGATGAGACGGTGGACACACACTCCAGTGTGTGTGTGCGAGCGGGCGCGCAAGGGTGTTTACGTACTGTTAAGTCGAAAGTTTCATACGAATGTGCATTAATTTCCTCCCTCGCTAATAGACGCTTATTCTTAAATTACCTCCGCACTAACGACCATTTCGTTGGGCTAATTGCCCCGGCTGAGAGGCTAGGTGTAACACACTTGTTCCAGTAATAGTGTTACTGCTCATTCAGTGGAGTAAGGCCGAGGCTTCGACAACATGTCGCTCACCAGCCCAGCTCGTTTTCATAAACATAGGCCAATTTCTCGTTAATCCAGCCGCTACGTTTTAAATTAAACCACTCAACACTCACTACTCACACCTGATGACTTGACATTTTTTCGAGCATTGTTTCTCATTCGTCCCAAATTATAAAACCACCTTTATAAATGTTTCGTCCACGTATCGCAGATGTCAATCAATGTCAACAGAATCTAAAAGTCTAACGATACCTAATCTTGCAATAACTGTTCAACAAATTGCAATATAGTAATAATTTACATTTGAGAAAATATCGGTTTCGAATACAAATAAAGTTAAGAAAGCTGGGGACATCTTTGGGATTGTCCCCCAGCCTGGGCCCAATCCCAGGCTTCACATAGGCTGGGAATGTGATGATCTTACATCATTGAACTATCATTAATGGGAAAATTAAAAAATAAGGGGGAAAGCGCCAAACCCTTACAACTATATAGCACTTGTAAGGGGTTAGAATAAGGATTTCGGAATAGACGGGGAAGGGGGGGGGGAGGAATGATGCCCAACCACTTGCACGGTCAGGGATTCAACGCTGACCTGTATGGAGCGAGACCGTCGCTCTACCGTCCATCCCAAGTGGTTGGATAACCACAAGGGTGTATAGTTCAAACGTTCGTCGCCGCCTACTCTTCAATTATGCACACCTTAAATGAAACTTCTGACATTGTTTTGACACACTTGCTACTATTGAGAAACTTACTATAATGCCGTAATACTTAAGTGAAGATGAAGGAAAGACTCAGTACATGTGTAATGGGTCTTTCCTTCATTTTCAGTGTATTAAAATAAACTGAAGGTTTGGTTTTAATACACTTACACTTAAGAGTGTAAATTTTCAGATGAAACCTACATCTTTTATCAAAGTGCTGTAAATAATGTTCAGTTTAGTTATAAAAACTAAAATATTAACTAAAATAATGCGTAGTAACATTATTAAATATCAACACATACTGTGGAACTTTCAGACCTCCAGTTGACTTACAAACTTTCGGTTATGTTTTATGTACCTGCCACACACACACCGAAAGCAGCGTTTCTCACTCAATAAAACATAGACTTTCTCAGTAGCACAGTGTCTCGTTCAGAGCAGATCTGCTCTCTCAATGCAACAGTGTACTCGCTCAAGGGTATATCTGCTCCCTGAATGCAATATTGTCTTGCTCAAGGGCACATCTGCTGTCTCAATGCAGCAGTGAACTTGCTCAAGGACACATATGCTCCCTCAATACCACAGTTTAGTTTGTCATGTTTAATTTTGTCACAGTATGTATGTATGTATGTATATATATATATATATATATATATATATATATATATATATATATATATATATATATATATATATATATATATATATATATATATATATATATATATTAGTATATTTTGGTAGCAGTCTTTCCTGCAGACATATATTATTAAATATGACCGAAAAAGTAAGATTAATAATTCTAACACGAATTTTCTCGATCTTTCTTATGTTTCTTTTCACTGTTGATGGTAATTGAAAAATCAATTCTCCAAAATTCATTTTTATTTCTAGTCTGACGCGACTCTTGAACGCGTTTCGTAATAACTTATTACATTTTCAAAGAATTTTAGTTTACACACACACAACTATTACCTGCAAACACTAAACAGAGTTCTTACTTATGCTATGATTTAAACAGCTTTCATTTTTCATTTTATACCCGCATTTTGGGTGAGGTGATATGTTACAAGAGTTTTGGATGAGGTGAACAAAACTTTCAACACAGGATAGAAACGAAACAATGGGTATTGAAGGTAAGAATGGAAGTAATTGCAGAGGGCCTATTGGCCCATATTTCTTGATGCTTCTATATTGGAGCGGAGTCCTGAAGTGGGTAGAATATAGTTGTGCATTAATTGGCTGTTGATTGCTGGTGTTGACTTCTTGATGTGTAGTGCCTCGCAGATGCCAGCCGCCTGCTATCGCTGTATCTATCGATGATTTCTGTGTTGTTTGCTAAGATTTCTCTGGTGATGGTTTGGTTGTGGGAAGAGATTATATGTTTCTTAATGGAGCCCTGTTGTTTATGCATCGTTAATCGCCTGGAAAGAGATGTTGTTGTCTTGCCTATATACTGAGTTTTTTGAGGCTTACAGTCCCCAAGAGGGCATTTGAAGGCATAGATGACGTTGGTCTCTTTTAAATCGTTCTGCTTTGTGTCTGGAGAGTTTCTCATCAGTAGGCTGGCTGTTTTTTTGGTTTTATAGTAAATCGTCAGTTGTATCTTCTGATTTTCGTCTGTAGGGATAACGTTTCTATTAACAATATCTTACAGGACCCTGTCCTCTCTTTCCTCCAGCCAATTAAGGTAAAACTCTACCAATAGGTAAAGTATCTAGAATAGGTAGTTCTTGAGTATCAGTATCAAAGGACTACTTAATTTTGTCATGGAATATTCCGGAAGACTGAATATTTTCCCCATCATTCTAATACATAATATTCGAGATTACTTCGTCTCTAGTCTTCTGGAAATTCCCCATTTGCAGCAATTTTTTTGAATTTTTTTTAAAGGGCCCAAAACCCTTAACACTTTCGCGCTTTAGATTAGAGATAACTCGTCGCCGTTTTTTCTTACGATTCCGCATAACAGCCTACTTTTCTCGTCCATCGAAAAAATATTTCTATAAATTCCATTTTTTAACCGAAATGGATGGGGATACTCTCAGATTTTTCTCCATGAAATTCCCGTTCTCCCTCACCGAACACATGGCATCTCGGCCTACCCGGTCACGTGGTATACCACATGTTCCCGACATAGATGCCAGCGCAGCTCCTCCTGCTGACGCGGCAGTTTCAACACCCGGGCCATCTGGTGCGAGGCGTCCTCTGTTCACCTCAACACCTCAAGCCCACTCATCAACCACAAATTCTGAAATGGACATTGAGGACATAGAACCACTTGATGTTTCTGATTTCATAGAAGATTCTACTACAAGTTTGGTGGTTCCTGTAGAAGACAATATTCCTCCAGTGCATCCAAGAAATACAAGAATTATAGATTCAGAACAACGTCTCAACTACAAGTTGACGCATGAACTCGTGCACTTGGCTAAAAAAAGAAGATACCGTGTTTGTTTCAAGTCTGGCAAAAGGAGGGACGTGATATATGGATGTAAAACTTGTGATGTGGCACTGTGCACTGCGCCTTGCTACACAAGGTACCACCGAAGAAAGATATTTTGGGTGGAGAAAAAATAACCACCGGCAACAGCTTCACTCCACCTAAGAAACATCAGATGAGCAACTTCAGGATCAGAAGCCTGAAGATGGTGGAGTGAAGAAAAAATGCTCAACTGTTGATCTTCAATCAACATAGACAGGGTAAGTACACCTATTTGGAATTTTTTATCATCTATAAGAAGTTATATTATATACGTTTTGTAGAGAATTTATTTGCGAATTTTTTGGTACCAGAATGAATATTATATCACAAACTTCTATGAGTAAAAAAAAAAAAAAACACAGTATGTTTGGGGGTGTGGCGGGTGTGGCTCTGGGTGTGGCGGCCGTGTGACAGTGGGTTCCCTTTAGCCGTTGATATATCCAACACGTGGGAAATATTTGTATGTGTTATGTATATGTCTGTGTAGGGAATTTTACTGCGATCACTGTCATACAAATTATAAAATGTTTCAACAAGTATAAACATGACAACCATCAAACGAACGAAAACAATGCCTTCGTTTCTGCCGCGAACACATACTGAGCGACGTGGTTCTATATTTGGCGCTTCTCTTACACATGCTTTGTACAAATGTTATACATTTCATCTTATAGAACATTTTATTGCGAACACATTGGTATAAAAAAGAAATACGTACATAGAAAAGTAGGGTCAGGAAACGTATAAATGTATAAACTTTCCAAGCATGATTTCCCCCGTGTTTTCGCCAGTGCGCTCGCAGCTAACTACTCTCCACTTCACACACTCTTGCGGGTGGGCAATTACCTATATTAAACATTCATATGCATATGTCCGTGTAGAGAATTTTATTGCGATTCCAATGATACCAAAATTAACGATGTAGGACAACTGTAGGCTTCGCAACCATTAAGAGAGTGGAAACATTTTGTTGCTGTTTGGCGCTCTCGGCGAGTGATCTGCATAGTTTTTTATTTGGTGTTGATACTCCTTATGCTTGGGCGGCATTTTATAGGTATGCTCTTATAGACAATTTCATTGCGAACACAGTGATACCAAATTTAAATACGTGCGCCTTCAATTATTGTCAGGACAGTCAAAAGAGTGTACACTTTTTCGGTCTTACCGCGTAGGCGCGCGAAGTGCCGAAAGCATCTGGGGTATTGATTTTTTTTGAGCGCCGAGAGCGCGAAAGTGTTAATTAGATTATGTGAAACGTTGATGTAGTCACACACCTGTTCTACTAATATTCTTCCATTATATCGTATAATGATCAATGTCATCCGTCTCAACACACACAAATAAGTACCCAGATGAGCCACAGAGACGTTAGAAAGAATTTTGTCAGTGTCAGGGTAGTTAACAAATGGAATGCGTTAAGTAGTGTTGTGATGGAGGCAGACTCCATACACAGTTTCAAATATAGATATGATAGAGCCCAATAGGCTCAGGAATCTGTACACCAGTTGATTGACAGTTGAGAGGCGGGACCAAAGAGTCAGAGCTCAACCCCCGCAAACACAACTAGGTGAGTACACACACACACACACACACACGTACAGTCATTTATGTGAGAAGACAAATATTCGCTACGTATTCTTTATTTTGACAGATACAAGACTGCGTATGTGTGTTATCTCAATGCAAGAGGTATTTTATGTTTCTGTAAGGGATTTGTCTCCAATACATTTTTTATTCTCAACAACAAATATCAAAATTCCTCCTCTTTTATTTAAATAATGCTACATATAGACTCATATTTCTTGGATTTTTAAGTAGAAACAGTATGTTCGTCTAGTCTTAATTATTTATTTGATGTAGAATTTTATAAAAATTGGAAAATATAGTTTAAAATCTTCCATAACTGAATCACAGTATAAGAAATATTAAAGAGTACTCTGATGTTTCATACCACACTATAACAAACTGTACAAAACCACACCAAATGAAATAGCTGATTTCATAGAACGCACCACAAACGCAAAAGAGCACACCACAACCACAATGGATCACACCACGAGCTCAACAGAGCACATCACAAACGGAAAAGAGCACACAACCGCAATAGATCACACCACAACCGCAGTAGATCACACCACAACTGTAAAAGAGCACACAACATCAGAACACTCATATAGAAAGATACAGCGCCAGTCAAAATTGAGCCACATGAAACCAACCAGGAGCACACACCAAGCCAAATCACAAAACACCATTCCATATATTACATTTAACGCAACACAATATCAAACGAAGCATACAAACAACACGTTTCTAAACGCACAACACAATTCCATAGCCACACCTAAAATAAAAACCCCTACCACACTACAATGCAGAATTCTAAATTCCAGAAATTCGAAACCCACAACAGCACTAGACAGTAACACGCTGCACTTCAGCGAACATACCATTCACAACACCGCAGCAGCACAGACACCACAAACACAAGCAACATCACAAACACACATTTGCACACACGAAACAAGGACTGTCCGGATATGCCTTTGACACTCTGGAGCCAAAATCAACAATGCATATATCGTTGGTATTCGTAAAACAACAGTGACAAGCATAAGTTATTTTTTATACGAACAAATTTTAATTTTGACCTGAGATATATCATTGTATTTTATTTCTCCGTTTTTTCTAAGGCAGCAGAGGTTAAAACACATTTGCTCTTCAATTTCATTCCATCAAGTTAAGGCTATTGGTGAATAATATTTATAAATTTTGCTCAGAAAGCCAGAACAAAAATATATAATATCAATATTTCTACGCAATTCTATTTTTGTTTAATTACAAAATGTCGTTAAACATAAATAATAATTATAAACATAAGTTATGTGAAACAAATCAACAAAACTTGATTTAGTGGATATTTGCATAGTGGATATATTCATGAGATACGAGATGTTTTATGGATCATACAAATACACTAAAACTGAATGAAAAATTTCACTAGCGAGTTGCCAGAATTTAGTGTTTTTTGGGGTACAACTAAAAGTCGTCCAAACGAAAGTTCTCAAGAATAATCAACGATTCCAATCGTGCACAATCCATTAATTACGCTTAGATGTTTGCTTGTCTCTCTTTATCTCTCTCCCTCTCCCTTTCTTTCGTCCTCCCTCCTCCATCTTCTCTGAAACGAGTTCATCACGAATAGTGCTGATGTTCCAAATGAACTTCAAGGTAAGAGCTCTTTTTTTTAAGTCGCCTTATCTGAAGCTCGACCCTCTAAATTGATGTATTCAATATTTTTCATTGGTGATATACTTTAATAATAAATCATAATAATATTAAGAACAGGAAGATGCGGAAGCTGTGTACCAAAGCTTTTATATCTACAGTTTCATGAAAATGTTTTATGATACGTATCAATAGGTTAAGAGAACATGCTGTTGTTATTCTTCAAGGTATCTAGCAAGGTCTTGATGTTGTTGTAATCCTCTTCAAGATGCACCGAGTGAGCCAGGGGAAGAGACAGGTACTTGTTCTCAGTATGAAGCAGCATGGCCTAGAGGCTTCTGAATGTGCAGTCAATGAAGAGGCGCCACTCGTTAGGGTTACAGGCGATTCCGATTGCCTCAACCAGACAGCTCACATTGTGGCAGAAACAGGGCCGATCATCGTCACAAAAAAAAAAAAAACGTTTGCAGGAAATAATATCCATTTTCTATACTTTGGAGTCATAAGCAATTTAGAAATAACACTACCCAAAAAAAAAATTCCTGGTGAAATCATTGTTTTGTGTGTGTGTGTGTGTGAGTGTAATCGCTTTCTCACTCTCAGCAAAAACAAACAAACATACACACACACAGCTAACGTAGTCCCGATATACAAGAAAGGGGATAGACAGGAGGCACTGAACTACAGGCCAGTGTCCCTAACCTGCATACCATTCAAGCTGATGTAGAAGATTGTGCGAAAAAACTAGTGGAGCATCTGGAGCGAAGGAACTTTGTAACACAGCATCAACATGGGTTCAGGGATGGCAGGTCCTGCCTCACAGGGTTACTTGAATTCTACGACCAGGCAACAAAAATAAGGCAAGAAAGAGAAGGGTGGGCAGACTGCATATTTTTGGGTTGTCAGAAAGCCTTTGATACAGTGCCACACAAGAGGCTAGTGCGAAAGTTGGAGATGCAGGCTGGAGTGAAAGGAAAGATACTCCGGTGGATAGAGGAGTACCTAAGCAACAGGAGACAACGAGTCTGTGTGAGGGATGAGGTTTCAGATTGGCGAGACGTTACAAGTGGAGTCCCACAGGGGTCAGTCCTTGGACCTATACTGTTTCTGGTATATGTAAATGATCTCCCAGAGGGTATAGATTCGTTCCTCTCAATGTTTGCCGACGATGCAAAAATTATGAAGAGGATTGAAACAGAGGATGATAGTAGGAGGCTACAAGATGACCTAGATAGACTGAGTGAATGGTCCAACAAATGGCTGTTGAAGTTCAACCCGAGTAAATGCAAAGTAATGAAACTAGGCAGTGGAAACAGGAGGCCAGACACAGGATACAGAATAGGAGATGAAGTACTTAATGAAACAGACAGAGAGAAAGATCTAGGAGTTGATATCACACCAAACCTGTCTCCTGAAGCCCACATAAAGAGAATAACGTCAGCGGCATATGCGAGGCTGGCTAACATCAGAACGGCGTTCAGGAACCTGTGTAAGGAATCATTCAGAATCTTGTACACCACATATGTAAGACCAATCCTGGAGTATGCGGCCCCAGCATGGAGCCCGTACCTTGTCAAGTACAAGACGAAGCTGGAAAAAGTCCAAAGGTATGCTACTAGACTAGTCCCAGAACTAAGAGGCATGAGTTATGAGGAAAGGTTGCGGGAAATGCACCTTACGACACTGGAAGACAGAAGACTAAGGGGGGACATGATCACAACCTACAAAATCCTCAGGGGAATCGACCGGGTAAACAAGAGTGAACTATTCAACACTGGAGGGATGCGAACAAGGGGACACAGGTGGAAGCTGAGTACCCAAATGAGCCACAGAGACATTAGAAAGAACTTTTTCAGTGTCAGAGTAGTTAGTAAATGGAATGCACTAGGAAGTGATGTGGTGGAGGCTGACTCCATACACAGTTTCAAATGTAGATATGACAGAGCCCAGTAGGCTCAGGAATCTGTACATCAGTTGATTGACGGTTGAGAGGCGGGACCAAAGAGCCAGAGTTCAACCCCAGCAAACACAACTAGGTGAGTAACTAGGTGAGTACACACACACACAGACACACACACAGATATTAGAAAGAACTTTTTTAGTGTCAGAGTGGTTGACAAATGGAATGCATTAGGAAGTGATGTGGTGGAGGCTGACTCCAGTGTAGATATGATAGAGCCCAGTAGGCTCAGGAACCTGTACACCTGTTGATTGACGGTTGAGAGGCTCAACCCCCGCAAGCACAACTAGGTGAGTACACACACACACACACACACACACACACACACACACACACACACACACACACACACACACACACACACACACACACACACACGCACACACACACTCACACATCCCTATGGTCAAGACATGCAACACATATCCTGATTTTAAACATAAGACAGGTACGCGGCAGCATCCCTATGTTGTATCACGTAAGGCCATATCAGGATTGTCTTTGTGCCAGAGGCAATACAGAGGCAGCGGAGCACCGAAAGCCTATTACTCCCATCACCCCCCCCCCTCCCCCCTTGGAGGACAACGCAGACCAAAAGGTCTGAATAACAGTGTTGTGAAGGTTCCTGCCCGGCATTTGAGCAGCGAGAAAACAAGGGCAGGAGACATCTCCTATATAGATCCAACAAGATAAAATAATAATTTATGTATACAATTAGCTAACGGAGAGAATCTGATCAGTCACTCAACAACCAAGTCTAAAAAGAAAGGAAGTGGCGAAATTCACTCAGTCCTGGACCATTATCAAGTCGTGTCGTGTTAACAACACTGAAACACTAAGGAAGGTTCTCATTATGAGTAAGGAACTGTGATCACAACGAAATCAGATTTCATACAACCTGAAAAAGTTGTTTACGAAAAACGTCAGAGTGGCAGGTATCCACAAGCTAATTAAAAGGCACCTTGGGTTCACTTGGTGATGATAGGTTGGGCGGATCTTACCATGGGAGAATTATCTCCAGCAGCGGGTGACTTGACACAGGATTATAATTTAGATGCAAATTATAGCGCTTTTAAGAGCTTTTTATCTGAAGACTTGGAACGTAGTATTTAATTTTATTAAGCAGATAGATCACTAGCATCAAATTAATGGGCAATTAGTTTAACGTCTATTAAAGGAAAATTTATTGAAACGATAATCGAAAAAGCCATTCATCTAAATATTGAAAACAGATTAATATAGGTTTACATTTTTTCTTAACTATCGCTAGTGTTTTACAAATGTTCTTTCATTCGTTTCCAGCATATTTGAAGCAACTGATGCTGAAATGAATTGTAACATTGTATACCATGACTGGCCAAGCCTTGCATACTGTGCGTCGTGAAAGATTTGAGGCACAGAAAGAAAAAATAGGTAACGGAATATGGTATTGAGGGAAGAGAGGTGGTTACCTGAAGGTGGAATTACATCGCCATTTCAAAGTAAACAGATGATTCACAAATGGATTTAATTCCGGGTAAGAACTCTTATATTTGAAGAGATATTTTTTGAAATTCAGTTTTTCTATGGGGGTGAAAAGAAAGGTTGTTTGTGTTACAAATGACCGATTGACATTACTCGGTCATTATTTCAAATCGTTAGACATCAATAACGGAGTTTTGGCTAATATAAATAGAGCTGCCTCACAATAAGGTCGATTGGTCTCTTGCAGTTTCAATTATTCATCTTTATCTTAACCCATGTTCTTAATTTTGGTGTGTTACATCAATGTTGCTATGATGACCAAAGCATTCATCAGAAAATGGAGACACGATGACGCTTCGGTCGGTCCTCGACCATTATCAATTCGTATAATAGAACAAGAGGAAAGCACAGACAAATAAGGCGCCTGGTTATGCAGTCGAATTCGTTCTCGACTAGCAATCGAGAATTCCGGGCGGGACAGAAAAGGTTGGGCCTGGAACCCAAGCCCAACTTCCAGGAACTTCCAGGACTTTCAGGACTTCCAGGAACTTCCAGAACTTCCAGGAATCCAACCTGGAAAAGGTTGAGTTCCTATCGCCTAATGCTCCTGTCGACCTAGCAGTAAATCGGTACCCATGAGTTAGTCAGCTTGTTGTGGGGTTGCATCCTAGAGACGGTCAGTAATTCAACCCTAGGGGTACCTCAATATATGTCAACACGAACTGCACGTATAAACTGGCTGCCTGTCACCCCGATGGTGTTGTTGTAGATTTAGCTACTCAGAACAAAATGTCCATGTAGCACGGGCTATAGTGAGCCCTGTCCCCCGACCCAATGAATTATTAAATAAGGTAAGAGAGAGAGTGAGATGAAAGCTGAGCAGCATGTAAGGGAAAGAAGGTAAGAATAAGATGAAAGGTAAGAACACGATGAAAGTTAAGAATAAGAAAAAGGGGGTAAGAATAAGAAATAAGAACAAAACTTAAGTCAGATCACGTTTAAGGTGAGAAAGTCACGTTATTGTGACTCATCGCCTGCAATGTTACTGTGGTAATCATAGCTGCCTTTTCACACTATCGTAAATTTTTTAACATGTTTAGAGTCAAACATCAAATTCTTTACATATATATTTAAAAAAAAAATATTCTTTCTTCTGGTATAAATACTGTAATTGTCAACTATATTCTTGATGACAGGAATTGCTACGTTTAGACCGGTCAATACGTTCGTGTTTGTGGTATTAAAGCAACTGTTTAATGAGACTTGCATTCCATGTCCAATTGTAAATACACGCTTCGAACTGCACTGAACCTCATCTAGTATTTGTTCTGTGTTTATACGTCCCGTATTTGTTTAGGGTAAATTCCTGGTATCTCCCTTTGTCAGTGTGGCATTTGCCTAGTACACACCCATGCATAATGCTAATACTGGTCATTGCGAACGCTACCTTGTTTTGAGCTAAGTCCTAAGTCAGCAAAATGACCCTCCACTCTTCCTAGTACCCAGCCAAGACCCCCATTGCCCTATTTGACAGGTTCCCAGTAGCCAGCTGTATAACAGGTCACAGGTTGGACATTCCTAAGGTCGTATTTCCCAGCAGATTTTCCTTGTCTGCAGTGAAACGTGACCCGAAGCGCAATCGTTTGCTGTAATGATATATAATCACCCGCCATTATTCTAGACGATATCAGGCATAAACCATCATTGAATTAAGCGAGACAGGAATCAAACTTTCGTATAATGTGATTCATTATTTCTCTCTCAACCATAGGTTCTGGTCATTGGAACTTTAATCGACTTTGCCGAATAGATTTACCTAGCTACTTACTCTAGCTCTGTAAAGGGTTACAAGTCACACACGCATGCGCGCACGCGCGCGCACACACACACACACACACACACACACACACACAATGGATATAGGAAAGTGAGCTTCAAGGTAATGTACTCAAACACCGATGGGATTACCAACAAAGCAAGTGAACTGGCAGAAAGGGCACTGGAAGAAAACCCAGATGTAAAAGGACTCACGGAAACAAAATTGTCAGGAGTCATAACAAATGCTGTGTTTCCAAAGGACTTTTATTTAGTAAGGAAAGAGAGGGAGGGGAGAGGAGGAGGAGGAGTGGCTCTGCTGATAAGGAAGGACTGGAGCTTTGAAGAGATGGAAATTCCGGGCTGCGACGAATTCAAATATTACATAACAGGAACTATGACAATGGGTGGACATTTACAGCCCTCCATTAAATGACAGAAGACCCAGACAAGAGTTCTACAGAAACAACATGGCTACCATTAACATAATAGAGAGAGCAGCTTCAGTTGTCTGCAGGAATGGATCCAGACGCTTAATCATGGGCGATTTCAACCATGGAAAGACAGACTGGGAGAATGGGGACCCACATGGAGGTGAAGATACATGGAGAACCTGAACTTTTGGAAGTGAGAACAAGGAACGTTTTGAGCCAACATGTCAAGGGACCCACAAGAATGAGAGGAAATGATGAACCAGCTAGACTCGACCTGATATTCACCTTAAATGACTCAGAAATAAGGGAAGTCGAATACTGGTAGAATCTGGTAGAAGTAGGGATAACTTATCCAAGGATGGGATTGGAAGGAAAAAGATTAAATTACCGAAGAGGAAAATATGACGAGATGAGGAACTTCCTAATGGGAATACCATGGGAAACAGAACTCAGAGAAAAGACTGTACAGGATATGATAGATTATGTCACTCAGAAGTATCAGGAGGCTGCAGACAGGTTTATCCCAGTCTAAAAAGTGAAAAATGAAAAGCAACAGAAGAATCCGTGGTTCAATCAGGAATGTGCGGCAGCGAAGCAATTGAGTAAAAGAACATGGTGAAACTACAGGAACAAGAAAACCCCAGAGAGCAGCGAGAGATACCAGAAGGCCAGAAATGAGTACCTCAGAGTGAGGAGAGAAGCAGAGAGACAGTATGAAAATGACATCGCGAGTAAAGCTAATACCCAACCAAAGATGCTCCACAGCCACATCAGGAGGAAAACAGCAGTGAAGGAACAAGTGATGAAACTGAGAAAAGGGGAGAACAGATACACAGAGAACGACAAAGAGGTGTGTGAAGAACTCAACAAGAGATTCCAGGAAGTCTTCACAATAGAACAAGGAGAAGTCCCTGCACTTAATGAGGAGGCAAACCGAGCAACCTTGGAGGAATTTTACCTCACCAATGATGAGGTCAAAAGGAATCTGTTGGAGCTGAATGTGTCAAAGGCTGTTGGGCCTGACAGAATCTCACCGTGGATTCTAAAAGAAGGTGCAGAAGCACTAAGTGTGCCACTCTCTATGGTGTATAACAGGTCACTGGAAACGGGAGACCTTCCGGAAAGCTGGACGACAGCTAATGTAGTCCCAATTTACAAAAATGGTGACAGGCAAGAGGTACTGAACTACAGGCCAGTTTCTCTAACTTGTATACCATGCAAGGTGATGGAGAAGATCGTGAGGAAAAGGCTCGTAGAGCATCTGGAGGGAAACAGCTTTGTAACACACCACCAGCATGGGTTCAGAGATGGTAAATCGTGCCTCATAGGCCTAATAGAATTCTATGACCAAGCAACACAAATTAGGCAAGAAATAGAAGAGTTGGGCAGACTGCATTTTCTTGAACTGTCAGAAAGCCTTTGACACAGTACCTCACAAAAGGCTGTTACAAAAGTTGGAGCAACAGGCAGGAGTAAGAGGTAAGGTGCTCCAGTGGATAAGGGAGTATCTAAGCAATAGGAAACAGCGAGTAACGGTGAGGGGGGGGGGGGAATCAGAGTGGCGAGATGTCACCAGCGAGGTTCCACAGGGCTGTGAACTCGGACCCATCCTGTTTCTAGTATATGTAAACGACCTTCCAGAGGGTATAGACTCATTCCTCTCAAAGTTTGCTGATGATGCAAAAATTATGAGAAGAATCAAAACAAATGAAAATAGACAGAGACTACAGGATGACCTGGACAAACTGGTAGAATGGTCTAGAAAATAGCTACTAAAGTTCTACTCAGGAAAGTGTAAAGTAATGAAATTAGGCGAAGGTAACAGAAGGCTGAATACAATGTACCATATGGGAGGTGATATCCTGCAAGAGTCAAATAGAGAGAAAGATCTGGGAGTTGATATCACACCGAACCTGTCTCCAGAGGCCCACATCAAAAGGATATCATCAGGGGCATATGCTAGACTGGCCAATATAAGAACTGCCTATAAAAACTTGTGTAAGGAATCGTTCAGGACCCTGTATACCACTTATGTAAGACTAACCCTGGAGTATGCAGCTCTAACCTGGAGTCCATACCTAGTTAAACACAAGACGAAGTTAGAGAAGATTCAGAGGTATGCCACCAGACTGCTCCCGGAACTGAGAGGAATGAACTACGAGGAAAGGCTAAGGGAGCTGAACTTCACAACCCTGGAAAACATAAGAGTAAGGGAAGACATGATAACCACCTACAAAATTCTCAGGGGAATTGACAGGGTGGACAAAGACAAACTCTTTAGCACGGGTGGGACACTAACAAGGGGACACAGGTGGAAACTTAGTACCAAGATAAGCCACAGAGACGTTAGAAAGAATTTTTTCAGTGTCAGAGTAGTTAATAAATGGAATGCTCTAGGCAGTGATGTGGTGGAGGCTGACTCCACACACAGTTTCAAATGTAATGTAGATATGATAGAGCCCAGTAGGCTCAAGAACCTGTACACCAGTTGATTGACAGTTGAGAGGCGGGACCAAAGAGGCAAAGCTCAACCCCCGCAAGCACAAATAGGTGAGAACACACACACACACACACACAGAGCTGCATGTAACAGACTGGCAAACATCTTGTATTCTTCAGAAATCTGGAGAAAGGGACTTTTCGGACCCTATATACGGCGAAGGTGAGACCCAATTTTGAATATGCATCCTCAGTATGGAACCCTTACCTGAAGAAAGACAAAGATAAACAAGAAAAGGTCTATAGATATGCAACAAGACTCGTTCCTGAGGTAAAGGGCTTAAGCTATGATGAAAGACAGAGAACTGGATCTTACCACACTGGAGGACAGGAGAAATAGTGAGGATATAACAACATGTAAGATTCTAAGGGAATAGGTTAGACGAAGAAGTCGATGAAGCTAATTCGATTCAAAGCTTTATATGTAAATATGATAAAAGCGCGAGAAGTGAGTCAATGCATTAATCTAATAACGTTCGGAAGGCGGGGCTAACAGCCTAGCTCGACCCTGCAAGCACATCTATGTGAATTCATCTAGGTGAGCACATACACACACATACAATTTCTCGCGGCAGAGCGGGCTGTGCTCAGAAGTTTTGATCCATAGGGTCATGGTTCGATTCCCGGCCAGCGAAGAAACAAATGGGAAGAGTTTTTTTTCACATGATGGCTCTGTTCACATTGCATTTCATTGATACCTGGAAGTTAGACAGCTGCTACGGTCTGCATCCTATGTGCGTGCACTTATCTAGTTGTGCTTGTGGGGACTGAGCTTTGGCTCTTTGGTCCCGCCTCTCGATTGTCAATCAACTGTTCCACATATACTGTATGTGCAATATTTTTAGTAGATATAATACAGGAAACATTTGTTGAAAATAAACACAAAAGACAACTGATAGTAAGAAAGGCGGGGTTCAAGAGCTAATAGCTCCATACTTCAGACGCAAATAGTAAATAACAATAGCAAGTACATACACACACTATATATTCAAAATATTCAAGATAATTTATGAAATTGGAAGAGATTATTCAGGTTGAACAGGAGCGTAGTGAAACGACATGCATAAAGGTAGACGCTCAGGTGAGCTACAGGGATTTAAGCTAGGATGCTGGGGTAAGAGTTAGGGGAGAGGACGCTGGGTAAGAGCTAGGGGAGAGGACGCTGGAGGAGAGTTAGGGGAGAGGACGCTGGGGTAAGAGTTAGGGGAGAGGACGCTGGGGTAAGAGTTAGGGGAGAGGACGCTGGGTAAGAGTTAGGGGAGAGGACGCTGGGTAAAAGTTAGGGGAGAGGACGCTGGGTAAGAGTTAGGGGAGAGGACGCTGGGGTAAGAGTTAGGGGAGAGGACGCTGGGGTAAGAGTTGGGAGTAAAAGGACGCTGAAATTGTGTCGGAGGTGAGGGATCGATGGAGTGGAGGGAAGAGCATGTGGTGAGTGAGCAGGGTCCTGCCTGTACGTGTGTGGACGTCTGTGTCATGACAATTGTGTACATACGCTCGTGTTAATGTGATTGTGTGTGTTCGAGTGTGTATGTTCCTCTGCGTGTTTGTGTTAAGTGTGAGTGTTGAGTGTGTATATCGAGTGTACTCGCCTAGTTGAGTATGCGTATGTGTACGCATATTAACAGAATGATGCTTTCATCATTAAACATAAACCACGAAAAATCTATCACAATTCCATCCATGCTACCTGATATTACCTGCGATTGCACTTGCATCCACTTTCATACAAGGCAGGAGGGAGGCTCCAGTCATTGACCCTCCAGTTATTGACCGTCCTCTTAGAATCCCTCCTCTATCCTTCTCTTCTCCCCCCTGCCCTCCCTTCCTCTCCTCTCCCTCTCTCACTTGATAGACGAGAGCGCTCTGCTATTAATCCTATAATTAGATTAATGTGTTCTTGATTAATCCTTGTTGTTCCTTAATAGCTACAGAAATTCTGTGCATATGGACGTTGATGGTTATCGCAGATTCATTTAGATTTACAGGCTACCTTTTGTAGTTAATTGCTCGTTAGTGGTTAATCAAAGGGCAATGAGTGATTTGTTGGTAATAGTTAGTAGCTAAAAAATAGTCTAACCTTATACATGAAACGAGTGGGACGACGTTTCGGTCCGTCCTGGACTCTTTCAAGTGGTAGGAGAAGGAGTCAAAATAAAGCAAGAGGTAGTGGGACGTAAGTTGATAAGTAAAGCATGAAAACCAAGCAAAAGGCACCTCCCCACGAGAAAAAATACAATATATACACAGTATACAAAAAAAAGAGAAGAGAAACGCGAAAAGGAATGAAGGTGAAATGAAACCGACAAAGAAAATTCAGAAAGAGATAGGAACAAAGGGGTTAGAATGAAAGCACAGAGGGGCCAGATAGCTGTCAGATCACACTTAAGAAGATTAGAGCATTTCACTATGTACTGAGAGATGCTGGAGTCAACAGCAACAAAGCCAGGATTTAAGTTTATGTTGGGTGTCTTGTGTACGAGAGCCGACTAACGTGACGGTGTCTGTAGCGAGTAAAAGCAGGAAAGATTATTTTGGAGGCTATAGGATGATTCGAGTCCTTTACCACAACAGAAGAAAACGTTGTTTATTTCAGCATGTTTATCACTTATGTTGTGTATTTTATGTCAGTCTTAAAAAGTGCGGCGACTTTCTGGTTCACAATGCTTTTGTTTGCAATGTTTCTGGTTTTTATTAAATTTTTCTGTTTCTCTTGTCCTCTCCAATACTTTATATAACAGTGCGGCGAGTTTCACTATTGTGTTGGACTATATCATTATTCCTCCCCTTCACACATATTTCTTCTATCTGCTAACCTCTTTCTCATTACTTTACCTATGTATACATCGAAACATCTCTTTTCCTTTTACTTCGAATACACCTCTTCTCTCATTCAGATTTGCTATTTTCATCGTTTCGCTTCCTCTATTCCCCAACCTCAACACCCGTCCCTCCTATCCTATCTGCCATTCTCATCGTCTCTCTTCTGTCCACCAATCTCAAAACTCGTCTCTTTCTCACTATCCACCACCATCACTACTTGTCTCTCTCTCCCACTTTCTGAACCAGCAAGTCTTTTCTCTCTGCCACGCTCCCTCGAAATTAATGTATATTGACCAATTTAAAATGCAATCTCCACCTAGGGCCAAGCAATTCAAGGTGATTAGTTGTGAAACCAAAGCTTCACATGGATCAATTTGAACCTTGAACACAAAGTCTTTCACCCAACTAGTCGCCTTAATTTAAACTAATAAAATTTAACCTTTCTCGTGTCATCGAATATAATAGCATTCCGATCATATATTATTGAGTAATATTTCACTGGTCAAGGAAGCGTGAAAATGAAATGACGAAGTCTATAATAAACAAAACCCCTGTTATTAAATCGTGAATGTTTTTAAAAGTTGAAAATTTAAGTTAAAAATTTTATTTTAAATTTTAAGTTAATTTTTTTTTTATTTAAATTAAAGTTAAAGTTGAAGATGAGGAAAATACTATTTTCCTCATCTTCTCGTACTTTTAAAATGTATATTATTAAAACTGGGAACGCCACTAAAATTTATCTTTATAAATACTACTGCCTCGTATGACTTAAAACAAAATATGTGTCTAAATCCACATATATATTAAATTTATATATACTTTATGTTCATATATCGCAAGGTGATACGGTAATTGAGGATATGAAACGAAAATGTATCATTAGCGTAAGTTTAAATATGCAATTCGAGGATCTTATAATTTAAATTGATGATTAGCCCAAGATACAGAATGTCTTACTCATCCCAGGAACCTTTAACTCAAATGATCATCAACCACCACCACACTTTACCACCAGCAATCATCACCCGCCTCCACCACCACAGTCTTACTCATCCTCCCTCACCACCACAACCATCAAAACTCACATCCCACACCCTCTCCACCAGACTCACCCACCCACCCAGGCTACCACCAATGGCCACGTCTACCACCCACCCACCTCGCTACCTCCACCCATGCGTCTTTTCCCAGTATAAATACGAGCCCATTTCACCACCTACCCACCCTTAGCTAACACCCATGTATCTCCTCCAGGGACATGAACGAGCACTTCCTCTTTGTCTTTATATCCCTGCTTTATCATTTCTGTCTCTCCATGTTTAGATGCTTTTCCTTCCCTCCCCTACCTTTCTCTTCCTTCCCCTACTCTTCCCTTCCCTTCCCTCCCCTGCCGTACCCTCCCCGTCGACTCCCCTACCCTTCCGTTCACTTCACTCAACATTACCATAAATTTGTCTCTCGTGTACCTCAATCATTGTACACACTCAGGCGTCTGTCCCCTCACTCCACCCGACGCTAATAAATGTCCCAAGTTTATATTAATATGCTGCTCCTGTAGCATAAATTTAACCTTGCAGCCATTACTCACAGGAGATGTTCTTCCTTAAATAAACTTTCCTTCTGCCCTCCACCTCCTGCTCGTCGTCGTGGTCCTCGCTATCTTCGTCGTCGTGGTCATCGTTCTCTTCGTCGTCGTGGTCCTCGTTCTCTTCGTCGTTGTGGAACCCGTCGCCTCGTCCTCCGCTTTGGCCGGTTCGTCTTTGCTCTGTTTTGATCCCTTTGCCGTCGTCGTTTTTATATTTGTCCTCCCAGTCCTCGTCGTCGTTCTTAACTTTGTCCTCCCGGTCATCGTCGTAATGAGGATGCTATAGCCACTCCTGCACTAGAATCATTCATTATATTCCTCTTGGTCATCTGATCCTCCAAGCTCCACTTGTGGCATCTCGCTCTTTTCTCGGCCCGAACCAAAGGAGTAACTAGTTCAAACCAACCCATCTCCATTCACAAGGCTATCACAATAATGTCATGTATCTATCATAAAATCATTGGAGCAGAACGGGATTGGAACCAGTGTTCTGAGTAACCTCAGACACGCGTCTTAACCCACTGACCACGAAATGCTAAGGGATATTTAACTTGAGATTCGAACAGGCGTCTAGGAGTCTGTAGGACTCGTAGAACATCGAGATGGTGCCAAACAAAGTTCTTTAAACAAAAAAAGTGAACACGAAACCAAGCTAATAGGGATTTTTTTTCTGTATTTATTTAATAAAATACAATATATCATATATACATACATTTTACAAGGCGGATTTGAACTAAACGTGACGGAGTGATTGGTATCAAACTACTTATCTGTGCAAATAATATTTTGTTGTGTAAAATTCATTTGCTTCTGGGTGTCTGTTGACCATGCACAGTGGGAAATACAGTGGAGCTGAAGACGTGCATTTCGAAAGAAAACGAAAATTTCAGCTGAATAAAAACCGAAAAGAAAGAAAGGGGATAAAAGTCATAGGGGTATAGAGGGCGAGAGGAATAGAGAAAGAGCAAGCCAGAGCGGGTAGAGACAGCGATAGAGAACGAGTAGTGCGAGAGCGAGAGGTAGGTAGGTAGAAACTCCCGCTCCTAACTTTAATTAATTGAACTCCGGAGTAATTTAGGAGACGACTTATTTTCTCTCACCAGCAACGGGTGAGTCAATTTGTTGGTGGAGCAGGAAAGGGGATTTTGGATTTTCTGTTAATTAAATATAAATGCCACCTGTAGGCGCCAAGAAAAGCACTTTGGAGGGGATTGTGGTCTTTCTCCTGCTTCTAGTGACCTCGTACGATTTTCAGTGCAAAATATATACTCAACTATAAAATTTTATGTATCTCAATCTTCATGAAATGTGTATGGGATTTGAGTTCGAATATCTAAATAAAGCATGGATAGCCCAAAGGCTGAAACCCATATATATGAATGATGGAACATGTAGATATGATAAGTGTATATATGATGAAAAGCAAACAGTATATCTGAATGATGAAGCCCACATCCTTTAGTTCTTAATGGGTAATCAATAGTTACAGCTTGCGCACACCTCTGTGAGGTGTGCGCAATCTTCCTCCCACACAGCTCTGCAAGAATACCTTCCTCCCAAACACACCTCTGCAAGACTACGACGTGAGAGTTCCTGTAATAGATCCATGCTCATACAAAACAATTTAGAAAACTGAATGTCTTGGTTGAAGATATTAGAATACGTCGTCAACAGGGCTGGTCTGTAAAACTGGAGGCTGATGTTCCACTACTGACAAACAGATAAGGCATGGATAACAGAGTGAATACCTACTAGATACATCATTGTTCTCCAAGAATGATGCAAAGGTTCATAAATACTAGTTAGGTATTTCTGAGACCATTATCATAAGCATCCTGGATTAGTCACTAAAGTTATCTCGCATTCTTCATGCTGAATTCCGAATCCCTGTAAATCCGAATGAATAAAGCCTCCATATGCCTTCGATTGTCACCTTTGATACTGTCGCTAAGTTATTAACTTTAAATATGCATTACCTTGTAAATTATTTTATGCACATATCAAAAAATACATTATACCATCAATATGCACTTTTTCCCCGATATCTATATGTTAGGCCTCAGTCTATTTCCAAGTTATCACTGAACTCCTTCGACAACAGGTGATCGGAGCAAAACAGTCTCAGTACACCTCCACACCTCAGGTAGGCTCCACCGACGCCTCGGTGAAGCCACTGGACGTATTGTCGTTAGCTGAATCCCGGAAGGTAATACCTTACTATTCCCAACTCATTTCTCGCGTGGTATTTATATTTACAATACAGATCGGGTTTCAGATTTGACTATTTTTGGGTAATATTTCAAGATTTCTAGCTCATCACTTCAGAGAATTATTTATTCAATGATTTTTGCTGTTTTGTTATAAACTGAATGTAAAAAGTGAATCAGGGTAGTGGGTGGATGACGATTGTTGTGGAGAGGGTGGGTGGTGGTTGAGGTAGGGAGTGTGGATGGTGGTTGAGGTAGAGAGGGGTGGATGATGGTGGTAGGAAGGGTGATGATGGTTGTGGGGAGACATCATTTGTCACATCCCTCCAGATCGAATCCTCTACGCCTTTGAGCGTTTGTGTTACGAGTCAGGTATTCTCTTACAAAGCTCAGTATTTTTCACTTATCCCACCTTTTCTCCTAGAATCAGCCTGTCATAAACAGTATACAATGCTTTCTGACAATCTAGGAAGATGCAGTCAACCTAGCCTTCTTTTTTTTATTTTGATTTTGTCATTTAGCTCTATCATGTTCTAAATTTAAATGGCTAAAGTCAGAGTTTAAGCTATTGCTATTATTTGGGAATAAGAAAAACAGTTATTCTCCTTAAAAGAACGGATGGTCCCCAGTGCAGTAATTGCGGCAGTAACGAAAATTATATAGCCAAAGTTTTATAATAAAAAGTATGCTAAAACAAGTTTGTTTCCAAAACACTTTCAAAATCTCTCGTACACAGCCAAACACCTAAACATACTCACACACATTTATAAATGCGTGCGTACAACCACACACATACACATAAATGTGTATCAGGAATGTGTACACCAGTTGATTGACAGTCGAGAGGCGGGGCCAAAAAGCCAAAGCTCAACACCCGCAAGTACAACTAGGTAAGTACACACACACACACACACACACAAACACACGTGTGTGTGTATGTGTGTGTGTGTGATGACAGCAACAAGGCATGTGATGATGATGTGTGATGACAGCAACAATTCATGTGTGTATGAACTGCCGAGGGCAGCAACAATAGCGCATAGAATGAGAGCGAAGTTGCTGGTCATGGGGGACCTAAATCATGGAGAGATAAATTGGGAAACAAGGAATCCCCATGGCGGGGAGGAAACATGGGAAGCAAAGTTTGTAGACGTTATTGACAGGAATTTCCTAACAAAGCATGTGAAGGAACACACAAGGGAAAGAGGAGGGGATACGCCGAGCCTATTAGACCTAATTTTCACCCAGAATATATAGAAGACATCGAGAATTTGGAACATGAAATACCACTAGGAGCCAGTGACCATTGTGTCCTAGCCTTTGACTACATGCTGGAACTCAAAGTTGTCACCAAAGGACAGGAGGTCCGGGAAAGGAGAGTTGATTACAGGAAAGGGGACTACAGTCGGATAAGGGACTACCTGGGAGAAGTGCAGTGGGAGGAGGAAATTAGAGGAAAAACAGTGCAAGATATGATGAACCTAGTCATAGGGAAATGCAAGGAGGCTGAAGGGAGATTTATTCCAACAGTAAAGGAAAAAAGTGGGAGGGAATATAATAACCCATGGTTTAATAGAAAGTGTCAGGAAGCAAAAATGAGAAGCATGAGGGAGTGGAGGAAGTACAGAAGACAAAGGACAGAGGGCAACAGGATTAGATGTAACAGAGCTAGGAACGATTACACTAACATAAGACAAGTATCGGAAAGAAATTACGAAAATGATATTGCAATCAAGGCGAAAAAACAACCTAAACTATTACATAGCATATAAGAAGGAAGATGTCGGTTAACGACCAAGTGACAAGACTTATGAAAACACAAAGGGCATATACAGAAAGTGACAAGGAAATCTACGAGGTACTGAATGCAAGTTTCCATGGAGTGTTCCCAACAGAGCCTGAACAGCTCCCATTGTTAGAAGGGATTACCCTAGACAGAAGACTATCAGATATAGAGGTGACAGCAGAGAAGGTAATGAAACAGTTGACAACACTGGATGCAACTAAAGCGGTTGGACCAGACAAAGTATCACCGTGGATACTAAAAGAGGCAGCGCGGGCCCTCAGCGTGCCTCTGGCAGTGATCTTTAATGATTCACTTATGTCGGGAGAATTACCCAGTTGCTGGAAGAAGGCAAATGTCGTACCGATTTTCAAGAAAGGAGATAGGGAAAAGGCACTCAACTACAGACCCGTATCACTGACAAGCATCCCCTGCAAAATAATTGAAAGAATAATTAGGCTAAGACTTGTTGCACACCTGGAGAGCATTGGGTTTGTAAACAAACGGTAACATGGGTTCTGGACAGGGAAATCATGCCTAACAAACGTTTTGGAATTCTATGATAAAATAACAAGGATAAGGCAGGACAGAGAAGGCTGGGCGGACTGCATATTTCTAGACTGCCAGAAGGCCTTTGATACAGTTCCGCACATGAGACTGCTATACCAACTTGAGAGGCAGGCAGGAGTAAGCGGAAAGGCCCTAGCATGGGTGAGAAATTACCTAACAGGAAGGAGCCAGAGAGTAATGGTAAGGGGCGAGAAGTCGAACTAGGGAACAGTAACAAGTGGAGTACCTCAAGGATCGGTGCTCGAACCAATCCTCTTTCTTATTTACGTAAATTATATGTTTACAGGAGTGGAATCCTACATGTCAATGTTTGCGGATGACGCAAAATTAATGAGAAGAGTTGTGACAGATGAGGATTGTAGGATTCTCCAAGAGGACCTGGACAGGTTGCAGGGATGGTCAGAGAAATGGCTACTGGAGTTCAACACGAGTAAATGTAAAGTTATGGAAATGGGATCAGATGATAGGCGGCTAAAGAGACAGTACACAATGAAAGGGAACTGCCTACCTGTAACGATTCGAGAAAGAGACCTGGGAGTGGACGTAACACCTAACCTAACTCCTGAGGCGCATATACATAGGATAACGACAGCAGCGTACTCTACACTGGCGAAAGTGAGAACTTCATTCAGAAACATAAGTGAGGAGGCTTTTAGGGCACTGTACACTGCCTACGTAAGACCAGTCTTAGAATATGCCGCATCATCATGCAGTTCCCACCTGAAGAAACACATAAGGAAACTGGAAAAGGTTCAGTTTTTGCGACGAGGCTTGTCCCAGAGTTACGAGGGATGGGATATGAAGAGCGCCTGAAAGAACTGAACCTCACAACACAAGAAAAAAGAATGGAGAGAAGGGATATTATAGGAACATATAAAATACTCAGGGGAATTGACAAAGTGGAGATAGATGAAATGTTCACACGCAATAGTAACAGAACGAGGGGATATGGGTGGAAGCTGGAAACTCAGATAAGTCACAGATGTTAGGAAGTATTCTTTTAGCGTGCGGGTAGTGGAAAAATGGAATGCACTTAAGGAACAGGTTGTGGAAGCAAACGCTATTCATAATTTTAAGACTAGATATGATAGGGAAATCGGACAGGAGTCATTGCTGTAAACAACCGATGGCTAGAAAGGCGGGATCCAAGAGTCAATGCCCGATCCTGCAAGCACAAATAGGTGAGTACACACACACACAGAGTGTGCTCGCGTGAGAAGACTTACAACATAAAAGCTCCAGGTTCACCACAACACCTGACAATACACTAGTATGAGAAAGGGGCCACAGATGTGTATATTTCCTAAAACAGAATATGTTGCGATTGTATTAGGACCAGTTAAAGTATTTGTTTTTTTTTCTGTGTCTAGTATTAGTAGTATTATCAGCAGCTAGTACTTGGGAGGAACACTAATTTTATCAGCAGCAGAGACAGTGACAGCATAATCAGTAATAGACGCAATATCAATATAATTAATAAAAAAATCACTAACAGTAGTACCAGCAACAATAACAACACCAGCAACAACAGGAACATAATTTTTTTGAAAGTTGGATCACAAGTGTTGACCTGAACAGAGACAGTCGAAGTAATCTACAAGGATGGGTGGTCTCCTATGACCCAGTATACACTATGGGATCCCGCCAGCTATTATCATGCACTCAGTGAACTAATTGAGAAGAATTCTTATCCCTTGCAAAAAAAGTACAAGTTTTCTCTAGCAATATTTGCGGAAAGAAGAAATGTTAAAACTTATCAATGGGTTGTTTTAGTATGTATGTGTGCGTGTGGGATGGGTAGGAGGAGGAGGATGAGTGATTTTGCGAATGAAAAGGTAGGGTGGAATTATTACACCAGGTTTTATTTAATTTGCAACCCCAAGCAGAGAGCAAAACGTGTTTTCTATTTGAAAATGTTGTTCTAATTCTGTGACTGCCAAACTGTTATGACTGATATCCAAGACTCCAATATTGTTACAAGCAAATCATTAAAACAACTGCAAGCAGTTATTAACCAACCTTTTCAAAATACTATCACCAAATGTTGCAAATTATCATGAAAACAATATTGCACACGTCCCATTAACTCAATACGTAGTTGTCCTGTACATGTTTCGAAGAGAATTTGTTACGTACAAAGTTCTGTGACGCTAAATCTCCATTAATGAGTTTTGCTGTTTTAGAGTCGAGTCCATGTCATCAGTCTCTCTGATGAAAACGACATTTCCATTGCGTTTTTTGCAGCAAACAATGCTTGTGTACTGTAAATAACGATGTTTATTTCCATCTGTACAGAAAATAATCAATATCTGGTTCCTTGTAAAGAATGGGGCGATTTTTTGTGGAACAGTATCGAATGCAGTCATTATATTTTTTGTGTTAAGAATATTGCCATTTTTTGATCTGCTGTGGATTGTAGTTACATTACCCACTCTGTTGTATGTCTGTCTGTTTAAAAAAAAATGGTTATCCTGTTGAAAAAAGACAGTATCATGATCAAGTTTAATAACAAAATCATTTCGTTCTGTACAAAACATACCTTTTTCTGCCTTGTTAGAAAGAAATTGTGCGTATTCTTTAACGTTAAATGTCGATTAGTGATAATTATCTTATCTTTAGCGCAGTAAAAACTTACCAAAACACTCACACTGTCCTCTTGTAA
The DNA here is from genome assembly GCF_040958095.1 of Procambarus clarkii. Lineage (NCBI taxonomy): Eukaryota > Metazoa > Arthropoda > Malacostraca > Decapoda > Cambaridae > Procambarus > Procambarus clarkii. The sequence goes on from NC_091175.1 coordinate 16,555,732, forward strand.
AAAACACCCATGTTCTTCCATCGCGCGCAGAATATTAGCCAAATTATTGCCGTGACGTCAAGAATACGTAAAACCCCTGCAGTGCAGTCAAAAAACATTGAATCAAGCAGCGAGGTTGCGGCAAGGGGCAGGAATCACCTCCAGATGAAACTATCTTGGTGGTAACTATTGTGCATTACGGAAAACTGTGCAATTGAGTATTTCATTACCTACCTACCTTCTCTCCTACATCTCTTAACTGTTCCGTTCCCGTGTTACTACCATTTAATTTTATCCAATCTGTGTATTGCGGGACATTCTCTGTCCCCTGTATCGCGTATCCAATATTCGGTTCTAATCCGTTTCGTCCGCTTCACCGCCTGCTCCTCTCGACATCCTTTGGAAGATAATGAGTCACCTGACGTCATAGATAGTTGGTAGTTACGTCCATCGTCGTAACTACCAACCTTACGTCAAATATTCAGATCTGACGCCATTGCAACATAGTTGACCTGACATGTACAGACCTGATGTCAATACTAACAGCGTGAAGGCATAATTTCTGAAAAGTATAGCTTCTCATAAGTTGATCAACTTCGCCTCGCAAACAAAAGATTTAAACTAATTTGCGTCGGAAATATTAAGCCTCTCATTATGGATTCCATAAATTTCCACTCTCCACAGTAAAATTAAAATCGACCATATAATAAACAGTATTCAAATTAATAATTTTGATAATAATAAATAAAATAGACATGTAAACAACAGTAAATAAAAATAAATATTTACACAATAGTAAATAATTATAATACATGCTAAATACACATACCCTAAATATAAATAATAATAATAGAAAGTGGTACTAAAGGTAGTAAGTATGCATAAACTAAAATTTTATAGATGGATCTATTAATTAAATCCCAAATAACAGAATCCCTACAGTGTGAGTGGACCGTAGTGGGCAGGATGTAAAAGAAACATCAATATGAGCAGTGCTGATATTGATTTTTCTTATCAAACATCAATCTTGAACGCTTCAGTAATACGAGACTAATTTGTTCTGACTAATTTCCCCCTACTTATCACGGTCTGGAATCATCAAGCATTTACGCAGTCACTTACGAAACCTCTCCATCTTTCAACGACTGTGGCGGCTATATATTTATTAAACATTTTGCATGCTTGGAAACTTCAGAACCCAAGGTGATTATTGTTATAAGCAACCTTGTAGCGCTTCGAAGTTCGTAAACGTTTTACAAAGATTTAACAAAGCTGCCGTATTAAGGAAATATGTACATGTTTCGCAATTGGTCATGTATATGCTTGACGAATCCTCGCCTGATAGTAATAAAGTTTAATGTGTTTTTATGTATTTAATTTCTGAGTGATATGCTTTTGGAGGAAAAATTTTGTTCGTTTTGAGACAACTCTAATTTACTACAGATTCACCATGGAATATTTAATACGAAATAAATTCCCAATTGAATAAAACTATGATAAAATATATTTACAGAAGTTATATTTTCAGGTCTATCAATAAGTTTGTGACAACACAAAAATCAATAATACAATGCTAACAGCTAATATTTTCAGCCTTAATATTTAAAACGAAATATGAGAGAACTTTACAGTAAATTTAAAACTGTAAAAGGGTGGAAAATATCGAGATATTTTTACCACCTCTCCGAATTTCAGGAGAGATAAATAAAATACATGGCCATGATGAACAACGTTCGATATTGGTCGAGCCATTAAGGGAACGACCGAAAATGCCTTGGGAAGGAAGCAATTTTTCCGAACCAATCAACAACCACTGATGTTGTGACCGGCCATTCTCATTATTCCTGGTTCGTGATCTTGGATTCTACATAGTTTACGCGTGATAGTATTCTAGAATGGTTTTGTACTCCAGTATTTCGATAAGGTGGTGTTTACGAGGGGTTGTGCAGAGGTGGTGGTTAAAAGTATTGTACAGGAGTGGTGGTTAGGAGTCCAATAGGCTCATGAACCTTTACTCCAGTAGATTGACAGCTGAGAGACGAGACTAAGGATCCGAACTCATTCCTCGCAAGTAAGTACAATTAGGTAAGTACACCACACGAAAGAATGGCACTTGACACATCACGTAACACACTGGATACTTTATGATACCTCATAGAAGATTCTAAATGAGGCACTACACTCAATTCAACGGACAATAACACACTCAAAAGTTTGGAACAAAAGGTCACTCGCACGCACTCTAACAGAGAGCGAGATGCCTTGGTTTCTATGTGCACCCGGATTTCTGAATCATTCAGACGAAAATTGTGATCTTTCATGTGTGTATTTGATTTACAACTTACCAGTCAAGGACAAGATTACATACTTGCCAGAATGTATGCGATAGTTCAGTGTAAAGTTTTCGGATGAATAAAACTCTAAAAGGTTATACACTGACAAGTATGGTTAATACATTTATCGACGTGTATACATTTTTTTAAGAGATGAGCATCGTAATAGACGGCTTCTGAATATTGTTAGCAGGCTTTCCATAAGACTACTAGTTATGTACTTACCTTATGCCTTACTCTACTAGTTTTCACTAGTAGAGCCAGTCCGCAATTACTGCTGGGTGAACAGGGGCGAACAGTTAAGGATCGGTGACAAGTCTATTCTCTCTTCCCAAGGTTCGAACCCTAACTAAATCCCTCGCGAGGAAAGCGAGCTTCCACTATGTACAGGAGCCCGTTTTATTTTTCACACTCATTCTGTCATCAACCCATAACCCTTCAAACTCTCCCATCTCCTCTTCATTCCTTCCCTTCCCTTCACCTTCAACCCTTCCCTTCCATTCCAATCACACCCTTCTTTTTACATTGCAATCTCATACCCTTCCCTCCCATTCCAATCACACCCTTCCCTAACATCCCACCCAAAACTCCTCCCATCCAAAACCCCATTTTTGGGGTATCGTCAAGTTCGTTTTACCATCATGAATATGATAATGACGCTAATGTCGAGAATTTCGGCTCTTCTAATTTATTATGGGTGGAAACATAATGGCTTGGGGCGGGTAAGGTAAAATTTACGACCAAATTATATTCATGCAATACCTCTTGTCTAACACGTTCGACTGAATTACAATGTAAATAACGTAATCTTAAAAATTATACACCACATGGATTAATGTCTCTATCGACGAAGGGATTTTGATGTCGGGCATGTCTTTAAAATATAACAGGATGAAGGAGAGTTTTAATGAGTCAGTATTGTATGACAGTCTTTAGATATGTTGTTTGTGGTAAAACAGTATTTCATAATGGTCAAGTTTAAAACAGAATTAAATAATAATTCTGGGATCTTCTTGAGGTTATCTTGAGATGATCTCGGGGCTTTAGTGTCCCCGCGGCCCGGTCCTCGACCAGGCCTCCACCCCCAGGAAGCAGCCCGTGACAGCTGACTAACACCCAGGTACTTATTTTACTGCTAGGTAACAGAGGCATAAGGTGAAAGAAACTCTGCCCATTGTTTCTCGCCGGCGCCCGGGATCGAACCCGGGACCACAGGATCACAAGTCCAGCGTGCTGTCCGCTCGGCCGACCGGCTCCCTTATTCCTTAACTAACCGGATTAGTTAGGGAATTTCTTAATCCAAAACCAAGTATTAATAATTAGTTTGGTAATCAATGGCAAGACTAAGAACAATAACTAGCTGTATGTCTCAGGTGTCAAAATAAGAGATCCACGTGTCTCAAGTAGAGTTAAGTGTCATATGTGTCAGATAGTGGCATAATAAAATAATGACGCATATAAGGTAGTGACAACAAACGAGTCATTGATGTCTAGATATCACTAAGATACCAGAAGCTAAGTTAAGAAATCAATAAGTTGCCACAAGCTGATGTATGATCACTAACCAGAAGCTGAGGCATGATATCACTAAGATATCAGAAGCTGAGGCATGATATCACTACGTTACCAGAAACTGAGGCATGATATCACCAAGATACCAAAAGCTGAGGCATGATATCATTAAAATACCAGAAGCTGAGGCATGATATCACTAAGATACCAGAAGCTGAGGCATGATTTCACTAAGATACCAGAAGCTGAAACATGATATCACTAAAACACCAGAGGGTGAGGCATGATATCACTAAGATATTAGTTGACCTAAAAAACTAAAGAAAAATTACCGTAAACTTTAAGCTGCCTGGCAGACTACTTTTGTCGTTGTATACATAAACTGAAGATATTTCTAGAGGGTTATACTTTAAAACTTATCATTACGTCTAACACAAAGTAAGTTTGACTTTCACATAACACTAAAAGCGTGAGAATTTTTGTAAGCAAATAAGAAACTTAAACCTGTCTTTCACATTTGATACCCACTGTTTATTAGGTAAAGCAAGATATGTTGTACGTAAGTATCCACATTAGAGAGAAAAACGAAGATAATCCGAGCGCTTGCGTTATTTATGTGAGTTAAATCATGAAAACGCTTGGGTTTAGTTTTCTCTATGTGGATCCCTAAGAATAAATGAATGTTAATGGTCTTTGAAGGGATAGCTCAGTTTTGATCAGTGCTTTCCTGATCATTGTTGCATATATATATATATATATATATATATATATATATATATATATATATATATATATATATATATATATATATGCATATACATATATATATATATATATATATATATATATATATATATATATATATATATATATATATATATATATATTTATACTTATATATATACATATATATATATATATTTATATTTATATATATACATATATATATATTTATATACATATATATTAGTATATTTTGGTAGCAGTCTTTCCTGTAGACATATTTTATTAAATATGACCGAAAAAGTAAGATTAATAATTCTAACACGAATTTTCTCAATCTTTCGTACATTATGCTTCACTGTTGGAGGTAAATCAAAAATCACTTCTCCAAAATTCATTTTTATTTCTAGTCTGACGCGACACGGGCGCGTTTCGTAAAACTTATTACATTTTCAAAGACTTCACAAATACACAACTGATTAGAACTTGCGTTTCCCTGATTTTATATCTACATTTGAGTGAGGTGGGAAGGGTGATGTGGCATTACATTTGAGTGAGGTGGGAAGGATGATGTGGCATTAGAGGATATTAATAGGGTATTAAAAGTATCAACACAAGACAGAACACGAAACAATGGATATTGAATAGAAGTGTTTGTAGAAAGCCTATTGGTCCATATTTCTTGATGCTTCTATATTGGAGCGGAGTCTTGAGGTGGGTAGAATATAGTTGTGCAATAATTGGCTGTTGATTGCTGGTGTTGACTTCTTGATGTGTAGTGCCTCGCAAACGTCAAGCCGCCTGCTATCGCTGTATCTATCGATGATTTCTGTGTTGTTTACTAGGATTTCTCTGGCGATGGTTTGGTTATGGGAAGAGATTATATGTTCCTTAATGGAGCCCTGTTGTTTATGCATCGTTAAACGCCTAGAAAGAGATGTTGTTGTCTTGCCTATATACTGGGTTTTTTGGAGCTTACAGTCCCCAAGTGGGCATTTGAAGGCATAGACGACGTTAGTCTCTTTTAAAGCGTTCTGTTTCGTGTCTGGAGAGTTTCTCATGAGTAAGCTGGCCGTTTTTCTGGTTTTATAGTAAATCGTCAGTTGTATCCTCTGATTTTTGTCTGTAGGGATAACGTTTCTATTAACAATATCTTTCAGGACCCTTTCCTCTGTTTTATGAGCTGTGGAAAAGAAGTTCCTGTAAAATAGTCTAATAGGGGGTATAGGTGTTGTGTTAGTTGTCTCTTCGGAGGTTGCATGACTTTTCACTTTCCTTCTTATGATGTCTTCGATGAAACCATTGGAGAACACGCAAGTCAATAACTAGTCAATAACGGCTTCTCCAATGGTTTCATCGAAGACATCATAAGAAGGAAAGTGAAAAGTCATGCAACCTCCGAAGAGACAACTAACACAACACCTATACCCCCTATTAGACTATTTTACAGGAACTTCTTTTCCACAGCTCATAAAACAGAGGAAAGGGTCCTGAAAGATATTGTTAATAGAAACGTTATCCCTACAGACAAAAATCAGAGGATACAACTGACGATTTACTATAAAACCAGAAAAACGGCCAGCCTACTCATGAGAAACTCTCCAGACACGAAACAGAACGCTTTAAAAGAGACTAACGTCGTCTATGCCTTCAAATGCCCACTTGGGGACTGTAAGCTCCAAAAAACCCAGTATATAGGCAAGACAACAACATCTCTTTCTAGGCGTTTAACGATGCATAAACAACAGGGCTCCATTAAGGAACATATAATCTCTTCCCATAACCAAACCATCGCCAGAGAAATCCTAGTAAACAACACAGAAATCATCGATAGATACAGCGATAGCAGGCGGCTTGACGTTTGCGAGGCACTACACATCAAGAAGTCAACACCAGCAATCAACAGCCAATTATTGCACAACTATATTCTACCCACCTCAAGACTCCGCTCCAATATAGAAGCATCAAGAAATATGGACCAATAGGCTTTCTACAAACACTTCTATTCAATATCCATTGTTTCGTGTTCTGTCTTGTGTTGATACTTTTAATACCCTATTAATATCCTCTAATGCCACATCATCCTTCCCACCTCACTCAAATGTAATGCCACATCACCCTTCCCACCTCACTCAAATGTAGATATAAAATCAGGGAAACGCAAGTTCTAATCAGTTGTGTATTTGTGAAGTATTTGAAAATGTAATAAGTTTTACGAAACGCGCCCGTGTCGCGTCAGACTAGAAATAAAAATGAATTTTGGAGAAGTGATTTTTGATTTCCCTCCAACAGTGAAGCATAATGTACGAAAGATTGAGAAAATTCGTGTTAGAATTATTAATCTTACTTTTTCGGTCATATTTAATAAAATATACATATATATATATATATATATATATATATATATATATATATATATATATATATATATATATATATATATATATTGTATAATCTCTCTTGCGTGTTTAGGCAAGTTGTGCATTAAGCATAGACACAGAGTTCTCCCATATGAACAGGAATTTGATGAAAAGAACGTGAGTAGCCCCTCACTATGCTCTAGTTGCCCTTAAGAGATGGTGATCTTTGGAGGTGAAATACTCCGAAATTACCATCTCTTTTAAGGGTCTGAGCTGTGGTGCAGTGGGTTAAAGGCGTACCAGTGTTATGCCAGTTGCTGTAGGGCTTCTGTATATATATATATATATATATATATATATATATATATATATATATATATATATATATAAATTACATCATTCACAACACGGTTCGTCAGCGGATTTTAAACCCAACCTAATCTAACCAACTAAACCGATCCCAAATCTTCGTAATCGAGTATATTACTGCCTAACCGATGCTATTACATCCTAAGCTAGTGATATATATATATATATATATATATATATATATATATATATATATATATATATATATACAATTCTGACATTAGGAAAATGTTCTTTGTCAATTCACTTTAAATACGATTTTACTATATTCCGACTATATCTTTAAGGTTTTATATATAAACCCTATTCAAAATAAATCTGAAACTGAAAACTGGGGGGAGAGATATAAACAGGCTTTCATTTTCATTCGAATGGGACTGAACTTTTCCTAGAGTTTTGCCTTGGTCATATATAAAATATCCACAGTTTGATGCGACTTAAATTTCACAACAGGTGAGTGAAGCAGTGTGATAAAATTATAAACATTAAAGTTTAAAATTTTGTTTTATTGCCATATTCCAGGATTAATTGTTGAACATTTAAATAAAAAGTATCCAAGCCAAGATTAATTACATCTGTAATCTTAAACTGATATATAACAATGTAAGGGAAGTAATTATCAAGAGAAAGCACTGCCTAAATGACTGTTCAGCCGTATGAATATATATAGAATAATCCCAGTACACAGTACTGCTTTTAAACAATTAAAATGTATATAAACGTAACATTACCTCACATGGCACGATATTTTTATAACCCAGAGGTGTTATAAAAAAATGACTAATAAACACAAAAATTACATTTCAAAGAAAATTTTTATTGAATTGTATATGGAGGATTAACTTAATGGTAGACAAATATCACCTGAAACCCATGAATTGTGTCCGAATCGTTATCTCCCTACCTGAGATAACCTTACATATATATCTTCAACATTATCCACCACCAGTTATGGAACTGCACGAGCGTGACTTTAAGAGTGTCTTCGGTATATACTTCTGGACACATTTAAGTCCGAAGTCTGAATAAACTGGACAGATTACTTCTTCAGTATTGTCCAACACCGAATGACGGAAGGAATTCGGTCGATGGAGCGACAACCTCGCTTCTTGCGGGGTCGGCGTTTGATCCCTGATCATCAAAGTAGGTTGACACCATTTCTTCTCTCCGTCCTCAGCCAAGTCACAGTCCACCATCATTCCGTTACATGTGCCACATAATCACACTGGCTTACGGTTTTCTCCGCATAATTGCCTTG